>NC_134858.1:106471650-106771650 GCF_049852395.1 Peromyscus maniculatus bairdii | reverse complement strand
CTGCATGCTGAGCCTTTCGCCCTGTTAGGTTGACAGCGCTCTACTTAGAAGCTACACACCAACCCTCCGTCAACTTCCCACGAAGCATCTAACCCGCCCCACTCTTGTCCCGAGGCAGCTTCTCACTGGGGGACCCTACTTTCCGCGTCGCCTCGGGCCTGCCCCCCATTAGCCCCCAGTCCAGACTCCGCGCACCTTGACCGTGTCCAGGGGGTGCCCCACAAACACCAGGCACATGCCGCCAAAGCCGCCGGCCAGGAGGTTCTTGAGCGGACTGACGTGCTTCGGCTCGTCTGCCATGGTCAGTCTTCGGGCAGTCTACCTGGCGGCTCCCGGCGGTCTAGGTCTTGCTCCGCTGCCCCAGCTACACTACAGGTTCCGCCGACCTTTCGCCTACATTAGGGAGGGCGGGGCCTTGGGCAGGTCGGAAGGAGGGCCCAGTGGGCCCAGCATGGCTTCCGCCCGAAGTCTACTTCCGGCCGCAGCTCCCCCTTAGTGGGCGGGGCTTCCTTAATGCTGTATGGGAGGGGCTTGGGAGTGTCTGCCATGGACTTACTCCTCTGCGAAGCCTTCTTGGACTTTTTACCCCTCTGGTCCTCTGTGGTCCAATGTATCTGTGCACTCCACAGAGGTCGCACACACCCTTTTATGGGCCAGCCAGCCACTCTTTTTAGGTGCTGAACAACAGCAGAAGTACAGCACTCAGGTCCCTGTCCTTAAAAGTTTGATAAACCATGACAAAGATAAGTGAAAAATGCGTAGTACATCTTACGGTAAAAATGTCTCTGTAGGAAGAAAACAAATCTGGGAAGAATTAAACTGTGGGAGACAAATAATTTGTAATTCTGTTTAGTTAAAAAAGAGAGATCTCAATGGGAAAGTAAAAGATTAAGATCTGAGGTAAGGAAATGAGTCCTATCCATAGATACTGGGTAAAGGATGAAGGACATTTCTGGCAGAAGTAAAAGAAAATGCAAAAACTCTGAGATGGCTGTAACCACATAGAGGGAGAAGGGGAGGGAGAGAGAGAGAGAGAGAGAGAGAGAGAGAGAGAGAGAGAGAGAGAGAGAGAGAGAGAGAGAGAGAGAGAAGAAGAAGAAGAAGAAGAGGAGGAGGAGGAGGAGGAGGAGGAGGAGGAGGAGGAGGAGGAAGAGGAGGAGGAGAAAAGAAAGAGAGAGACAGAAACAGACAGAGGAGAAGCTGAGGAGCTGATGAGGAGAGAGAAGAAATGGAGACTTACCAGAAGCAACTTCATGTGTAACTGTGAGGACATCAGTCTCTTCTGTGAAGGTTTTGGGCAGAGAATAACAATCTGAGATGAAATTTAAAACCCAAATCCCTGTTAACTGCTGGTGAAAATAGCAAGGAGAAAACCAAGAGACTTGAGAAGATTAAATGTCACAAGTAGAGATGGTGGCTTGGACCAGGGCCTAGCAGAGACATTAATGAGTGGTCAGACTGTGAATATGTCCTAAAGGAAAATTCAAAGGACCAGTTAGTGAATGGAAATGCCCTGTATAGGAGCTGGAGAGGCGGCTCAGCAGTTTGGAGAACCAGCTGTTTGCCAGAGTACCCAGGTTCTGTTCCCAGAATCTTAGTGGCAGCTTACAACTTTCTAAAACTACAGTTCCAGGAAATCTCAGGCCCTCTCTTGGCCTCTGTGGCACCAGGCACACATACATTCATGGAGGCAAAGACTCAAACCCATAAAATAACAAATTAATAAATATATCTTTAAAAAAAAAACAGGTTTGTGAGAGAGGGCTAGGGGGTGATAAGTATTTTTGGCCTTAGCAACTAGAGAGGAGGCATCATCTTCATTTGAGGTTGGGGAAGAGAGAGGTAAAATGCAGATTAGAAGATGGTAAAGGACATTTTATACATAATTAGTTTGAGATGTCTATTAATAGATCTATCCCTTGATCCAGGATTCTGAAGAGAGGCTTGGGCTAGTGGCTAAATTTGGTATTAATCCGTGAAGTTAGATCACCAAGGGTGTGAAAACGCTCAGAGATGGAGCCCTTGCCCTTCCAGGGTTCGGAGTCCAAATAGATGAGGAAGGACCTGGAAAACAAAGAAGTAACCAAGAAGTTAGGAAACCAAAGACTCTGCAATCACTATGGGAAGGACCTCAGATGGGGTCAATAGGAGCAAATCATGTGAGGTAGGGATGGGAAGACCAGAACAGCACTAGAATCAGGAACTGATGAGGACTAGCTAGTCCCAAAAACCTGATAGAGTAGAGGGCAAGGAGGTTGGAGCAATGCACAAAAACCTCTTTTCTTTGGAGGTAATGAGGGACTGCGAAAGAATTTCAGACCCAACAGTGACACAATCAGATTGTTTTTGGAAAATCTATCTTAATTGAATCAATTTGTGTGGGGAGAACTGGGGCAGCCGAACCAGCTGAGATAATTATAGAGTATAAGTCAGCGGCAGTGAATGCAGGGGTCACACGTGGAAGAAAAAGAAGCAGGAGCCTGAGGCAATGGGGAAGAAATCTACAGCAGCTTTTAGTTTCATTGTGCTTTGATGATCAGAGAACGTCTGGGAACATGGCTGGTTGGTAACAACTATGCTCCCTGGAAACTAGGAAAAAGGTTAGAGATGGCAGTTATGAAGACTTCAGGATAAAGTGTGTGTGTGTGTGTGTGTGTGTGTGTATACACATATATACATACATATATATATATATATATACATATATATATATATATATATAATAAACTTCAGAAGACTGTCCATTGGGAAGAGTGACACAGGAATGGCTGTGTGCACCTCTAGTTCTAGAACTCTGGAGGATGGACAGTTAAAGGCCAGAGTGGACGACACAGTGAGCCCCTGTCAAATGTAAGGTTGGGGAAGGAGGCCGGGGGTTTGGCCCAGTGGTTAAGATAACTTGTTGCACGATCATGAGCCCTTAATTCCAGCAAGGACAGAACCAGCTGGGCATGGTTGTGTGATTTCCTGTAACCCCAGCACTGTGTGAGGGGCAGAGATAAGAGGTCACTGGGGCTTGTTAGCTGCCAGCCTAGCAAAAGACTCACATTCCAGGTTCAAGAAGACTCTTCTCAAAGGAATGAGGTGATAAAGGACACTGATGCTTCCTCTGGTTTCTACACCTCCTATACACAGGACCTCTCTGTCTCTGTCTCTGTCTCTGTCTCTGTCTCTCTCTCTCTCTCTCTCACACACACACACACACACACAGACTCAAGAGAGCTAAAAAAATGTTAGTCATGGTGGGGCATGTCTGTCTGCAATGCTGACACATGAGACACAGAGGCAGAAGGTAAGGCCATCCTTGTCTACATATATGTTCTTGTTTTTCAAACAGGTCATTTGGTATTTAGTCTTGGTTGGCCTAGAACTGGCTACTTAGACCAGGCTGGACTTAAACTTGTGCTGATCCTCCTGCCCTCCCCCGAAGTGCTGGGATTACAGGTGTGTCCCATCAGCAGTATCTAGTTTTTGGAGACCAGTCCAAGGTAAATGAAATCCTGTCTAAAATAACAAGTAAATAATAAAGCTGTAGACGACATTCTAAACGGTCTTATTAAATTAGAAACACAGAGCAAAGTACAGAGTTAAAGCCCAGAGGTCAGAGCCGGGCGGTGGTGGGCACGCCTTTAATCCCAGCACTCGGGAGGCAGAGCCAGGCGGATCTCTGTGAGTTCGAGGCCAGCCTGGGCTACCAAGTGAGCTCCAGGAAAGGCGCAAACCTACACAGAGAAACTCTGTCTCGAAAAACCAAAAAAAAAAAAAAAAAAAAAAAGCCCAGAGGTCAGAGCACTAGCGAACAGACTTTAGCTTACCACTCGCTGCCGTCCTTCCCCAGAGAGAGAGAGAGAGAGAGACCTTCTTCCTGTGTGACTGTCTTCTTCTTTTTTTTTTTTTTTTAAATTTATTTATCTTTATTTCATGTGCATTGGTGTGAGGGTGTCAGATGCCCTGGAACTGGGGTTACAGACAGTTGTGAGCTGCCATGTGGGTGCTGGGAATTGAACTCAGGACCTCTGGAAGAGCAGCGAGTGCTCTTAACCTCTGAGCCATCTCTCCGTGACTGTCTTCTTATTGCCTTTCTGTTCTGCCTTCTCATGGGCTCTAAACCCAGCCACATGATTTCCTCGTCCTGCCTGTTTATACAGACCTCCAGGTCTCTACGGTTGGTACTGGGATTAAAGACATGTGTCACCATGCTTGCTGTGTCCTTGAACACACAGAGACTCTGCCTGCCATCAGATTAAGGGCATGGGCTACTACTGCTGGACTTCTGCTAAATGGTTCGCTTTTAGCTCTGATCCCCAGGCAACTTTATTTATTAACATACAAATAAAATCACATTTCAGCACAAATAAAATATCACCATATTTCCCCTTTCTATTCTAAATAAAAAGAAAAAAGGAACAAAAGTTATAACTAATATAAGAAAAACTATATACAATAAGTACAATAACTATATACAATATATACAAGCAACAAATACATAAACAATGTCTAGTTCTCTGAGTTGACAAACTCAGAGAAAATATTCCATTATCTGTCCCATTTTGGTAAGTCCTAAATGTACCTAATTCACTTTCTATCCTAACTTATATTACTAACATAGAACTATCTTATAATGTCTTTCAAATTTACACACTTACACCTCTTTAGTGAGTTTCTTTTCTGAACTTCTTAACAAGGAAAACTATAACTATCTAATCTTCAACTCCTTTAGCTGTAACTATAACTATCTAATCTTCAACCCCCTCAGAGACCCAAGAAGGCAATAATATTACCTAATAAAACAGGAAGTGCAAACCAGGGACTTCCAAAACAAATGTGAGTTGACAGGAACAGCCAGCTGCCTGGACAGTCACCCGAGGTTTCTCTGCAATGTTGGGGCATCATCTTCCACCTATACATCTTAGTGTATCTGACAGATTCATTTGTGAAGTAAGATGTACACAAGGCCTACAGTTTGACCTCATATTTGGTGAGAGAAGTCCATGTACCAGAAACACCTGAATTCCACTAGTGTCCTGTCATGATTCAGGATTTTAAATTCTGGAAATTGTTAATTTTTTTTAATTCTTCTTGGCTTATGTGTGTGGCTTCATCTCAGCATCCTGTTCTTCCCCACATCCCTTTCTTCTCAGCTTGTGGGTGGCTTCAACTCTTTTATTAAATGCCAGTCTAACATTGAGAGATTAGACTCCATCAGCTTAGTTACTCTTTCAAGAATAACTGTTTCAGCTGCTGTTCCACTGCACATCAGAAGCCAATGGTCCACTGCCTGTTCAGCTGCCTTCGAAGAAAAGGGCACTTTATTGGCTGGCCTCTAATTCAAGATCCTCCTGCCTCAGCCTTCTTCAGAAAATCCTACCTGCATGCGCCACGACCGGCTATGTGCAGCTCAGGTCTGAGCTGGGGCCCCACAAGGACACAGGCAAGTAGCTTTTTCCAGAATTTGTACCTGACAAGTGGGCCAGGCCATCAAGCCAAGCCAGAGTGATTTTTAATGAATTCTTGCCACGTTGGGCACCAAACAGAGATGTAGCAGTCTTATTAAATAAGAAACACAGAGCCAAATGCAGAGTTAAAAGCCCAAGAGGTCAGAGCAGTAGCTAAGAGCTGAGACTTAAAACCGCCTTCTTACCCCTCACTGCCACTGGCTGCCGTCCTTCCCCTCAGAAAAATGACCTACTTCCTGTGTATCTGTCTTTTCATTGACTTTCTGTTCTGCCTTCTCATTCGTTGTAAACCCAACCACATGACCTCCTTGTCACTGCCTGTCTATACAGACCTCCAGGTCTTCTATGGTTGGTATTGAGATTAAAGGCGTGTGTGTGTCTCCATGCTGGTGGTGTCCTTGAACACACAGAGATCTGCCTGTCATGTGATCAGGATTAAGGGCATGTGCTACCACTGCCCGGCTTCTGCTATGGCTTGCTATTAGCTCTGACCCCCAGGCACTTTTATTAACATACAAATAAAATCACATTTCAGCACAAATATATTATCACCATAGTATCCACAGCTTATCTTCTGTAGAAACAAAGCCTCATCCCCAACGTAACACATATCCTGGTTTCCATTCTAAGGTCAGCACATCCTTAAAGTATATAGGCTGCTTTAATTCTGTAGTTTTTTCTATTATCCAATGTCTCTCTGCAGCTGTTGTTCCTTTCTCATTAGCATTGAGAAAATTCAAAGTTAATAGAGCATTATGCAGTCTATTTGTGGGGAGTTTTGTTACCCCATGCTGTTTATTTAGCATATCCTTTAGAGTTCTGTTTGATCTTTCTATAACTGCTTGGCCTGTAGGATTATGCAGAATACCTGTAATATGCTTTATATTGTAATAAGCAAAAAACTGTTTTTTTTTTAACAGACACATATGCTGGAGCATTGTCAATTTTAATTTGTGCAGGTATACCCATGATGGCCATAACTTACATCAAATGAGTGATTACAGAATCAGCTTTTTCAGACCTCAAAGCAGTTGCCCATTGAAATCCTGAATAAGTATCAATGGTATGGTGTACATATTTCAATTTTCCAAATTCTGCAAAGTGAAACACATCCATCTGCCAGATTTCATTCTTCTGAGTACCCTTTGGGTTACCTCCTGCTGGTAATGGAATCTGATTGTAAAAGGAGCAAATAAGACATTTCCTTACAATTTCCTTGCCTTTTACCAGGTTATGGAAAAATATTTTTTTAAAACCTTTACTATTTACATGATTTTTTTTTTTTTTGGTTTTTCGAGACAGGGTTTCTCTGTGTAACTTTGCGCCTTTCCTGGTACTCACTTGGTAGCCCAGGCTGGCCTCAAACTCACAAAGATCCACCTACCTCTGCCTTCGGAGTGCTGGGATTAAAGGCATGTGCCACCACCGCCCGGCTTATATGATGTTTTTTATGAAATTCTGAGGCCTCCAGCACATTTCCTATCAATAATTTATCAATCTCATCATTACCTTGTGCTAGAGAGCCTGGCAGACCCATATGAGATTAGATTTGAGGTATATATAAAGATGCTTCCTATTCTTTTTTTTTTTTTTTTTTTTTTTTTTTTTTTTTTTTTTTTTTTTTTTTGGTTTTTCAAGACAGGGTTTCTCTGTGTAGCTTTGCACCTTTCCTGGAACTCACTTTGGAGACCAGGCTGGCCTTGAACTCACAGAGATCTGCTTGCCTCTGCCTGCCTCTGCCTCCCAAGTGCTGGGATTAAAGGCATGCACCACCACCGCCCGGCTCTTGATTATATCTTGTAATTGAATAAACAGTGAAGTTAATTCTGACTCATCAGTGATAAATTCTGCAGTCTCAATATGTAATACCACTCTTTTAGCATACTGAGAGTCAGTAATTATGTTGAGAGGTTCTGAAAAATCCATTACTACCAACAGAATAGCATACAATTCTGATTTTTTAACTGAATTATAAGGACTTTGACCACTTTACTTAAATTTTCTGATTTCTAACCTGTCTTTCCTTGTTTGTTGGCATCTATATAAAATGTACAAGTTCTAGATATGGGTGTTTCCCATACAATTCGAGGCAAAATCCAATCAGCTTTCTTTATAAGTTCAATTCTATCACTTTTAGGATACTTGCTGTTAATCTCTCCCAAAAAAATTACCACAAGCTCTTTGCCAAGGTTCATTTACAGCCCATAATTTTTCAATGTCCTCCTTAGTTAAGGGTACAATAATTTCTGCTGGGTCTATTCCTGCTAATTGACGAAGTCTCAATTTTCCTTTCAAAATCAAGTCAGAGTTTTTTCCATGTAAGTTTTTTATTTTTTTACTCTGTTTATTGCGTAGAAATATCCATTCTAATATCTTCCCTCTGTATTAAAATTACTGTAGGAGAATGTCTAGAGGGTAAAATAACCAAAATGTAATCCAGCTTTGGATTGACACGATCCACGTGTCCTTCCTGTACTTTCTTTTCTACCAAGGCCAATTCTTTCTCAGCTTCAGGTGATAATTCTCTTGGACTATTTAAAACCTTGTCATCTTCTAAGGTTTTGAACAAATTACTCAGTTCATCATTTTTTACCCCAACAATAGTTCATAGATGAGAAATATCTCTGAATATCTTTGAAAGTCATTAAGAGTCCATAATCGATCTCTCCTAATTTGCACCTTTTGGGATCTAATTTTTTGTAGACCTATTTTATATCCTAAATAATTAATAGAATCTCCTCTTTGTATCTTTTTGGGAGCAATTTGTTTTTGTTTTTGTTTTTTGAAACAGGGTTTCTCCGTGTAGCTTTGTGCCTTTCCTGGAACTCGCTTTGTAGACCAGGCTGGCCTCAAACTCACAGAGATCTGCCTGGCTCTGCGGGGATTAAAGATGTGAACCACCACCACCACCACCACCACCACCACCACCACCACCACCACCACCACCACCGCCTGGCTTCAGGAGCAATTTGTAATCCCCAACAAGGCAAATTTTTCTTTACTTCTTCAAACATTCTTTCTAAAGTATCTGCATTTGAGTCAGCTAGTAAAATATCATCTATATAATTACAAATTATAGATTTAGGAAAATTTTTACATATCATTTCCAATGGCTGTTGTACAAAATATTGGCACAGGGTTGGGCTATTCAGCATTCCCTGTGGGAGGACCCTTCATTGATATCTCTTAACTGGTTGAGTTTTTTTGAGGGGGTGGGGGTTTGAGACAGGGTTTCTCTGTGTAGCTTCTCACCTTTCTTCGAACTCACTCTGTAGCCCAGGCTGGCCTCAAACTCACAGAGATCCTCCTGCCTCTGCCTCCTGAGTGCTGGGATTAAAGGTATATACCACCACCACCCAGCATGGTTGAAAATTATTAAAAGTAGGCACCATGAAGGCAAATTTTTCTCTGTCTTTTTCTTATAAGGGTATTGAAAAGAAAGTGTTTTAAATTGATAACTATAAGAGGACATCCTTTATGGAACAGAGTAAGCAAAGGAATTCCAGATTGTAGAAAGCCCATTGACTGAATTACTTTGTTAATTGCTCTAAGGTCTGTTACCATTCTCCATTTGCCAGATTTCTTTTTAATAACAAATACAGGAGAATTTCAAGGGCTGGTTGATTCTTCAATATGCTGAGCATTTAGCTGCTCTCGTACCAGCTCTTCCAAAGCCTGGAGTTTCTCTGTTGTTAAAGGCCATTGCTGAACCCATACAGGCTTGTCTGTTAACCATTTTAAAGGTAGAGATATTGGTGTCTTTAGAAGATCATCAGTTGTTGTGCCCTGTTCTTGTACAATCTGGATGGCTGGTGACCACTCATTAGAATAATTCCTTCTAATATTTCTCTCAGAAACATGTGTTAGTTTATGATTTGTTTCTGAGGTTGGAGGGATGTTAATCTGATTATTCCATTGTTGTAACAGATCTCATCCCCATAAATTCATAGCTATGTTAGCCATATATGGCTTTAATTTTCCTCTCTGTCCTTCTGGACCTATACATTCAAGCCATCTTGCACTCTGTTTCACTTGAGTAATGTTCCAATTCTAACAGCTGAACATTTTACCTCCTGAAGATGCCAAAATTCTGGTGCAATTATGGTCACATCAGTACATGTGTCTACTAAGCCAGATAACAAAACATCATTTATTCTTATTGTTAATTTTGGTTTTTGTTCATTTATAGAAGTTTGCCCAAAAATTGCTTTATGGTTTCTCCTGAATTTTCTATTCTCTCTCAATAGGCATTTGGTTATTTAATTCCTCTGAGTAGGCTTCTTCTATGATGGCAGGAAAGTTCTGAACTGGATTTGCTGTGCAGGCCTGCCTGAGGCCCCTCTGAGATTTTCCTGAGGACAGAGGCAAAGCATTACCTTTTCTGTCCCTTGTTGATCTACATTTGTTGGTCCAATGTTTCCCCTTACCACACCTTCTGCATACTCCAGAAGGAAGGGACATTCTGTTGCCATTGCTCCTCGAAGAAACATTGTTTCTAGGAATGCCCTGTTTACAGTCTCTTTTCATAAGTCCTTGCTTTCCACATCCAAAACATCTGATATTCCTCAAACCTTTTGAAAGTGCTTCTCCTATCCACATATCATCATAGCCATGAGACTCAACATTAACCGTATCTCTGATCCAATCCTCCAACAGGTACAGATTTTGCCTTTAATGGCCTGATTATTCTCTTGCATGCTGCATTCACATTCTCAAAAGCCAAAGATTCTATCATTATCTGTCTAACTTCTGAATTCGGGACCATTCTAATACTGTTGAAGACAGTCTTTGTAAGAAAGCCGTAAAGGATTCTTTTGGGCCCTGTATAACTTTTGTGAATGACTCAATTTTCTTTCCTGCTTCCTCAATTCTGTCCCATGAATTCATCCAGCCATGTGACACAGAATTAAGGTTTGGTTATCATATAAACATTGTCTTTGTATTTCAGCGTATTGGCCTTCTCCAAGAAGCTTATCCTGGGAATTTTCCACACCCCTAGCTGTCCATTGACTTTCTATGGTCTTAGGCTCATCTCGGTACCACATGCAGCACTGGGACTGTGCTCTGGGTTCCAGGACAGTGGTTACCAATTCTATCTAGTCTTGGGGGATAATCCTATTACAAGCTGACCATGAGTTTAACATTTGCCTCCTTAAACCTTCTTAAATTTAACATTTCAACAGGAGTCCAGTTAGTTTGTACATGCACTTGATCAGGTACCTGCTGCACGGTTACCAGATAAATTAAGTTTGATTGTTTGAAAACAGGCTTTCTTCTTCTTCTTCTTCTTCTTCTTCTTCTTCTTCTTCTTCTTCTTCTTCTTCTTCTTCTTCTTCTTCTTCTTCTTCTTCTTTTCAAGACAGGGTTTCTCTGTGTAGCTTTGCGCCTTTCCTGGAACTCACTCTGTAGACCAGGCTGGCCTCGAATTCACAGAGATCCGCCTGCCTCTGCCTCCCGAGTGCTGGGATTAAAGGCGTGTGCCACCACTGCCCGGCGAAAACAGGCTTTCTTTCTGTAACCTATAATCCAATCCTGAAATAATTTCACCCTTAAATTCTTCTGTCTGAGTCTGAATTTCTCTATAACTCATTTTAACAAGTTTTTCTAAAGTTTTTATCCTTGCACTTAAATTGACTTTTTAAATTTAAAATAAGGATAAGTAAACTAATAATATGCATAATTGTTGTTGCATACATCCCATCAACATTAATCCTCTTATGTAATTGTCCCATTTTCAGACTGCCTAATGTGTTAGCAAACAAAGACCAATTCCCTTCTATTGTAAAGATATTACCCATTTTTTTAATGTGGGAAAAATTTTTCTCTTTTAAGTAGTTTCTCCCTTTAAGATATCTGATATCTTAATTGACTTATGAAGTCTACGAAGAACAGTAGAAGTCCAAAATTTCAAAACAGCTACCTAGCGTGGTTGGGGGTGGTGGTGGTGGAGCAAGCACCTACTATCTACCAAGAGAAGAGAAAAAGCTACCTGCCTTGATTTTCAGCTTGAGCCGGTTCGGGCCTGAACTCCAGCTTCCTTAAGCTCTGACCAGGTGCGTTGGTGATTTGGTCGCAAGCAGCTCCAGCTGTGTGTAGCTGCTGCAGCCATGGTTGAGTGCAGCTCTGACTACGTGAAGCTGGACCAGAGCAATTATAGCTCCAGCCGGGCCTGGGGCCTCTAACCCCTGGCTGAGCCGAGCCGGGCCATAACCACCAACGTGGGCGCCAAATGTAGACGAAATTCTAAATGGTCTTATTAAATAAGAAACACAGAGCCAAATGCAGAGTTAAAAGCCCAGAGGTCAGAGCACTAGAGAAGAGCCTTTAGCTTACCACTAGCTGCCATTGCTTCCCCAGAAAGAGAGACCTTCTTCCTGTGTGACTGTCTTTTTATTGCCTTTCTGTTCTGCCTTCTCATGGGCTCTAATCCCAACCACCCACATAATTTCCTTGTCACTGCCTGTCTATACAGACCTGCAGGTCTCTATGGTTGGTACTGGGATTAAAGGTCCAGGTCACCACGCTTGGCTGTGTCCTTGACCACACAGAGACTCTGCCTGCCATGTGATCAGATTAAGGGCATGTGCCACCACCACTGGACTTCTGCTAAATGGCTCGCTTTTAGCTCTGATCCCCAGGCAACTTTATTTATTAACATACAAATAAAATCACATTTCAGTACAAATAAAATATCACCATATAAAGCAAAAAGAAGAAGAAAAAAGAAAAAGATGTGCTAGCTAGACTTATGTCAATTTGTCACAAAATATTGTCATCTGAGAGGGATCGAGCCTCAGTTAAGAAAATTCCTCCATGAGATCAGCTGTAGGCCAGCCTGTAGAGCACTTTCTTAGTGATTGATGGGGGAAAGCCCAGCACATCGTGGGTGAGGCTACTCCTAGGCTGGTGGTCTTGGACTCTATAAGAAAGCAGGCTGAGCAAGTAGAGCAAGCCAGTAACATCCCTCGAAGGCCTCTCCATCAGCTCCTGCCTCCAGGTTCCTTCCCTGTTTGAGTTCCTATCCTGACTTCATTCGATGATGGACTATGATGTGGAAGTGTTAGCCAAATAAACCCTTTCCTCCCCTGCTTGTTGTTGGTCATAGTGTTTCATCACAGCAATAGAAATCCTAGGACAAAAGATAATTATTAAATATTAATATTGGGGGCTGGAGAGATGGCTCAGCGGTTAAGAGCACTGGCTGTTCTTCCAGGGGTCCTGAGTTCAATTCCCAGCAACTACATGGTGGCTCACAACCATCCATAGTGAGATCTGGTGCCCTCTTGTGGTCTGCAAGCATACATGTAGGCAGAACACTGTATACATAATAAAATCTTTTAAAAAAAAATTATTTGCTGGGCGGTGGTGGCGCATGCCTTTAATCCCAGCACTTGGGAGGCAGAGCCAGGCAGATCTCTGTGAGTTCAAGGCCAGCCTGGTCTACAGAGCGAGTTCCAGGAAAGGAGCAAATCTACACAGAGAAATCCTATCTCGAAAAGAAAAAAAAAAAAGAATCCAGTACTTAAATATTAATATTATCATGAAGGAAATAAAGAGTAAGAAATGATGGTACTATTGAACCCATGGGCCCAAAGGCCAAATGGTGGGTGAAGGGAAGAATTTTAGTCTTGTTAGATGTAACTCTTAGTTATTGGTAACATCTAGAAGCTCTCCAAAAGTGCTACCAGTGGTAGATTAAAAACCGAACAGCCAGGCTGGATGGACAGCTCAGCAATTAAAGAGTATTGGCTGCTCTTCCAGAAGACCCAGATTTGATTCTGATCCCTAGCACCCACAAGTCAGGTCCCAGCTGTCTATAACTCCAGTTCCAGTGGATCCAAAACCCTTCTGGCATCCCTGGGCACCAAGCACACATTTGGTGTACATTCCTACATGCAGGAAAAACACACTTATATATGAGTGCTGGAGATCATAATCAAACACAGGTCCTCTGTACAA
This sequence comes from Peromyscus maniculatus bairdii, assembly GCF_049852395.1. Taxonomy (NCBI): domain Eukaryota; kingdom Metazoa; phylum Chordata; class Mammalia; order Rodentia; family Cricetidae; genus Peromyscus; species Peromyscus maniculatus. Next base: position 106,758,235 of record NC_134858.1, on the reverse strand, counting down.
CCAAGCCATCTCTCCAGCTCCATACAAATGAAGTGAGTCTTAAAAACAGCAAAGAACAGGCCAGGTGTGGTAGTGCATATTTTTAATCCCAGCAATCAGTAGAACTGAGTTTGAGGCCAGCCTGTCTATATATCAAGTTCCAGGGCAGCTAGTTCTACACAGAGAGACCCTGTCTCAAACAAACAAACAACCTGAACATCCAGAAAGAGAGACAGGCATACAGGGTCAGTTGCTATGTTAAGTTGTTTGGAACAAGGGAACAAAGAGTTCAAGTAGGGTTTATTCGGTTAGTTTTTAAATGGAGTGGAGGGGGAATCTGTGCACGAGTGCAGGTCCACCCTGGTTTCCTAATTGGTAATTAGCCTTGTGATTGCCTTATGATGGTAACTTAGACAGAGGCCAAGACTTTGGCTACTTCCAATATTGCTGAATCTCCTCCCACTCCTCCTAAGCCTAGGCCAGCCATGTGCATCAGGAGGAGGCATCAGCTGCTTCTGCAGATCATCTTTGAAACTGAGGCCTTCCAACTGGGCATGGTGTTGCATGCCTTTAATCCCAGCACTTGGGAGGCAGAAGCAGGTAGATCTCTGTGAGTTAGAAGCCAGCCTGGTCTACAGAGAGAGTTCCCAGACAGCCAGAACTGTTACACAGAGAAACTCTGTCTCGAAAAACAAAAACAAACAAACAAAAAAGAAGTTTTAAGTTTTATAAGCCAAGTGGTTGTGGCACCATACCTTTAATCCCAGCACTCGGAGGCAGAGACAAGCGGATCTCAGTGAGTTCGAAACCAGCCTGGTCTGCAGAGCTAGTTCCAGGACATCCAAGACAACACAAAGAAACCCTCTCTCGAAAAACAAAACATAGTTTTATGGGAATGAGTGTTTTGTATGTATATATGTATGTGCATCATGTGTGTGCAGTGCTGGTAAGAGGGCCGAAGACCCCGGAAAGATGGGTGTTGGGAACCAGACTCAGGTCTTCTACAAGAGCAGTAAATGCTTTTTAAGTGCTGAGCCACTTCTCCTGACCCTAAATTTAGTGTGTGTGTGTGTGTGTGTGTGTGTGTGTATATATATATATATATGTGTGTGTGTGTGAATAAAATATGTGTGTGTGTATATATAATATGTGTTTATACACATAGTTGGTTTTGAACCTTTAATGAGAAATATGTACACACACACCACACACACACTATGGAGTTAAAAAATCCCGTTGCTTGGTGCATCATTGAGAGGAGATCAGGATCACATGGTATACATCAAATATACATGGTCACAAAATGCCAAACTGGTGGCTAGCAAGGTTATGTCTTAGTCTACATGTCACTCAGCACCATGTTGGGGATTTCAAAGCTGATGGTGAAAACATGACCAGATTCTGGGCACTGCAGGTTACTCTACAGCACAACCACTTCAAGCAACATGTGTACATCTTCCTCAAAAACGTCTCATCATGCTCGTAGCCCTCATTCAACTCTGGGTACCTTGGCCAGGTTTAAGGTGTCGCCTACTGCCACCAAACTGGGTTGAACTTCACGATGTTGATTCAGACCCTGGTGGTCTTCAAGGACACCAGGAAGCCATATGTGCCCATGCTGTGGCACATGCAAGCCTGGAGATTGTATGTGAGCAGCCTTACGTTGCCATACTGGAGCTTGAGCATGACTCTAAATTTTTAAAAAATATTTGTGTGTGTGAGTCTTTGTGAGTATATGTACACTATGTGTGTGCATGATCTCATGGAGGCCAGAGAAAGGTAGTTTTGAACCTCCATGTGGTTGTTGGGACCTGAACTCTGGTCTTCTGCAAGAGCAGAAGTGCCTTTAGTCATTATCAAGTGCATGCCTGTGTTAGGTAGGTGTTGGAATCCCAAGGACAACCATCCCACAGTACCTGCAGGGAAAGGGGGATGGAATTGGTCCCAAGACTTCAAAATAAAATTCAAGGTCTCATCAAGTCTCTCATATAACATGACACTTGTAGGTGAGCATCTTCATTCTGTAGATTGCCAGTGCAAGACATCTATAGAAAGGCTGTTACTCTCCCTTACTCACTGGAGTGGATCTGTTACCAGTAACTCAAAGTAATGGCTGAAATTCATTTGCAGAAAATATAATTTGGATCCTTTTCTGATATCATCATGATTTACATTATGTGTAGCCAGAAGTTTCTCTGGAACGAATCTTGCTTATAAAATAATCACACAGTGGCTTAATAATAATTACAAACTGTATGGCTTATGGCTCAGGCTCATTATTATCTAGCTCTTACAATGTAATTCAACCCATTCCTAGTAATCTCTGTCTTGCCACGTGGCTTTGTGGCATTACCTGTTCTCTCACATCTTGCTTCTCCTGCATCTGCCGTGACTCCACCCTTCTTAATCTCCATCTTCGGTTTGCATGTGCCACCTGACCTTATTCTGCCTCACCATTGGCCAAACAGCTTTACTTATCAACCAGTGAGATGTCAGTCCTTCAAATATCCTGCTTCACTAAAAAGTCTGCCAGAGACTCTAGGCCTGTAGGCTGAAGATGGAGGCCCCAACGTTGCAGAGGAACTTTGTGTGATTGTCCACGCAGCCAGCTGTCTCTGCCATTTCGGAAGTTGCTTTCAAAGCACTTCCTGTTTACTTAGGTAATATTATATCCTTCTGGGGTCTTTGATGAAGCTGAAGACTAGATAGATAGTTATAGTTTTCCTTAGTCATGATAAAAAATAAATTAGAGGCTGGCAGTAGTGGTACACGCCTTTAACCCCAGCACTCGGGAGGCACAGCCAGACAGATCTCTGTGAGTTCGAGGCCAGCCTGGTCTACAGATGTGATTAATCTATAGATTAATAGAAATGGGTTAATTTAAGATGTAAGAGCTAGCTAGTAAGAAGCCTGAGCCATAGACCAGACAGTTTATAATTAATATTAAGCTTCTGAGTGATCATTTTATAAGCGGCTGTGGGACTGCAGGCCAGGCGGGACCAGAGAAACTCCCATCTACAGATAGGTTTTGTCCACTCAATTACCCAAGTAGACTGGTTGTTCTAGTTTGCTTTCTATTGCTGTGATAAGGCTGTGACAGCCAGGAGGTGGTGACACTCGCCTTTAATCCCAGTACTCAGGGGCAGAGGCAGGTGGATCTCTCTGAGTTCAAGGCAAGCCTGGTCTACAGAGTACTGAGTTCCAAGACAGCCAAGGCTACACACAGAGAAACCCTGTCTTGAAAAACCAAAAAAAAAAAAAAAAACCAAAAAAAAAAAAAAAAAAGGACTTGAGGCAGGAACCTGGAGTGTGTGGACTGCATGGTGACCACTGCTGTTGGACAAAGTTCCAGCATTTCAACATTGCAAAGCACACTTCTCCAGCACCTTTTTACTTTCATTTTTAATGATTCTCAATATTAATGCCTTTCCCTTTGGGAACTCTTGTATGGACTTTGGTAGAGGATAAAAATGTGTACAATGGTAGCCTCTCTAAAAAAAATATTTGGGAAAAAAAATCCCAACCACTGTGTTACCAGGAATTCTGACATGCTCTCTCAATTACACCAAGAACAGAAAAGTTAGAGATTTACTAGACATACCTGATCCCAAGGATTAAATGCCTACAATTCAGATTCAGAGCCTGAGGCCATTAAAGGCAAGAATTTGGTTAATAAATACAGAGAAATCAGAATGGTACATTATAATGGAAAAGAGTAAGATACCAGGACCTTCATTTTTTGGGAGCATTATGAGGGGAACAGGCCCATGGAGTAAGACTAAGAAACTAGTATAGTGTCTGCTCCCCAGAAGTCCTTTTCCCAAAGTCAGGCATTTGGATAAGGGTCTTCATTCCCATGGGAACTTGAGGAAAGTTGCTGCTTTGATAAAGCAATCATTCTTCTTATCTTGAGCTCTTGCTAGAACTTGTGGCCCTTCTATTAGCATGACTTGGTGCCTATTGTCAAGGTCAATGCTAGATTCCTCAACCCTTGATCTCACTCCACATCCCAGCTCACACTCGCCTTGTCTCATGATAATCCTATGTGCAACTATACAGTATAAAAAGTGTAATCTTGGCCGGGCTGTAGGGGCGCACACCTTTAATCCCAGCACTTGGGAGGCAGAGGCAAATGAATCTCTTATGAGTTTAAGGCCAGCCTGGGCTACAGAGTGAGTTCCAGGACAGTATCCAAAAGCTACACAGAGAAACCCTGTCTCGAGAAGGAAAAAAAAAAAAAAAGTGTACTCTTTTCTCAATTAAAAGCTGCTGGCAGCCATCCCAATTGACCCTCAGAGCCTGTCCTGCCTCTCCGCCCTCCCTCCCACTATACACGTCCTCACTGGAACCTGAACCCCCTCCCACCCCACCAAAGCAGGTAAGCAGGTCTCTGGCACTGAAGGAAGACTGAAGCAAGGGTGAGGGAGGACTATTGCTTACTAGCTTGATCCCCGTTGGGGAATATATTTTAAAGTGTGTTACTTTTGTTTATGTTGCATTTGTTTAATTCTGTGATACTTTGCCTGTCTAAAACACCTGGTGGTCTAATAAAGACCTGAAAGGCCAATAGAGAGGCAGGAGAAAGGACAGGTGGGGCTGGCAAGCAGAGAGAATATACAGAAGGAGAAACCTGGGAGAAGAGGAAGGAAAGAGATGGAGAAGTGAAAGGAAGTAGAAGCTAGAGAAGGAGGGGGACTCCAGGGGCCAGCCACCCAGCCACACAGCCAGCCACGGAGTAAGAGTGAGATTTACAGACGTAAGAGAACAGGAAACGCTCAGAGGCAAAAAAATTAGTCAAAAATAATTTAAGAAAAGCTGGCTAGAAACTAAGCCAAGCTATGGCCAGGCATTCATAAGTAATAATAAGCCCCCGTATGTGAATTTATTTGGGAGCTGGGGGGCAGGACCCCCAAAAAATACCAAAGACCAACAAACAACAGATCCCTGTGGATTCTCAGCCTGACTTTTTTTTTTTTTTTTTAATGTGCATTGGTATTTGCCTGCATGCATGTCTGTGTGAGGTTGTCAGATGCCCTGGAACTGGAGTCAGAGAATTGTGAGCTGCCAATTGGATGCTGGGAATTGAACCCAGGTGTTCTTTCTCCAGCCCCATCAGCCTACTTTCTTATATTACCTGGACCACCTACCAAGGGGTAGCACTTTCCACAGTTGGCTGGGCCCTCCTACATCAAGCATTAATCAAGAAAATGCCCCTACAGGCCAAGCTGATTGCTGTGGGATGGTCTGTATGTCAAATTGCTCTGATTGGTCAATAAATAAAATGCTGATTGGCCAGTGGCTAGGCAGGAAGTATAGGCGGGACTAACAGAGAGGAGAAATAAAAGAACAGGAAGGCAGAAGGAGTCACTGCCAGCCGCCGCCATGACAAGAAGCATGTGAAGACAACAGTAAGCTAAGAGGCAAGGTATAGACTTATGGAAATGGATTGATTTAAGATATAGGAACAGTTAGCAAGAAGCCTGCCACGGCCATACAGTTTGTAAGCAATATAAGTCTCTGTGTTTACTTGGTTGGGTCTGAGCGGCTGTGGAACTGGTGGGTGATAGAGATTTGTCCTGACTGTGGGCCAGGCAGGAAAACTCTAGCTACAGCTGATGGAGACATTTTCTCAGTTGAGGTTCTCTTCAGAGTGAAATCTACTTTGTAAAAGCAACTAGCACACTGGTTTATAACCAATTTTTTTATTTTTAAAGATAATCTTTGATTATGTACCCAGGCTGTCTGCCTGGCCTGAAACTTTCTATGTAGACCAGGCTGGACTGGAACTTGCAGTGATTCCTCCCAGCCTTTGCCTCCCAAGTACTATTAATTCTCATTCCAAATTAGAGACTTTCAGCATTGATTACCCCTGATTTGGTACCTGACCCAAATTTTTATATATTTTAATTAGGGCATGGGGGTGCACACAAGTGAGTTAGTGAGTTTAAGGTCTACATAGGGTTTCAGGCTATCCAGGGACACATAGTAACAGTCTATCTTAAAGTATTGTTTGGCTTATATGTGAGTCTGAAGAGGTCAGAAGAAGGCTTCAGATCCTCTGGAGCTGGAGTTACATGACACTGTGAGGCCATTGAGATGTGCATCACGGAGGGAATGAAACTCAGGCCCCCTGAAAGAGCAGTAAGAGCTTTTAACGGCCACGCCAACCTCCCAGTGCTATAAGAGTCTATTATACACCGTTTTCTTTTCTGCCTCAGTCTCTTGAGTAACGTGACTTCAGGCATTCACCACTACACCCTGTGGTTGATATATTGTGTAACCCAATATACTTATCTGGGGGTCAGAACAGAACAGCCACTATATTAAACATAGGTTTAGGCAGTGGGAGCACACACCTTTAATCCTAGCATTCCAGAGGCAGAGATCCATTCAGATCTCTGTGAGTTTAGAGCCACACTGGAAACAGCCAGGCATGGTGACACACGCCTTTAATCCCAGGAAGAGATGGCAGGAACCAGAAAGGTACATAAGGCGTGAGGACCAGGAACTAGAGCCTTTTTAAGCTTTTAGCAGCAGTTCAGCTGAGATCCATTCAGATGAGGACTCTGAGGCTTTCAGTCTGAGGCAACAAGATCAGCTGAGGAATTGGCCACGTGAGGTTGGCTGTGGCTTGTTTCTTTGATCTTTTAGCGTTCACCCCAACCCCTGGCTCCACGTTTGTTTTTATTAATAAGACCTTTTAAGATTCGTGCTACAACACCCCACTCAGATGAGTGTCTTGAATACCAGTACATACATTCGAGAAAAGATAGAAAATAGGTTATCTACCGATTTGCACAACCAAACATTTACTACCCAGCAATACCGGCTTCACTCTGTCAACACTTGGTGATCGGTCCTAGAATGGACTGGAGTCCTAACGACAGTCTATGTTGTGGGCAGAAATTGTGCAGCACAACACGTAAGATGTATGAATCGCTGGGCCTGGTAGTTCAGGAGCAACACAGACCAGCCATGGCTATATACTGAGTCGCTTTTCAAAACAAAACAATAAATATCGGTCGTGCAAGGTGAATGAAAGAAGAAGCCAAAGCCTGATGTCACAGGCCAGAACTTCCTCCAAACATAGGCAGAAATTCCGAGTATGTCTTGTCAAACCACAGTTGCCTGGAAACTATGATCCTTTTACCTTCTCCATTACCGCCTGAATGTCTTCTCATGCTCCACGTCAGAGTATGAACAGGGAAGTGAGGGGACGGTCAGAAAAAAGGATAGTTAAAAATAACTCAGCTAAGGGGCTGAGAGACGGCTCCGTGGGTAAAAGGAGCTTGCCGCCAAGCCTGACAAGTGTTTGATCCTCGGAACCCACATGCTGGAAGGAGAGAACCTGACTCCCGAAAGTTGTCCTCTGACCTCTAGACGCGAGCTGTGGCACACGCAAAATAAATGTAAGAAAATATAAAAATATATATCGAATAAAGGCGCCGGTAGGCTAAAGCGGGGGGAAATGTCTAGATCATTTCTTCAAAAGGCGAACTCGGGGCAGTTTCTCCCGGCGCGACTCGACGTTCTCGACCCAGGACCGCTCGGAAGCAGTTCCTACGACTACGCGCTTGTCAGCAGCCTCTTAGCTTCTCCGGCGACCGCGGGCCGACCCCTGCCGGAAGTGACGCGCCTGCACAGAACACTTCCGGAGCTGCGGGGACGGCTCCGCCGGAATAGGTAGCGCGGGCCCGACCCGCGTCCGCCCGCCGCCTCCGCTGCCGCCGCGCTCCAGTCAGACTCCTTTGGTCCGGCTTGACCTGGTCTGGCGGGCCTGGGCTCTGCGGCCGCGGGGCCGCGGCTCCCGGTAAGTGCGCGGCGTGAGTTGAGGCCTTGTTTACTCTGGCTGGCCGCTGGAGGGGGGGGGTCCCCCGCGCGCCTCCCCGGCGCGGTCGGGGCTCCGCCTTCGCCGCCGCCGCCTGCGAGTTCGGGGTGTCCCGGGTCCTGGCGTTCCCTGCTGACTGGGAGATACTCCCGGCGGCAGGAGCCGGCGCCGCTGCGGCCCGGCGTGCCGGCGCGGTTTCTCCTCTTGTTGCCTTCTTGGCTCACCGAGAGGTCGGAGGCCAGCGCCTCGGACTGGCGGGCGCCGGTACACCCGGGCCTGCCCCGCTGGGCGCTCCAGGAAAACGCGCCACCCCCGAGGCTCCCGATGTAGGTCGTGTGTTGGAGCTTTTGCTGGCGGAGTGTTTGTTAACGCTCATCGTGGGAAAGGTCCTCCCTGCGCGTGGGTGCCGTGTCCTCGCGCGGATCTCTGGAGGACCACGGCGCTCCGGAGAGACGTGCGGTCACGCCCGAGGCCACTGGTCCAGACTCGAGAGCGGCGGCGGCGTTCTCGGACGAGTTCGCTGTAGTTCTGATTGTTGCTCATAGAACTTTCTGCCTGCGACGAACACGTTCTAGACCTTTGGTGTTGAGCATGGTAGCCACCAGCCACTCAGGGCCATGTAGTATTTGACATGCAGTTAGTACGTCCGAGAAACTAAACTTTTCTTACTTTTTAAAGTAGAATTTAAATAGCTCGTGTAATTAGTGGCTACGGACCATTATTTGGACAGATACCGTGCCGAGTTTTGTTTTTGTTTGTTTTGTTTTGAGACAGGGTCTCTCTACATAGTCCTCGCTGCCCTGGAACTCACTATGTAGACCAGGCTGACCACGAACTCACAGGGATACTCTGCTTCTGCCTCCCAAGTGCTGGAATTAAAGGCGTTCACCACCACGCCCGGCGGGTGCGGAGTTTTAAAACAAGTTGCTGATTCATATTTTTCGGCCAAGTAGTTTTCTTCGAAAATATAGTTAATAAATGACCATTGAGGGCCAAGTATCATAATTGGAGTAAACATGTTAGACTAACCAAATTTCTGTGCTCTTGTCAATTTTAAGAGATCTTTATCCTTATTTGTGACCATGTCTTAGAAGCCAGCTCAGAATGAGTGGCAGCTTTGATGGCTTGGCTCTTGGAAAAAGTACTAATTGTGCCATTCTGTCTGAGATATAGGCATATTTAACATCTTGAATACCTTCCCATATTAAGGAACTGGCACATTGGCCCCTTTGAACAAAGCCAGGACTCAGTTTTCTGTGTGTATTTTGAGACAGTGTCTTGCTATGTAGCTCAAGCTGTTCTCCAACTTTTGGTCCTCCTTCCTAAGCTCCCAAGTTGGGATTCCCAGAATGTGCCACCAAGCTCAGCAAGGCCAGTATGCCTTCAAGAATCTTTTGACAGCCTAATGGTGGCACTCACCTTTAATCTCAGCATTCAGGAGACTATGTTCTGTGTGAGTTTGAGGACAACAAGGTCTATGTAGTGAGACCTTGTCTCGAAAATATGTGTTTTTAAAAGATTTTTTAAAAAGAGCTTTATTTAAATCTGGACCTAGAACACCAGGAAGTATGAAACAGCCAAGTCTTTGAGAGAACCTGGATTCCCACCTACTTGAATATTTGGTTGGTGAAAAGCTGTAAGCCATCTTCTCACAGATCCTAAGTAGAAATGAGAGAATTTGAAAGCATGCTGTCTGGTTGGTGAGAGTTCTGTAGCTTTGAATCAGACTCTCCTTAGACCGTCAATCAAATAGAACCCTGATGCTGCCTCTGCCAGTTGGCTTTGTATGATCCTGGGCAAGATAGTTAGTTACTTAACCTATGTAAATTCCAGCTTCCTCATTTGTAAACCTTCTGTTTTTATTATGTTTTTGAGATAAGATCTCACCATGCAACTCTGGCTGGCCTGAAACTCACAGAGATCCACCAGTCTCTGACTTTCCAAGTGCTGGGGTTAAAGGTGTTTCCCGCCATGCTCAGCCATTGTAAGCCGTTTTGTATGAAGATTATATTAGAATGACTGACCCCCCTTGGCTGTCACTAAACAAGGCTATTATTGGTCCTCACGCCTTACACACCCTTCTGCTTCCTGCCATCACTTCCTAAGATTAAAGGTGTGAGTCACCAAGCCTGGCTGTTTCCAGTGTAGCTTTGAACTCACAGAGATCTGAATGGATCTCTGCCTCTGGAATGCTAGGATTAAAAGGTATGTGTGCCACCATTTTCTGGCCTCTGTCTAGTGGCTGTTCTGTTCTCTGACCCCAGATAAGTTTATGAGGGTGCACAATATATTGGGGGACACTATATCACCATAGGTTCTATTTGCCCTATAGAAGTGTCTTATGTGAAAATACAGGTAAAAGAGAAAAAATTTAAATAGGTCAATTATTCCATTTTATTTTTTGTTTCTTCAAGACAGGGTTTCTCTGTGTAGTCCTGGCTACCCGAAACTTACTCTGTAGACTAGGCTGGCCTCAAACTCGGAGATCTGCCTGCCTCTGCCTCTGGAGTACTGAGATCTTTTAGCACTGACTGACCTGGAACTTAATACATAGACTGACTGGGTTACCCTCAAACTCAAGAGATCCACTTGCCTCTGCCTCCCAAGTACCTCACAATGTCTAGCTATTTTCCCATTATTTTGGAAATAATCTTCCATGATAATTGTTTGGACTGCTTCACAGAGAAACCCTGTCTGGAAACACCCCCCCCCCCTTCAAAAAAAAAGAAGCAAAAACTTGCAAGAGCAGGATATCAGTTTTAAAAACATAAATATTGTTTCTTTTCATTTCAGATGGAAATCATATGAAACACTGTTTGAGTGATACCTTCAGGAAAGATCTTAAAAAAATTGCAGGTGATTTAAACATTAGCTCTTTCCTTAATTTTATTATGTTGATGTGCATTTGGTTGGTTCTTTCCTAATAATGTGGATTTAGGGACTGAACTCTAGTTGCTTGACTTGGTGTCAGGCATCTTTACCTACTTTCAGCCCAAGGTTATCTCTCTCTCTCTTTTTCTTTTTTCTTTTTTAAGAGACAGGGCTTTTTCTATGTAACCCTGGTGTCCTGGAGTTCACTATGGAGACCAGGCTGGCCTTGAACTCAGAGATCTACCTACCTCTGCTTCCCAAGTGCTGGGATCAAAGGTGTGTGCAGTCACTGCCCAGCTTTTGCCTCAGCTTTTTAAGGGCAAGTTGCAGACGCATTCAACCATGCAAGACATTAACAGATTTTTTTTTTTTTTTTTTTTTTTTTTTTTGGTTTTTTTGAGACAGGGTTTCTCTTTGTAGTTTTGGTGCCTGTCCTGTATCTTGCTCTGTAGACCAGGCTGGTCTCCTCGAACTTACAGAGATGATCCACCTGGCTCTGCCTCCCGAGTGCTAGGAATTAAAGGTGTGTGCCAACACCACCTGGGGAGCAGAATTCTTACAATTGGAAAATTAGTTAAGTTGGTAGACTAGAGGAAGATGTTGAAGGAGTATGAGACTTTTTTTCCTATCTGTGCACCTATCTTTCAGATATATGATAGTTGTTTGTGAAACAGTAGTTTTCTTTCCCTACAAGTCATAGTGAGATAGGACTATGTCCTTAATTGGGTATTCTTTTTGTAATTCCTCCATTTGTACAGCTAGCTATGAAGATACATTTTTCCCTGAAGGACCTGGCAAAAAAAGGACAAATCCATCGGAATTTTGGAGTCCTTAAAAAAAAAAAAAAAAAAAAAGCTGCTGCGTGGTGGCGCATGCCTTCAATCCCATCACTCAGGAGGCAGACAGGTGGATCTCTGTGAGTTCAAGGCTAGCCTGGTCTACAGAGTGAGTTCCAGGACAGCCAGGGCTGTGCAAAGAAACCCTGTCTTGAAAAACCAAAAAAAAGGCATTCATTTATTTATTTATTATTTATTGTATATGTCTGTGTGTGAGTGCTTCTTGTGTAGAGGTCAGGGAACAACTTGAGTCACTTCTCTCCTGTCATTTGGTACCAGGTTTGAAATAATTTCAGGATTGAAGGCAAGTATCTTTGGAATATGAGTCCTTGCCATAGGAAAGACATTCTTATATATTCATGCCTTTCATGTTTATTTGTCATCATGGGTTCTGTCTCTTAGTGAGGACTTCTCTTTGATAAGCATAGGCCAACTTATCAAATTGATAAGATTGATAGTGAGGTGTTCTCAGTGAAACCAGAATTGAGTTGGGCAGCTGAGCAGGTGGTGGTGCACTCCTTTAATCCCAACACTCTGGAGGCAGGTGGATCTGAGTAAGAACTGAGATAAGCTATAATAGGAGCAGGGCTAGGGCTGTGTTATTTTGGTTCTTGAATAATTTCTCATAGAAAAATAGTAATACTTTTTTTTTTTCTCTCTTAGAAGACAAAAACACTAATGCATTTGAGAAAGCGATAAAGTTGGGGGGAGGGGAAAAAGCAACTGGTTTCCTGATCTGCAATTTGGCTGGATGTTAAGATGTCCGTGGACATGAACAGCCAGGGGTCTGACAGCAATGAAGAGGACTATGACCCAAACTGTGAGGAAGAGGAAGAAGAGGAAGAGGACCCTGGGGACATAGAGGACTACTATGTGGGAGTAGCCAGTGATGTGGAGCAGCAGGGGGCTGATGCTTTTGATCCCGAAGAGTACCAGTTCACTTGCTTGACCTATAAGGAGTCTGAGGGTGCCCTTCATGAGCATATGACCAGCTTAGCCTCTGTCTTAAAGGTGAGTAGTGCTGTCAGTTCAGATGTAATCTGCCTGGTTAAATTGAAGGATGATGTGTTAATTAATGACTCTTACATACTGTTTGAATGGTTGTATAGCTAGAAACCCAAACTTATGTATGTATTTTGCATCATTTAGATACTTGGTCATATTAACTTGTTTTGAAATAATGAACTTGGAAACATGTCCAGGGTCTTCGGGTTAAGAATTACAAAGGAGGTGTAGAATAAATTCAAGACAGATCAGAAGTGTATGACAGAATTGCCCAGCTTTTACTTGTTTCAGAAAGTGAGTTCTGTGAATCTTGATGAAATGATATGCATCTGAACCACTGTCTTATACAACTGTTTGATAAGTATCTTAAAAGTGACCATATCCCCTGGTTTGCCCTGGGATTAGTGCTTTGGGCTGAAGGACTCATTGATTTCAGGTACTGATGATTATTATCTATTTTGAGAGTTTTCATAATAACTTTAAGAATAACAGTTCTCAGAGCTTGTATTTGGGGGTATCAGTACAAGAATTAGAAAGACTGACTGTACTCAGTTATTCCAACAGATGCTGTTTTTGCTTGTTTAAATAATTTAACTTTTATGTGCATATGGTGTGAAGGTATCAATCCCCTGGAACTGGAGTTACAGTTGTGAGCTGCTATGTGGGTACTGGGAATTGAACCCCGATCCTCCGGAAGAGCAGCTAGTGTTCTTAACCACTGAGCCATCTCTCCAGCCCAGATAATGTTTTTTTTTTTTTTTTTTTTTTTTTTTTTTAAACCAGCATACTTTTAGTATCTTACATCTTAGGCCAGTTATTGCCCTCTTGATACCCAACATGTTTTTTTTTAATGCTTATTTAGGCATTTTCCCAGCATGCTTTCTTTGCAAGATGTTGTTCTCCATAATGTGAAAATGAGAACATTTACTTTTTTGCTGACTTTCCTTCAAGAATTATCCCATGGATTTTGCTGGCTCAAATTGAAAGTCAATGGGTCTGGTGAGGTGGCTCAGTAGGTAAAAGTGCTGGTCACATGAGCGAGCCCGACCACCTTGGTTCAATCTCTGGAACCATGTAAAGGTGGCAGAGAGAACGGACTTCTACATATGTGTTGTGTCATTGTGTCCCTCCTTCCCCAAATAAGCTGAATTGAAGGTCGGAGGGCATGATTGGCTGGGCATGGTAACACATCTGTAATCCCAGCATTGGGGAGGTTACAGTGGAAAGATCATAGTGAGTTCAAAACTGGCTGATGCCACATGAGACATTGTTTCAAAAAAAAAAAAAGACAACCAAATAACCAAATAAAACAAAACATTCCAACCAAACAAATTTTCTTGTAGTTATTTAGAAGGAAATACCAATGTGTGTCATGTATGAATTTCTAGAAAGGATTATTGTATGTAATGTCTGGTGTCCAGCACAATAATCCTATTGGCCTGGGCATGGTGCTGCAGGGCCTTTAATCCCAGCACTTGGGGAGGTAAAGGCAGGGGAATCAGGATTTCAAGGTCCTCCTAAGCTACACAAGGTGTTTGAAGCCGGCATGGCATACATACAGTCCTGACCAACGTTTCCCTGGTTCCCTTCCAAAATCCCTCAGAGATGGGCATTGTGGTGCACACCTTAATCAAAGCTCTTGGGAGGCAGAAGCAGCTGGATCTCTGAGTTCTAGGCCAGCCACAGCTACAAAGTGAGACCCTTCCTCAAAAAAAAAAAAAAAAAAAAAAAAAAAAATCCTTAAATCCCACATGTCTGTATTTGACTACAAGAGTGGACTCAGCCAGTGCCCTAGGGGCTTTCCGGGAGATTCACTGAGTGAAAGCATAAGCGACAATCTAAAAAAACCCTGAGGACAGAGAAAGGTGATAAGGTCTAGGGAAGGCTTTCCAGGAAACTGACCATGAAAAAGAATAATAAGATGGTAATGAGATATATATCCAAAGAAAGGATTGGTATTAGAGCTGTTTATCAGCCTTAAGTGGGACAGACAAGTTGGAAAACTTAGAAGTCCTTTGCATAAATGAGAGCATCCTAATATAACCATGGGCAAATGAACTATCTAGTATAGTATAGATCCACAAACTTGACAGTTTCTCTTCCAATTTTTTTTTCTTTTTTTTCCTTTTTTGGCTTTTTAAGACAGGGTGTCTCTGTAGTCGTAGCTGTCCTGGAACTCTGTAGACCAGGCTGGCTTTGAACTCACAGAGATCTACATGTCTCTGCCTTCCCGAATGCTGGACTAAAGGCCTATGCCACCACTGCCCAGCTCCTCTTCTCATTTTTTAAAAGATGGTATATTATCATTTTTAAAGTGGTGTGTGTGTGTGTGTGTGTGTGTGTGTGCGCGCGTGCGTGCGTGCGTGCGTGCGTGCGTGCGTGCGTGCGTGCGTGCGTGCGTGCGTTTTTTTATGGCTGTGGGCACATGACTTCAGGTGCCTGGGAGGTCAGAGGTGTTGGATCATCCTGGAGCTGGAGTTGCAGGTGGATGTGAGCTGCCTGATATGGGTCCTGGGACCTGAACATGGGTCCTCTTCAAGAGCACTAAAAACTCTTAACCACTGAGCACCTCTCCAGCCCTCACATCTACCCTTCACCCCCCCCCTCCTTTTTTTTTTCTTGAGACAGGGTCTCACTAAATAACCCTGGCTGTCCTGGATCTAACTATGTAAACCAGGCTTCTCTTAAACTAACAGAATTTTGCCTGCCTCTGTCTTCCCACTGCTGACATTAAAGGTGTAGGATGCCACAGCTCACTTTTTTTTTTAAAGATTTATTTATTATATATACAGTGTTCTGTCTGCGTGTATGTCTACAAGCCAGAAGAGGGTACCAGATCTCATTACAGATGGTTGTGAGCCACCATGTGGTTGCTGGGTATTGAACTCAGGACCTTTGGAAGAGCAGTCAGTACTCTTAACCGCTGAGCCATCTCTCTAGCCCCCACAGCTCACTTTTTCAGAGGCTTTTTGCTTAGTTTTTATGGTTCTATTTTTTGTGATAGGGCCTCTCTATGTAGCTCTGACTGTGCTTGAATTTGACACATAGACCCAAGTGATCCTGAACTGGATCAAAGCCATGCCTGGGCTTTGGGTTTTTTTTTTTTTTTTGGTGGGTTTTTTGTTTTGTTTTGTTTGTTTGTTTTTGAGACAGTGTTGCTGCTGTGTAGTTCAGGTGGGCTGTGGACTCTCAATGCTCCTAAGTCAGTCTCCAGAGTTTGGGGACTACAGGTGTTCCAGTACATCCAGCTCTCCTGTGAGTGTGTGCTTTTGTTTTGTTTTGTTTGAATGATGTACTGCAGTCTTCTGATGGCTTTATGTTTGATCCTTTTGTGTATTTTGGCATCATCTCTTAAACTAGATTGCCAGGTCCAGGCCATCGTGGCTGTCACGAGTTTGCATTCACGGGGGATACTAGATAATTTCTTGAATACTTGTGGTTTACTTGGTTGTTGAGCTGTGGCTGCTGCTTTTGATGGGAGTTAAGTTTCCTAGTCTTTGCTATGCGTCCTTCTAAATTTCCAGGAAAGAAATCATACCGCCTTCAAGACTAAGAAAAAAAGGAACAAAAAGAACCAGGAACAGAATTGAAAACTAGGAGATGGAGAGTTGAAACAGGTTAAGAAGGAAAAAAGGTTAAGAAGGAAATGAGATAAGAGGAAAATAACCTGCAAAAGCATTATTGTTGGTAGACAAACTTTGATTTTTCTCTCCCTGCAATTCACTAAGAGCATGTTAGCATCCCTTTTTTTTCCATTCTTGGTTTGGGGCAACATAGTTTGAGGTTTAGTTGTCATACATATAGAGGAACTCTGTTTCAGGTGGTTCTACAAGGGTTGGAAAGATTGCTCAGTGGTTTAGAGCACTGGCTGCTCTTTAGAGGACCCAGATTCAATTCCCAGCACCTACATGGCAGCTCACAACTGTCTGTAACTCCAGTTTTTTGACACCCTCATGCATACCTGCAGGTAAAACACTAATGCCCATAAACTAAAAATAAACCATTATAAAAAAGATCGAGTGGTTCTAGAACTTGGTTGAGGTTGGAGACAGGTAACAATAATAGGGAAGGGGAAATGGATATGGTATTGTACACCTGTAATACTAGCATTTGGGGGTGGTGGTGGAGGTGACTACGTAGTGAGTTTTAGACCTGCCTGGGCTACATGAGATCCTACCACGTGGGTCACAGAGATCACACTTAATCATCAGGCCTAGCGGCAAGTGTCTTTACCCAGTGAGTTATTTCACCAGCCTAGAGTTTGAAGTCTTTGGATATTGGGATTTTAGTTATAGTAGGGTACTAGCATTAGAATGTGGTGGCGCATGCCTTTAATTCTATTACTGTGGAGGCAGAGGCAGACGGATCTTTGAGGCCAACCTTGTCTACAGAGAGAATTCCAGGACAGCCAGGGATATACAGAGAAACCCTGTCTCAGGAAAAAGAAAAAAGGTGAAGCTGAATGTGTTGGCACAAGCCTGTCATTGGTAAGAGAATCAAAAGTTTAAGGCCAGCCTGGGCTATAGAGTGAGAACTTGTATTTAAAAAACAAAAAGAAACAAAAAAACCCACCAAGGATCCAGGCATGTTGGCACACGCTTTTAATCCCAGTACACAGGAGGCAGAGACAGGAAGATCTCTGTGAGTTCGAAGCCAGTCTGGTCTACAAAGTGAGTTCCAGGACAGCCAGGGCTACACAGAGAAAAAAAAATCCTGTCTCGGATAAACAAAACAAAACAAAAAACAAGGGTTGAAAGACAGTTCAGTTTTAGAACTCTTGTCCACATGTACACTGGTCTGGGTTCTGTTCTTTGTACTGCAAAAAATAAAATGCCATGGAAGTCAAATCAAGAGCTAAGGAAATGTTTGTTAATAAATGAAAACTATAGATATTCAAATATTTGTGGGGAGGAGACTACTGCAGAGTGCATCATTGTAGAAATGGGGAGAGAGATAATCTTGTAGGCATAACCTTTTTAGTGATCATGTAGCAGTATGTAAAGAAAAATTACTCTGGGTATGGTGGCAGACAGATCTCTGAGTTTAAGGCCAGCCTGGCCTGTGAGAATTTCAGTATAGTCAGAACTACACAATGGACAGACCTTGTCTCAAAAAAAGAAAAATAAAAAAGGAAAATTACCTTTGTTACTATATTTTCTTCTTGTGAGTGTTCCTATACCGGAGGCTTGGGTGTTATTCCTCATGTCCTTTTTTTTTTTTTTTTTTTTTCTTCGAGACAAGCTGGTCTGGAACTTTTCAAGCAGGCTAGGCTAGCTGGCAATGAGCCCTGGGAACCCTTACGTTGCTGCTTCCTGGGTGTGCCTTCACAGTGCCTAGCTCTGTCTTCCCCCTGGTCTTTTGTGTATGTGGTGGTGTGTGCATTCATGCACACCTGGAAGTACATGTGTTCTTATGTGGTGTGTATGCCTGTGTGTGGAGGCTGTGGCTTGTCAGGGGTCTTCCTCAGTCACTCCCCACCTGATTTTGCATTTACTTATCTGGGAGTGGTTTTCATGTACTGTGGAGTACATGTGGAGGTCACAGGACAACCTGTAGGAAGTGGTTATCTCCTTTTACCAGTTGGTTCTGTGAACTGAACTCAGGTCATCAGCCTTAGTGGCGAGTACCTTTACACGCTGAACCATCTCACTGGTCCCCAACCTTATTTATTTAAAACTTTTAAAATATGTTTATGGATATGGGTGTTTTGCCAGCATCCCTGTTTGTGTACTACCTGTATGGTTGGTGCTCATGGCAGCCAGAAGAGGGTGTTGCATCCCCTAGAACTAGAGTTACAGATAGTTCTTTGTCTCCGTTTGAGTGCTGAGAACCAAGGAAATCAAGAATCAAAGGAAAAATACAATTAATGACACATAGTAGCACATTCATTTGATCCCAGCTCTCAGGAGGCAGAGGCAGGCAGATCTCTTGAGTTCTGGGACTGCCAGAGTTACACAGTGAAACCTTGTCTTGAGAAAAACACCAAAAAGTTTTTTATGTGTATGTTTATATGATTATATGCCGTGTGTGTGGTTTCCCATGGAAGCCAGAGGAAGGCATTGGATTGCATATAGCTGGAGTAACTGGTGGTTGTAAACTGCCTGAGATATAATAATATATATATATACACACATATACATATATACATATATATGTAACATAGATAGATAGATAGATAGATAGATAGATATTTTAAGTACTTGCTACTCTTCCAGAGGACCTGAGTTTGGCTCCCAGCACCCATATCAGGTTATATAATCTATGTTTTAGATAGCTAGGTAGGCAGGCAGACAGACAGACAGACGGATAATAGAAAGAAAATATGGTGTTTTACCTGAGTGTATATCTGTACCAGGTCCATGTCTGATACTCTGTAAGGCCAGAAGGTGGCATTGGATAACTGGAATTGGAGTTACAGTTGTGAGCTGCCATGTAGGTGCTGGAAATTGAACCCAGGTCCTCTGGAAGAGCAGGTAATGCTCTTAATTGCTGAGCTTTGTCTCCAGCCCCATGATAAGCTTTTTATTATAAAATATAGATGAGTTAGCCAAGAATTTTGTCATTTAGTACTGTTCTATGAAACTCTTTAAAAAGGTTATGTGTGTGTTCATGTCCCTGTGTATGTGTTTGTGTATGTGTACATCTGTGTGCAGGTACCCACTAAGGCTAGAGAGAATGTCAGATCACTTGTCAGTGATCTGTCCGACATAGGTGCTGGGATCCGAACTCTGGTCTTCATGATTGATCACTAAGCACTCTTAGCCACTGAGCCATCTTTCCAGTGCCCCCACCTCCCTTTGTTTGAGACAGGATCTCATGTAGCCCAGGCTGCTCTCAGATTTCCTGTGTAGCTCAGAATTCCTAGTCATCTTGTCTATTCCCTCAATGCTGGAATTACAGGTATATAGTAGCAGCACGCCTGGATGTTCTTGAATCATTTGCTAATAATTTGTTCAGGGAAAGATGCTCAGGCTTTGGCAGAGCCCCAGATAGGGCTCAGTCAGGGATATGATGGATGATGATGGGTGAATTGCAAAATATACCTCTTTCCTTTTGTGTTCTTCTCTTAGCATCGTGTTCAAAGTATGGTCAGAGAAGCAAATATTCAAGGCCCCATCTACCTGCTGCAAGAGAGAAAAGAAATAGTCTACTTGGACTTCGATCTAGTCCAGGAGCCATAGTGAACTACCTGAATTTAGTACTGAGACAGGAGAGCCTTAAAAGTGAGGTAGAAAGGGATTAGAGAGATGGCCCAGTGGTTAAGAGCACTGGCTGCTCTTCCAGAGGTCCCGAGTTCAATTCCCAGCAACCACATGGTGGCTCACAACCATCTATAATGAGATCTGGTGTCCTCTTCTGGCTGCAGGCATACACTCTGGCATGATACTGTATGCATAATAAATAAATCTTTTTTTTAAAAAAGAAGATGGCGCCGGGCGGTGGTGGCGCACGCCTTTAATCCCAGCACTCGGGAGGCAGAGCCAGGCGAATCTCTGTGAGTTCGAGCCAGCCTGGGCTACCAAGTGAGTTCCAGAAAAAGGCGCAAAGTTACACAGAGAAACCCTGTCTTGAAAAAACCAAAAAAAAAAAAAAAGAAAAAAAAGAAAAAAAAAAGAAGATGGCTCAGTAGGCAAAGGAGCTTGCTAACCAAGCCACATGGTCTGAGTTTGATTTCCCCAGGACCCACAGGGAAGAAGGAGAAAACTGACTCCTGCAGATTGTTCTCTGCCCCCCCCCCCCCACATAACTGTACTCACATGAATGCACACACATATATAAACACAAATAAGTATATGTAATAAAAAAAATTCCATTCAGACCCCACAGGGCAGTGTTCATGGAAGGTAGAAGATTGCCTTCTTTCTGTACTAGCGTGAGACTTTGTAATGTATGGGAAAAAGGAAATAAAATATGGACTATTACTGGGGTAAAGGAAACTTTGAAAACTTCAGGATTTCAGTGTCAGTGAAGTATGGTGCTCACTTGTCAAGCCTTGTGGATAGGAAAATTAAGCCAGTTATTATTACTATTTATGGCTCTTCTTACTTCATAAGTTTTTAACTGCAGTAGAGCCGGGGAAATGTTCCCTAGTTTCTGTAACTCTCCCTAGATTCTCTCACTCTCTTTTTTAAATATTTATTTATTTATTATATATATAGTGTTCTGTCTGCATGTCAGAAGAGAGGGAATCAGATCCCATTAAAGATGGTTGTGAGCTACCATGTGGTTGCTGGGAATTGAACTCGGGACCTCGGAAAGAACAGTCAGTGACCTTAGCCACTGAGCCATTGCTCCAGCCCCTCTCTCTTTTGCTTAGATGTATTTTAAAATCTAGTGTTTGCTTTTCAGGAGTATGTAGGTAAAAATCATGTTAAACTCTTCCTCTGGGTCATTTTTTTCCCCATTTGTGGGTAAAGGATGAGTTTTTAGGGCTTCTGACTTTATATACAGAAGTCTTTCTAGTGTTGTGTTGAAGACAATCTGGGTCTGTGCTTTTGTCGCCCGAGTCATTGATAACTTCTTAGGTGACACCAGATATATGAATAATATCTGAAGACTTAATTACTAAATTGACTTTCTTTTATTCTGGAATAGTTGTATTTTAAGACATTATATTTTTATTATCTTCATACTTATTTTTTTTCTTCTGTTATTTTACTTGTTACTGATTGGGAATGTTTTCAACTTGAGCCTGGTAACACTGAATATTCATAGGAAGCCATCTGATTTCTGTTATGACTTGATATCAGGTTTCTTTGAATGCTTGTATTTAAGTATAGTCTAGAATAAATTTTGTGTTTCAGATAGATGGCCAGTATGTTGACTTATTTGTGGTTTTAAGCTGAAAATCTTGTATGTTTTACTGATATATGTATTTTTAAAGGGAGGTGAGAAATGTTGGCAAATCCCAACATGACGTTGGGATTTGCCGAAATGCAACATGTTGAAAGTTGTCACTTTCTTGCTGCCTCAGAAAGATTATTGTAATTGCTGTGTACCTGGCATCACAGGCCACCATGTTCACTGTCCTTCAGAAAAGAAGCTCTCTTTCCCATTGTGGGGCAGCTTCCCGTGTTAGTCTTCTTGTGCTTTTTGTTTGCCTTAGAAAGTGGAAACTGTGAACAAGGACAACATCCCATGTTCCGATCCTGAATTTGTTTATATACAAAATTTTACTTTTAGGGAATTAATAAATAACAGTTTTCTTCTTTACTTGTTATCTCTCAGCTCCTGTTCACATATATTACTTTGCTGTAATTCATTTATTCAGCCATTATGTATTTAATACCTGCAGTGTGTGGGGCACTGGAAAAATAGCTCTGAACAAATAGATAAAAATTCCTTGTGGACGTTACATTCTAGAAATCGTATACATACACATGCATTATATGTAAAGGTGTGCTCTGCTTTCTTAGCACACATATTTCAAATGTTCCCATGCTTTTAACTTTGTCCTTACAGTTACTCTAAATGCCTGTATAGCATACTATCTTGTTCTTGAACCATAATTTGCTTCAGATATCCTCCACCAGACATTTGGGTGAGTACTTGGTCTGATACTGTTTTTAAGAGACTGGTTGTATTGCTGTGAGCATCTTCATGGATGTAGTCTTAAGTCTCTTAGGCTTTGTCCATAGCCTGGATGAGTGGTCATATGATTGTATTCTTTTCTGCCATTTACTATAATGTGACCCCAGTCAAGTCCCTCAAAATTGCTAAGCTTCAGTTTGTAATAGCTCCTCCACACCATTAAATGTGATTGTGGGTGTAAAGTGCTTGCCACATAAGTATTTCATAAACATTGCTTTGTCATCAGTGGGGGTGGGACTGGACCGATGAAAATGTTTGCATGGTGGCTGTGGTTTCATAAAAATGTATTCTTACAGCATTTCTGAGGCAGAGGCAGTAGGATCTCCGTGAGTTCAAGGCCAGCCTGGTCTTAGTGAGCTCCAGGACAGCCAGGGCTACACAGAGAAATCCTGTCTCGAGAAAACAAAAAATTGCTGGGTGGCGGTGACCTGTGCCTTTAATCTCCACACTCAGGAGGCAGAGTCAGGCAGATCACTATGAGTTCGAGGCCAGCCTGGTCTACAGAGTGAGGTCCAGGACAGGTACTAAAACTACACAGAGAAACCCTGTCTCGAAAAACCAAAAAAAGAAAAAAGAAAGCAAAAAATTAAACCATTGTCAGGATTGTACATGTTGGGGTCTTATGGTGGGATTGCACTGAGATTTCCTGGCAGCATTTGCAGATTGGTGCATCTGATTGTGCATATGCTATTGGATTGTCCACTTGTAAAACTAGAATGCCTTGTGCCGCCTTCTGGGGCCCACTAAAACAAAAACAATTGATTTTTTTTTTTGGCAGGGGCCAGGAGAGGACAGAGGACAAGGTACCTGTTCCTCGGGGCTTTGATTGACTGTTGTGCTGTTTGTTTGGTCCCCTGCTTCTGTTGACTCCACCTGACAAAGTGCTGAGTTCATGTGGGGATCCTTATTACCAAGACAGACTTGATTTTCTTCTGACGTAGGTTTCCGATTAGTTGTCTGTATTTTACTTTATCTATTAGTCTAAGAAAAACTTGAGAGATTTGAGTTGTCCGTCCAAAAAGAGGAAGAAATAGGAAAGACTGAACAAAGTACAGATTAAAAAAGCAGACGCTTCTCCTGTTCTTTCTGAACTGCTGTCTTCTGAGCATTGCTACTTAAACTGCACAAAGACATGAGATCTGTCTCTCTTCTTTGGAGTATTACAAATCTTTATAAACACACATCTTTACAGTGAAAACCCCATGTTCTAACCTTAGTGGAGAAGTACAAATGGGATAAGAACGTGTGTGGAAATAGAACAGAGCTAGCTGTGCGCAAATTGTCTCTATCTGGGAGGGCTGACTGACAATTTCTGTACTCCTTTCTTCCCCTCTCCCTTCTTTTTAAAACAATTCATTCTTTATTTAATGTGCATGGGAGTGGGGGGTGCACATGGTGCTCGTGGAAGTCAGTGGACAACTTTCAGGACAGGTCTCATTGTGAACTCACATCATCAGACTTGGCAGCAGGGGCCTTGACCAGTGGAACTATCATATCAGCCACCTCCCCGCCACCCACACTTCTCACTTATTTACTTACTTGTTTGTTTGTTTTGGTTTCTCGAGACAAGGTTTCTCTGTGTAGTTTAGGTGCCTGTCCTGGATCTTGCTCGTAGACCAGGCTGGCCTTGAACTCACAGAGATCTGCCTGCCCCTGCCTGAGTGCTAGGATTAGCTCTGGGTGGCTTAGAACTTACTATGTAGCTCAGGCCAATCTTGAGTTCATGACAGTCTTCCCACTTTGATCTCCTAAGTGCTAGTATTATATGCATGAGCCACCACGTCTGACTTTGAGTGCATGCAGGAAGGGTAGAGGTTAATACTGGGGTCTTCCCACTGTTTTTTGCTTTTTCTTAAGAGAGCATCTCACTAGGTCTCTGTCCTAGTTAGGGTTTCTGTTGCTGTAATGTAACAGCATGACCAAAACACAAGTTCGGGGAGAAAGGGTTTATTTGGCTTGTAGTCAATCATTGAAGGAAGTCAGGACAGGAACCTGAAGGCAGGGGCTGATGCAGAGGCCATGAAGAGGTGCTGCTTACTGGCTTGCTCCACCTGCTTTCTAGTAGAACCTAGGGACCTTCAGCCCAGGGATGGAACCACCGACAATGGGCTGGGCCCTCCCCCATCGATCACTAATTAAGAAAATGACCTATAGCTGCTCTATCTTATGGAGGCATTTTCTTAATTGATGTTCCCTCCTTTTAGATAACTATCCAGCATAGTTTCATTATGTAGCCCTGGCTGACCTAGAATTCACTGTATAGATCATGGCCTAAAACTCAGAGATCTGCCTCCTAAGTACTGGGATTAAAGGCCTGCACCACCACCACAGGGCATAAGATTCAGTTTTTCTTTACATGTCAGTGCCTGATAAAAATGCCTTTAATTCCAGGACTCCTGAGGCAGAAGCAGGTGGATTTCTGAGTTCCAGGATAGCCAAAGTTACATAGTGAGACTCTGCCTTAAAAATAAATAAATATATAAATAGCTTGGTTGTATTATAGTCTTTAAGTACAAGTATTGCTTATTGATGATACCTATGACTAAGGTTGATAAATACACAAACTTAAAAAATTAAGCTGGGTGTGTGGCACATGCCTTTAATCCTAGTACTTGGGAGGCAGAGGCAAGCGGATCTCTGAGTTTGAAGCCAGCAAGGTCTACAAAATGATTTCTGGACCTCAGTGACTATGTAGAGATACCCTATCCAAAAAAAAAAAAAAAAAAAGAAAAGAAAGAAAGAAAGAAAGAACAAGGAAGTGAAAACACCCAGTGCTGGAAGCTATACTTTTGTATGTTCTTATTTGTAAACAGAATGTACTTGTCAAAAGGTTTGTTTTTGCATAAATCCAGGTGATAGGTAGAGATGATATAACAGACCATGGTTTCTAGCTTATGGTACATATCAGAATTAGTTTTGGCAGTAGGAACTTGAAACTAAAGTCATAACTGAATAGAATCTTCAGGAGTGAGGTCCAGGCCTTAATGTTATATTTATGTAAGATTTTTCTTTTAAGGTGAAATGATTCAAGTTACTGGAGTGAAGCAGGAGAAGTTGCATGCATTAGCTGCTGAATACGATGTTGTCAGCATTCAGAATGTGCAGATTTTGTAGTCAGTGGGAGTTTGCTGTGGACTGCACCAATTATTCTTATAAGTTGGCTAGACTTCCTTTAATATTTTGTATTACTTTTGTTTGTGTGTGTGCTCATGACACAGGTATTGAGATCAGAAGACAAAGAATGGCTTCTTTCTTTCTAAGATGTGGGGCCTGGGTATTAAACTCAATTCATCAGGTTTGGTGGAAAGTGCCCTTCATCCGCTGAACCATCTTGCTGTCTCATTTTGTGATATTTTTGATGTCTAAATGTAACTACTTATTACTTTGTCAAGATACAAGTGAGTTCTTTCTATTTCCTTTTTATAGTAACTGGAAAGATGGCAAATTATATCTGTAGTCAGTAGTTAAGAGCTAGCTAGTACTGTTCTTGCAGAGGGCTCTAGTTCAGGTTCTGGCACCTCCATCGGACAGTTTACAACCACCTGCACACATATGCACATACATACTCATACATACACACACACACACACACACACACACACACGCACACGCACACGCACACGCACACACCCATATACACATAATTAAAAATAAGAATCTTTTAAGTGTTTTGAATTTTTTTTGTTGTTGTTTGAGATAGTTTCTCTGTGTAGCCTTGACTGTCCTGGAACTTACTCTGTAGACCAGAGTGGCCTTGAACTCACAGAGATCCTTCTGCCTCTGCCTCCCAAGTGCTGGGATTAAAGGTATGGACTACCACCATCCGGCTTCTGTTTTGAATTTTAATGATACTATAATGAAGCACCCTACATCTTCCTACTCCTCTTCAGATACACAGTCTTGTATGTAGCTTTGCCTCAAATTGAAGGTGAGCCTCTTGTCTTAGCTTTCTAAATGCTGAGATCATAGACAAGTGCCACCTAGCCTCCAATCTTCCCTATAACTGTTGACACGGGCTGGGGAGGAAGGTATTCTGTGTGGAGTGTTTGCCTTAGCATGCACAAAGCACTAGGTTCAGTCCCTCACACCACATAAAACCAGGGGTTGTGGCAGCAGCCTGTAATTCCAGCACTTAGTAATGTTGGAAGATCCAGTAGAAACTTTTTTTTTTTTTTTTTTTTTTTTGGTTTTTTAAGACAGGGTTTCTCAGTGTAGCTTTGTGCCTTTCCTGGATCTTGCTCTGTAGACCAAGCTGGCCTCGAACTCACAGAGATCCACCTGGCTCTGCCTCCCAAGTGCTGGGATTAAAGGCGTGTGCCACCACCGCCCGGCCCAGTAGAAACTTTTAAGAATACTCTTTTAAGACAGGCAGTGGTGGCCCACACCTTTAATCTCAGCACTTGGGAGGCAGAGGCAGGCAGATACCTGTGAGTTTGAGGCCAGCCTGGTCTACAGGTTAATTTCCTGGACAACCAAAGCTACACACAGAGAAAACCTGTCTTGAAAAACAAAATAAGAAAAATTTTAATTTTATGTGTCTAGGTGTTTGATTTCCACGTTAAGTATGTGCACTATGTATCTGTTGCCCATGGAGACCAGAAGAGAGAGCATTGAGTCTCCTGAGACTGGAGTTAGAGATAGTTGTGAGCCACCATATGAGTGCTGGAAATCAAAGCTGGGTCTTCTGGAAGACTGCTGATCCATCACTCCAGCTGTCAGTAGAAACTTCTCTAAGAATAGGAGCAAGGTGGCATCCCATTAAATGAAGAACCTGGCAAACAGGATATGTGAAGTAATCTATGGAACTAGTACAACAGGGATGTGGGGACAGTTAGACTTTTCATGTAAAGCAGAAAAAATTGCACATGATCCAAAGTTTGCCATGGTGGCACACATCTGTCATTCCAGCACTTGGGAGGCCATGTTGGTTTGAATGAAAATGGCCCCAATAGGCTTATAGGTAGTGGCCTTATTTGAAAGGATTAGGACAGGTGGCCTTAGTGGAGGAAGTGTGTCACTGGAGGTGGTCTTTGAGGTTTCAGAAACTCAAGCCAGGCCCAGTGGCTTTGTTCTTGCTGCCTGCTGATCCAGAAATAGAGCTCTCCAGTCCCGTGTCTGCCTTTTGTGCTGCCATGCTTCCCATAATAATGACAATGGACTAAACTCTTAACTATAAGCCAGCATAAAATAGTTGCCTTTATAAGAGTTGCTGTAGTCATGGTGTCTCTTCACAGCAATAAAAGCCAAACTAAGATAGAAGTTGGTGGGCTGGAGAGATGGCTCAGTGTTTAACAGCACTGACTTCTCTTCCAGAGGTCCTGGGTTCAATTCCCAGCAACCACGTAGTGGCTCACAACCATCTGTAATGAGATCTGGCGCCCTCTTCTGTATACATAATAAATAAATCTTTTTTTTAAAAAAAGAAAGCCATCTATAATGGGATTTGATGCCATCTTCTGGCATGCAGGTGTATATGCAGATAGAGCACCATATACATAAAATAAATCTTTAAAAAAAATTAAATTTAAAAGGCCGGGCAGTGGTGATGCAAACCTTTAATCCTAGCACTTAGGAGGCAGAGCCAGGCATATCTCTGTGAGTTTGAGGCCAGCCTGGGCTACAGAGTGAGTTCCAGGACAGGCACCAAAACTAAACAGAAACTCTGTCTCAGGGGGGGGGGGGGGGGAAAGTTGGTACCAGGAGCTGGGGAATTGTTGTGATAGGCCTGACCATGTTTTTGCCTGGGGAATATGGAATAATTTGGGACTTTGGACTAGAAAAGAAATTGGAGACTTTAAGCAGGGTCTAATGGACCATACTATTTGGAGCATGGAAGACAGTGGTATTAAGGGTGATTTTAACTGGGGCTGGGCTCAAGAGGTTTCAGAGGAGAATAATATTAATATGTAGCCTAGAAATCATGCCTGTGATATTTGGGAGTTAAGACATCACAAAGATCAGCCACATGGCAGAGTTGAGTGAGGCTTGAGAGACGAGTAAGGAAGCCCAAAGTATCATCCTTAGATTTGGCCACCATTTGAAGAAACACAGAAAGAAGAAGAAAAAAAAAGTAACATCTTCTGAGTCAAAAGGGGGCAGACTTGCCGGGTGGCGGTGGTGGTGCACTTGGTGCACTTGGGAGGCAGAGCCAGACAGATCTCTGTGAGTTCGAGGCCAGCCTGGGCTACCAAGTGAGTTCCAGGAAAAGGTGCAAAGCTACACAGAGAAACCCTGTCCCGAAAAACCAAAACATAAAAAAAATAAAAAAAGGCCAGGGGGCAGACTCAACTGAACCTCAGGTCTGTTGGTAGTGACTGCCTAAAAAAATTTTCAGTAAACATTTCCTGAATGTCTTTTGTAGGTTTTGTTTTAGGCAGAAGGTCTTGTAACCCAGGCTGGATTCAAACTTAAGCAGCTAAGGTAGTGTTGAATTTCGTATTCTTCTGTATTCGCGAATGCTAGAATTACAGACGTGTGCCCTACCGTACCTGGTATTTACTACACATGCCTGAGAATTGAACCAGGGTGTCTAGCACACTAAGCAAGCACTCTACCAACTAAGCTACATTCTTAGCCATCTTCTGTTGTTTTAATGTTCAAATAGATGCTGAAAGAGAAGGCAATGGAAATAGTTTGACTTCTTCTACCTTAAGATAATTTCACACTTTTAATTTCTTTGCCCACTTTTTTTTTTTTTTTTTTAAGAATAGTGAGAGAAGAGGCTTAAATAGTAGTCTTTCTACTTCTGCTTCATATTTCTGGTTAATTTTTTTCAAACATTGTATCTTGATCATGATCTTTCCCATATTTCTACTTCTGCAATGGTAGATCCACTGCAAATGCTTCTGATTAACTTATTCTGTTGGAAAACTTAAGTGGCTTTTTTGGCTCCAGCCTGCATGACTCCTTTCTGTTGTCCTCTCACTGATTTTTGCCTTCTTGAAACTTTTGGGGTTGTTAGCTCTCCATCTGTCTTAGTTACGATTACTATTCCTGTGACAAAAACACTGACCAAAAAGCAAGCTGGGGAGGAAAGGGTTATTTGGCCTACACTCGCATATCACTGTTCATCATCAAAGGAAGTCAGTAAAGGAATCTGGAGGTAGAGCTGATGCAGAAGCCATGAAGGGGTGCTACTTACTAGCTTGCTCCCTCTACTTTCTCATAAAAGTTAGGACTACCAGCCCAGGAATGGAACCACCCACAATAGGCTGGGCCCTCCCCCATCAATCACTAAGAAAATGCCTGGACTCAAGGTGGCACATGTCTTTAATCCCAGTACTTGGGAGGCAGAGCCAAGCAGATCTCGGTGAGTTCGAGGCCAGCCTGGTCTACAGAGCAAGATCCAGGACAGGCACAAATACTACACAGAGAAACTCTGTCTCGAAAAACCAAAACAAAAAACCACAAACTGAAGAAAAGAAAATGCCATACAGCGAGATCTTATGGAGGCATTTTCTTAATTAAAATTACCTCCTTTCAGATAACTCTAGTTTGTGTATCAAGTTAATATTAGACTATCCAGTGCACCATCCATTCTTACTGTCCTCAGAGGGGCAGTATTTGGTCTCACCAGCTGGATCACTGAGTGCTGGGAAGGACCTGGAAACTTCTTGCATTCAATAGGATATAGGTTTATAGTTACTAGAGAGTAAACCACAACAGGTAGGTGGTAATAGCCTGGGAGCAGTTCTGGCCCTTTGTTGTGGGTGCTTAGGTATGGCAGAAAAGGAAACATTTAAAGAGGGTAGGGGCTACACTGCTTTAAAAGAGCATCAGTTCTGTTTCTTCCTGTTTACAAAGTTTAATGTAACAGTAAAAGGTTCTGTGACTTGAGCCTAGCAAAGGGGATTGATTGCTAAGGCAGTAGTATATGTAAGCCTTTGGGGTATCCTCTCTGGAGAAGAGAGCAAAGAGACGGTGTAGCTAGCTGGTTAGTATTTAGTATGCTCTACCTTAGCTAGCTGAAAGAGGCAAAACATTGGAGTCATTTTTGGATAAGATGGATTGTGGTTACAAGAGCAGACTCAAGTTTTTAGTCCTACTATGTTTGGTTCATTTTCTACAGACACCATCTATAGTTCTTTTTACTGTGGTTGCTGGATATGATGAACTTCATGTGCTGAAATGGCAGCTGTTGTATATGCTGTTCCTCAGAAAGCTGTCAGAATTTTAGAAGGAGCTGCAGCCCACCTTGTACTAAGTTGTCAGGAATTTTTCAGTTGAATGAACCCTAAAAAAATAAACTCATGGGCATTTGTTTTGAAGTAATCTGGAGGGTGAGAACAGGGTTATAATGGAGACACAGTGGGCCTAGTCACAAGTGGATGTTAGAGCAGGGTAATGAATAAGTAACTTCAGTGTTCACTTTTGTAAATGTTAGGAATTGTTCATAATTCTAGAAAATGCCCTCAAGGTGTGAGGGACGTAGTTCAGTTAGCTGACATGCTCAAATCCCTCAATTTGATCCTCAGCATCACATAAACTAGGACTGGTAACACACACCTATAATCTCAGCACTTGGGCGCTGGAGGCAGGAGCATCAGTAGTTCAAGGTCATCATTGCTATAGAGCAAGAGGCCAGCCTGGGCTACATAAGACCCTGTCTTAAAAAACAAAAATCTCATAGTAAAAGAATAGTAACTTTCCTATTTTCTCATATTTTGCATAAATCCTTTTGAGTGAAATCTTTGGAGGTTTGGTTTGTTTGTTTGTTTTTTTGTGTTGATTTAAATGAATAGAGACCATAGTTGTTAGGAATGAGTTCGCTTAGACCAGTTAGCAATCTTCAAATTTCAAATTTATCGGATTTTGAAAGCATGTTTACATGCGGATGTCCCAGTTAGTTACAAGTCCTCTCTATGGATCTGTAAAGAAAAGTGAATGGGAGCAGAGTTGTCAGCCTAAGAGCTGACCTTTTACCACCGAGAGTATGCAGGTGTGAAGTATGGGGGACTTCAGTAGACTCAGGGCTGAGCCTTGCCTGTAGTCAGTGGGACATCACTACCACTGCCACTGCTTGTGCGGACTCGCCTTATGCTAGGCTGCTGTTCATTTCCTTTGTCTCTGCCTTAACCTCCCTTCTTCTCTTACCCCTTTATTACTTTATCTCCCTCCTGTTTTCCCACTCAACTAAGACCCTCGTCCATTCATCTTGATCTTTTAAATTAGTTTTCCCTTTCTACCCCAGGTCCAGAAGCTGCCTCACCTTTTCTTCATCTTGGCTGTTTAGTAACTACTTTTATTTTGTTAACAAATGTGATTGGACCACAAAGTGGTTTAACTGGATGAGGCATGAAGACCTACTGGTGTAGCCTTAAAAGCTTTCAGGCAGTTGGCAAGTAAGAATTTTAAATAAAAATTGAAACTACCACCTGTATTTTTTCAGGCCGTTGATGCTCACTGCCATCGGCTGCATCCTCCCTATGGCACTGGTAAGTGTGGGAAGGGCTGTTGACAGTTATGGTGGGCTGCTGGATTGATCTTTTCTTGGGGAAAATTTTTAATTGCAACTTTTGATGCCTACTTGTCTTTGAGGATAGATAGTTTGAACAGCTATAGGTAACTAGGAAAGGAAGAAGCAACTGATCGTGGTCATGGATTTTCTTGAGGTATTGTCAGGAGCAGAAATGATTCAGTGTGTGCCTTGATTCCTCCTTAAAACTAGTATGTTCTATACATTAATACTTTGAATACTAAACATATCCTATCTAAGTGCCCTAGGATGTCAACTCATACTTCTCAACTTCAAGAATTTTCTTTAAAAATTTACTCCAAAGACACTTGGCTCTTAGAGAGGTCCCGGATGTCTGTTGTGCTTTCAGTTTCCTTAAGGAGCAACTTTCTCTTCCTTGGTATTTTCAGTTCATTCTAGGCAAGGGATACAGATGTTTACTCAAGGAACTAAAATTTTAATAACAACTTGCTTGAATTTTTGAGGAGGTTGGGACGTGGTGGGCGCTAGGAAAGAAATTTGTGTGTTGTTTACTAACAGACTTGAGGTGGACTTGGAATTTGTGATTGAAAAATAATTTCACTAAAGCATTCTCTCTGTTAAGAACCTAGTGGTAAAAATACAGTGAATAAAATTGAAACCTAGAATAGGGCAGCAAGTCACAGAGTTTCTATGCCCAGAATCAAATTGCTATTGGACTTGCCGGAAGAAAACTAAGCTCTGAACTGAAGCTTTGTTGACAGAAGTGTTACTGTCTTAGTCTCTCTTCTGTTGTTGGAAGAGACCCCATGACTATGTCAACTCCTCTAAAAGAAAACATTTAACTGGGGACTGGCTTACAGTTTCAGAGGTTTAGTCCAATTGTCATCAAGGTGGGAAGCATGGCAGCATGCAGGCAGACATGATGCTGGCAAACTAGCTGAGAGTTCTCCATCCTGATCCCCAGGCCACAGGAAGAGAGACATTGGGCTTGGAATGGGCTTTTTGAGAGCACAAAGCCCACTCCCAGTAACAGACTGTCTCCATAAAAGGCCACATTTTATGATCGGAGGGTCACCACAAATGAGTAACTGTATTAAGGCATCATAGCATTAGGAAGGTTGAGAACCACTGCTCTAGAACATTTTACTTGCTAAGTTTGGAACCACTTGCTGGTAATAACAACTGAAATACTTGTATAGATGTCATTACATCTCAGTGAAGAAATCTTAACGTTATATACCTAAATGCTAAATATTGTGGTCTCTGCTCTTCATTCCTTAACCTTGTTTGTGAAGCAGGAATAAAATTAGTGGCATGTTTACCAGTTCTTTAAAATCAGAAAGGAAAACTTGACTCTCCTGTTGCTGGACATAATTGAGCCTGTGTTAAGGAGATTTCTTTTCAATTTCCTTTACAGACACAGAGTATAAAAGATAATAGATGTTTGCCTGTTTCCTTGTTGAAGTACAGATGCTCAGAAACAATACTTTTTGACATTTGTAGCTAAATGTTTTCTGAAATAAAGATCTGGAGATGCTGTATTGGATTGAGGCTATAGGTAATGTAGAGTATTGTGTATGGTAGGTAATGTAGAGTATTGTGTATGGTAAATGACAACATAAGTGAGCTCGCTTCCTTCACACTGGCTGGAAAGGTCCCTGTCAGCATCTGATCCATCTTGTTATAGTATTGAGGGTCACCGAAAAAGGGAAGAAAGGCAGGAAGGATGGACTGTAACTGATTTCTGCTCTAACCCCATCTTTGATCCTATAAAAGGTTCTTCAAGTCACCCATAAAATTGAGGGTATATCCACCCTTTTTACATTTTTTTTCTCATTTGTGGTATATTCATGTATGCATGCATGTTCAAAGTGTGTATGGACAGACATGGGTGTGTGTGCGCGCATTCCTGTGGAGACAAGAGGTCCAGTTATTCTTCCCAATGATTCTACACCTTATATAGGGAGTTAGGGTCTTTGAACTCAGAGTTTGATCGTCAGTCTGCCCTAAGGATACCATCTGTGGGCCTCTTGAGCATGCTGGGAGTATAGGTAGGCTACAAAGCCTGCTCTGTGCTTAAAAGGGTGCCGAGGATCCAAGCTCTGGTCTTCGTACTTGTTTGGCAAGCACTTTCTCCACTGAACTCTCTCCCCAGCTGCCTACTATAGTGATATAGTGTGTACCCTAATAAACTTGCCTAGGGATCGGAGAACAGAGCCAGCCACTAGATTAGACATAGAGGCCCAACAGTGGTGGCACACATCTTTAATCCTATCACTGGGGAAACAGAGATCCATCTGGACCTCTGTGAGTTCAAGGCCACACCGTGCCAGATGACAGAAACAGTCAGGCCGTGGTGACACATTCCTTTAATCCCAGGAAGTAATATGGCAGGACACAGAAAGGTATGTAAGGCGTGAAGAAGCAGGAACTCATTCTCTTGAGTCTGAGGATTTCGTAGAGGTAAGAACTAGTGGCTGAGCCATGCAGAGGTGGCGCATGCCTTTAATCCCAGCACTCGGGAGGCACAGGCAGGCAGATCTCTGTGAGTTCAAGGCCAGCCTGGGCTACAGAGTGAGTTCCAGGAAAGGTGCCAAAGTTACACAGAGAAACCCTGTCTAGAAAAACAAAACAAAACAAAAATAGTTAAAATTCTAGCTAGGTATGGTGGCATACACCTATAATCTAGCACTCACACGGTAGAGCCAGAAGAATCAACTTACATTCAAGGCTAGCCAGTCTACATATCAATTTCTAGTCTTGCCATAAGGCAGAACTGTATAACAAATGTTATGTCACAAACAAACAGAGGCTGGAGAGTTGACTCAGCTGTTAAGAGCCCAGGGTGCCCTTCTAGAGATCGGATTGAGTTCTCGACAACCCTTTGTAACTCCAGTTACAAAAAAACAGGACTGGGGGCTGGAGAGATGGCTCAGAGGTTAAGAGCACTGCTTGCTTTTCCAAAGGTCCTGAGTTCAATTCCCAGCAACCACATGGTGGCTCACAACCATCTGTAATGAGATCTGGCACCCTCTTCTGGCCTGCAGGTATACATGCAGGCAGGACACTGTATACATAATAAATAAATACATCTTTAAAAAAAAAAAAATAACAGGACTGGCAAGATTGCCATTGGGTAAAGATGCTTAGCTATATAAGCCTGACCACAACCAAAGTTTGATTCCTGGAACTGACTTTAAAGTACAAATAACTGGACTTTCTGGTGCAGCACTTGGAAGGCAGAGGCTGGTAGATCTCTGTGCTAGGCAAACATGTCTATATAGTGAGTTCCAGGATAGTCAGGGCTACGTTGTGAGACCCTGTTTTAAAAAGAGAGAGAGAGAGAGAGAGAGAGAGAGAGAGAGAGAGAGAGAGAGAAAACTAAAAGCAGATAACTGACTTCACAAATTGTCTTCTGACCTCCACATGTGTGCCAGTTTCCCAGGGGAACTCAAGTTAGAGACAGTTGGGAACCCACCGTGTGGTGCCGTGAATTAAACTTGGGTCCCCTGCTCTTACCCACTGAACCGTGTGTCCAGTCCCGGTGGTGGTGGTGGTGATCGTCATCTATTGTGCATATCCAGGCCATTGCTCTCCTCCTTGCTATGGCGTCCTGGCTGTCTTGGAACTCTATGTAGACCAGGTTGGTCACAAACTCAGAGGTCTGTCTGCCTGTCCAGTGCAGGGATTGAAGGCATGCACCATCATGCCCAGCCAAACTTTTAGAAAAATAAAAATCAGTGCTTTAAACCAAATTCTGAGGGAGAGTTTGAATTTTGAGGATGCAGTGTCAGGTGCCCGTAATACATACCAGCATCTAGAAGATTGATGGAGAAGCTCCATGAGTTCAAAGCAGCTTTAGAGTAGACACTAAGACTTTGTCTCCAAATAACCAAAACTAGGCCAAGTGTGGTGGCATATACCTTTAATCCCAGAGGATCTGGATTCAAGGCCAGCCTGGTCTACATAGACCCTGTCTCAGAAAACCAGACAAATATATAAATTGATAAAGTACATAAATGTATTTTTCTTATTAAGGTATAGAAATGCAAGTTCCTTTTTGAATGCCATGGAAAAGTAAAATGTGTTTGTAATGGTAATTCTGCTTAGCAGTTACTGAGTGGGCCAGGACCACATTTATTGATCCTGGGGGTGATATGTGCTATAATTCTTTGGAATACTGGACACTCTAGCAAAAAGTAAAAAGAATGAAAATAGAAGTGCATGACAAAGGCAAAGGAGACTTGTGTACCGTAGGAACATTTAGATGGAGCCGAATGTAAAAGCAGCCCACTCTGCTTTGATGAGGCTTGCTTTTTCTTTGGTCTACTGTGTGAATGCTGACATTATCCTCTTAAACAGCAAACTTGTTTTAGTGGTGGATCGGTTTTACTTAGCCCTGTCTGCATGGGGCGATAACTACTGTCTTTGGAGGAAGTCCTAATCTTTCCTTGTATCTGTCCTTGTCTCTGACAATTTCTGTTTCCATATTCTGAAGTGCATATTGCTGTCTTATCACCTGCAGTTCCACATACATCATCACTGTAGCCACCCAAGTATCCAGTAAGGCACAGTAGATTTCTGCTGTCTATTCAGTGTAACTAGCCATGATCCTGTTTACTTTTATCTGTCTGTCTATCTATCTATCTATCTATCTATCTATCTATCTATCTATCTATCTATCTATCTATCTATCTATCTATCTTCCCCCAGAGCTGAGGACCGAACCCAGGGCCTTGCACTTGCTAGGCAAGTGCGCTGCCAATGAGCTAACTCCCCAACCCCCTGTTTATTTTTCTTATCTTCCCTCATAGGCTCAGTGCCATACTTTAAAAGTAAGTAGTCATGGGCCTAGAGAGATAGGTCAGGGGTTAAGAGCACTGGCTGCTCTTCCAGAGGTCCTGAGTTCAATTCCCAGCAACCACATGGTGGCTCATGACTATCTTATAATAGGATCTGATGCCCTCTTGTGACCTGTAGGTATACATGCAGAGCACGCATACATAAAATATAATTTTTTTAAAAAAAGTAAGTAGTCACAGCCAAGTATTAAATTATTAAACATTGGTCAGTGGAGGTGGCTCACACCCTTAATCCCAGCACTCGGGGAGGCAGAGGCAAACTCAGAGATCTCTGAGTTTGAGGCCAGCCTGGTCTACAGAGTGAGTTCTGGGACAGCCAAGGCTACATAGAGAAACCCTATCTCAAAAAAAAAAAAAAAAAAAAAAAAAAAAAAAAAAATGAAGCAGCTGGCTATGGTTCTGTGGGCTGTGGTGTGGGGTGTTTAGTGTCATGTTCTGAGGGAGCGGCCTGCTGACCAGTCCTCTTCTCCTGGATAGGGTTAGCGGTAGGAGTAGTTTCTAGTTCCACAGTTGCCGTTAGGGTCCATCTTCAAACTTTATTTTGAAAAATTTGAAACGTGTGGGTATGTCTTATTCTTTCTCTGAACACCTCTCTCTGTGTTTTATTTATTATTGTGTGTGATATATGTATGAGTGCACCTATGAGATTTGAGGATAGCTTGTAAGAATCAGTTCTTTCCACCATGGTTTCCATGGATTGACTTCAGTTCTTTTGTTTTGTTTTGTTTTGTTTTTTTGAGACAGGGTTTCTCTCTGTAGCTTTGTGCCTTTCCTGGAACTCACTCTGTAGACCGGGCTGGCCTTGAACTCACAGAGATCCACCTGGCTCTGCCTCCCAAGTGCTGGGATTAAAGGCGTGTGCCACCACTGCCTGGCTGACTTCAGTTCTTGAAGCTTGGGTAGTGACCAGTCACTTTAAAAAACTTGTCAGGGGCCCAATCAGTTTTTTTTTTGTTTTCATGTTTTTTTCCAGACAGGGTTTCTCCATCACTCCAAATGTTCCTTGTGTCTGCAATCAGTCCCCACATATAGCCCCAAGCAACTACTGTTTTTCTCTGCAATATTTTGCCTCTTATAGAAATTCCATGTAAATCAAATCACACATGTAGTCTTTTGTTTCCTGATTCTATCATTGTGGTGTTTTTAAGGTTCATCTTTTTTATATGCCATTAATGGGTTCCCTTTATTGCTAAATAATGATTTTCATAGTGTAGATAACACATTTTGCTTATGTGTCCATTTACTATTAATTTATAGACATTTAGGCTGTTTCTGACTTTTGGCTTTTATAAACTGTTGCTATAATCATCCATGTACTAGATTTAATGTGGACCTTGCTTTCATTTCTCTTGATGTAGATATTTAGGGTCAGGATTGCTGGGTCACATGGTAAGGGTATGTTTAACATTTTATGAAATAGCCAGACTCTTGGTGGCACACTCCTTTAACCTCAGCACTTGAGAGGCAGGTGCATCTCTCTGGGTTTTGAGGGCAGCCTGATGTACAGAGTTAGTTCCAGTACAGCCAGGACGACACAGAGAAACCCTGTCTTGAAAAACAAAGTGTGTGTGTGTGTGTGTATGTGTGTGTGTGTGTGTGTGTTGGATGTCTGTTTTTTTTCTCATTTTCTTTCCTTTCATGCTCTCACTATGTAGCCCTGGCTGTTCTAGAACTTGCTATGTAGACTGCCTGGCACTCATAAGAGATCCACCATCATTTGCCCCCAAAGTGCTGGGATGAAAGGTGTGTGCCAGCATACCTGGCAAGAGCTCCTCTCCAGCCAGAGAGAGTGAATATGGACTAAAAGATCTTGGGAAGCCGGGCAGGGGTGGCGCACGCCTTTCATCCCAGCACTTGGGAGGCAGAGCCAGGCGGATCTCTGTGAGTTCGAGGCCAGCCTGGTTTACAAAGAGAGTTTCAGGAAAGGCACAAAACTACACAGAGAAACCCTGTCTCGAAAAAACCTCAAAAATAAAAATAAAAATAATTTTTGGGGCTGGAGAGATGGCTCAGAGGTTAAGAGCACTGGTTGTTCTTCCAAAGGTCCTGAGTTCAATTCCCAGCAACCACATGGTGGCTCACAACCATCTGTAATGAGATCTGGTGCCCTCTTTTGGCCTGTAGGCATAGATGCAGGCAGAACACTGTATACATAACAAATAAATAAATCTTTAAAAAAAAAAAAAAAGATTTTGGGAGTTGTACAAGTATTGACTTTAGATTTTTTTTTTATGTGTGTGCATGTTCTGCCTATATGTATGTATATGCGCCATATGTGTATCTGGTTCCCCTAAGAGGTCAGAGGGTGTCAAGTCCTCTGGAACTGGTTGTAAACCACCATTTATTTGGGTGACAGGAATGGAACCAAGGTCCTCTACGAGAACAAGTGCTCTTAACAGTTGAGTTGTCTTTCCAGCCCCCAGGGCAATTGACTTTTTGGTTTTTCGCGAGACAGGGTTTCTCTGTGTAGTTTTGATGCCTGTCCTGGATCTCACTCTGTAGACCAGGAAGGCTCTGCCTCCCGAGTGCTGGGACTAAAGGTGTGCGCCACCACACCTTCTAAAGGGTTTGAAGTAAATTGCAGCCCTCTTGGAGGATTAAAAAGCAGTGGTATGGATTCGTGAGAAAATTCACCTGTTGGAACTAAGGCTGATTTTCGTCATTAATGCCGTAAATTCCTCAACAAGGTTTGTTGGCTGGTCAGGAAGTGAAGCTGCCTCAATGAAGGCACCCTTTCCTCCTCTGGGAAGACGGATGTGTGGAGGGAGGGGCTGAAGGAATGAAATCAGTTCATCTGCTGACCTTACTCTGTGTGGAGACTGCCGTTGCCCTGAGTGCCACCACCCCCGCAAGACTGCCTGTAAAGTAGATTCTCCAGAGTACTGCTACTGCTTGTCCTCTGTCATCCTGTAGTGTTTTCCCTGCAGGGGTCTTTGACTCCTGGCTTCCTGTAGATCAGAGGTTCTGAACCTGTGGGTTGTGACCACTTAGGATTTCAGTCCAACCCTTCCACAGGAAAACAGATATTTACGTTATGATTCATAACAGTTGCAAAATTACAGCTATGAAGTAGCAACGAAATAATGTTATGGTTGGGGTCAGCACAACATGAGGAGCTGTAGTAAAGGGTCGCAGCGTTAGGAAGGGTGAGAACCTCTGATCTAGAGCCTCTAAGGGATAAAAAAAAAAATGTGTGGCATACCATGGTGGCACACATCCTAAATGTCAGTAATTGGAAGGCAGTATATCACTTCATTTCTTGGTAATAGTCTATTGAGATGAATTATAGCAACAGTTAAAAGACATTACTGTCCATGATTTAAGAATCTTGGCCTAAAGTCTCCACGGGCCTCAGTAAGAAAATACTAACAATGTGCATAGGTTTTCTTTTCGTGGAAGGGGTAGTGAGAACCCCTACTCCAAGTAAAGTCAGCTATCTTGCATCCTTGGTTTTCTCCAAATGTTTTTGGCCTAAGGGACAGGAAGGCACTCACTAATTGAACGGCTTTAATAATGATAGTGTTCTAGGATATGCCTTATTTAGTCTCAGGGGTGAGGAGCTCCAAAGCTGGGGAATCATATGTTGGCGACTGTCTTACCTACTGAAGTTCTTTGTGAACCAGGTAGGACTATCTTACAGGGCTGCTGCACTCAGCCCCGGATCAGAGTTAGTATCTGCTGGCCTTGGATGTTTTCAGTAACACCCTCATGCTATCCTATGCTTCCTCCGGGAAGTCTGATCTAGGCTTCCAAACACATCCCAACCTTTTGGCTCCCACTGTAATCTTGACACTTAAAAGATGTTTTGAAACTAGTCTACTTTCTACTTAATAAGGTATTCTGTCTCCTAACAAGCAAACACTATATTCCTGCTTGCCTCTTTAACCTAATAGTGAAATGTAAACTTCTGGGGCAAGTAGTATATATAGCTCCGTTGGTTGAGTGCTTGCCTATCGTATACAAAGCCATGAGCATAAACTGGACATGGTGTTGCACGTCTGTAATCCCAGAACTGAGGAAGTCATCTTAGGATGTGTGAGACACTCTCAAAAAAAGAGTAAAACCTTTTCTGTTTCAGTAACTATAGTACTCTTTCCACTACTACATTGTTGTCCATTGCATGGATATGTTATGTACTATTTATCAAGCTCATTTTCCTCGGACATATAAGTTTTTTTGTTGTTGTTTTGTGGTTTTTCGAGACAAGGTTTCTCCGTGTACTTTTGGTGCCTGTCCTGGATCTCGCTCTGTAGACTAGGCTGGCCTCGAACTCACAGAGATCCTCCTGGCTCTGCCTCCTGAGTGCTACGATTAAAGGCATGCGCCACCGCCGCCTGGCTAAGTTATTTTTATATATCTTTTACAAATAACGTAGGAGTGCATGTATGCTCTCTTATGACTTGGGAGGAAGAATTTACAGTAGGATTGGTAGCTTTTTTTTTGTCACCTTTTATGTAGAGGCCAAAAAGTGTAGAAGCCAGAATGACTGTCTACAAACTTTCAAAATGTTTTGCAACTGGGGCTTGTTGGGTTTTGTGAATCCAAAGATTTCAAAATTACTTTTAGGGGACTGGAGAGATGGCTCAGAGGTTAAGAGCACTGGCTGCTCTTCCAGAGGTCCTGAGTTTAATTCCCAGCAACCACATGGTGGCTCACAACCATCTGTAATGAGATCTGGTGCCCTCTTCTGGCCTGCAGTCATACATGCTGTATACATAATAAATAAATCTTTATAAAAAATAAAAATGACTTTTAAGTCGGGTGTGATTGTTCATGCCTTTAGTCCCAGAATTTAAGAGACAGAGGCAGGTGATCTCAGAGTTTGAGGCCAGCCTGGTCTACAGAGCAAGTTCCAGGGCAGCCAAGTCTAGCTACACAGAGAAGCCCTGTCTTGAAAAACCAAAACAACAACAATAACAAAACTGGTTTTAAAAATGTTATTTATTTGAGACAGGGTCTCACTGTGTGGCTAGCCTGGTACTTTCTGTATACTAGAGATCTGCCTGCCTCTACTCCCAAGTCCTGAGATTAAGGGCATGTGCTACTATGCCCAGCTTTATTTTTGAGACAGGGTCTCACTATGTAGCCGTGGCTGACCTGAAACTTGCTTTGTAGAGCCACTTGATCTTGAACTCACAAAAGATTTGCCCGCTGAGATTAAAATTATGTGCTACCAGTAATCTGACCTTAAATTCTTTATTTTGTTGTTTATGGAATATAAATCAAGAATTCAAAGCCTGGAGATGTGTGGTTAGTCCTAACTAGAAACATACTCTCTGTGTGTATGTGGCCCCATAGGATAGCATGTGAGAATATATGTCACATTTGGGAACCCAGTTGGGAAGCTCTCTTGCTTATGTTGGATATCACTTTTCCCTTGAGATAGGGTTTTAATATGTAGTTTTAGCTTTCCTGGAACTCTCTCTGTAGCCCAGGCTAGCCTCAAACTCAGAGATCTGCCTGCCTCTGCCTCCCAAGTGCTGGGATTAAAGGCATACGTCATTGCACCTAGCTCAGATAATATGGGGTTTTTTTATTGTTGTTGTTGTTTTGGTTTTTTTTGTTTTGTTTTGTTTTTGAGACAGGGTTTCTCTGTGTAGCTTTGGAGCCTGTCCTGGATCTCACACTCTGTAGACCAGGCTGACCTTGAACTCACAGAGATCCGCCTGCCTCTGCCTCCTGAATGCTGAGATTAAAGGTATGCACCACGGCTGCCTGGCAGATACTACATTTTTTTATTATAAAGAGATTTTCTATTCATTTTACATACCAACCACAGATTCCCCTCTCCTTCTTCCTCCCATCCCCCAGCCTTCCCTCTGCAACCCACCCCCCATTCCCACCTCTTCCTTAATTAATATATAAAGGATGATTTTTTTCAGTGTCCAGTGAGAGTTTCTAAATTTTTTTTTTAAGGAAACATTAATGAAAATAAAGACCAAGAACAAGGGATATATAAAATAACTAATATAAGAAATTTAACTTAAAAAAAAGCATGCAACTAAGAGAAAGAATATGGACCTAGCATAGTGGTGGATGTATACAGTCTCAAACTATAGTGCACTATGCGGAAACTACAGTTAAAATTCGTTATTTTTTGTTGTTGTTTCTTACAGGTGTCTCATTCAGTTGCAAAACTTATATTAGTTAATTTCCACTGGCAAGTCTCAGAGATTCTGGACAGGTAAGATGTTCAGGGGAAAGAAGATAAAGTTCCCTGCTGAATCCTTCTTTGTCTGCCCACCTACTATGATTTTGTTGACATTTTAGAGTATGAGTGTGTGTGTGTATGCGTGTGTGTATGTATGTGTGTGTGTGTGTTATATTTCTAAAACTATTGTATGTTAGTTTCTTTTCTATTGCTGTTATGAAACACCATAACTGAAAGCAACTTGGAGAGAAAAGGGTTTATTTGGCTACATATCCTGAATCACAGTCCGTTGAGGAAAGCCAAGGCAAATATTCATAACTGACAGGAACCTGAAGGCAGGAACTGATGCACAGGCCACGATGAAGGGGTGTTATTTTCTGGCTTGCTCAGCTTGCTTTCTTGTAGCATCTAGAACCACCAGCCCAGGGGTGGCAACATACACAATGAGCTGGGCCCTCACTGTCACTAATTAAGAAAATGCCCTACAGGCTTGCCTACAGCCTGGTCTCTTGTTTTTAGACAGCTATTACATATCTCTGTCTTGGAACTCAGTATGTAGACCAGGCTGGCCTTGAACCCAAAGAATCCACCTGTCTCTGCCTCTGATCAAGTGTGTACTACCATGCCAGGCCTGCAGCCTGATCTTATGGAAGCATTTTCTCAGTTGAGGTTCCCTCCTCTCTGACTCTAGCTTGTGTTAAATTGACATAAAAACTAGTCAGCATGTATCATGGACAAGTAAGATGTTCAGTGGAAAGATGAAATCGCTTCTCTCCAGTGACTCTAGCTTGTGTCAAGTTGATAAAAACTAACTAGCATAGATCCTGGCCAGATAAGATACTGAGTTAGACATTCTCTCTCTCTCTCTCTCTCTCTCTCTCTCTCTCTCTCTCTCTCTCTCTCTCTCTCTCTCTCTCTCTCTCTCCCTCACACACACACACACACACACACACACACACACACACACACAAATGCATACTATTACTTCTAAAACACTTGATCATATTGAATATTCTTTTCTTGGAGCATACATACTCTTCTATTTCAGCTTTAATGCTAGCATATTTTGCTACTATGGGTATTTCATACAG
The DNA here is from genome assembly GCF_049852395.1 of Peromyscus maniculatus bairdii. Classification (NCBI taxonomy): domain Eukaryota; kingdom Metazoa; phylum Chordata; class Mammalia; order Rodentia; family Cricetidae; genus Peromyscus; species Peromyscus maniculatus. Next base: position 106,714,585 of record NC_134858.1, on the reverse strand, counting down.
GGTTGTTGTTTTTTTTTTGTTTTTTTTGGGTTTTTTTTTTTTTTTTGAGATTTAGTTCAAATCATCTGTATCTGTAATGGACCAATTTTTTTCTCCCCAAAAACCTTGAAAAATGGCTGCATGTGATGCTACATGCCTTTAACTTTTTTTTCTTTTAAGATTTATTTATTTCATGTATATGGTGCTCTCTCTATCTGCTTATGCACCTGCAGGCCACAAGAGGGGTGTCAGATCCCATTACAGATGGTTGTGAGCCACCATGTGGTTGCTGGGAATTGAACTCAGGACCTCTGGAAGAGCTGCCAATACTCTTAACCACTGAACCATCTCTCCAGCTGCCTTTAACTCTTAACATACTAGGAAAGTGCTTTCCCACTGAGCTGTATTCCCATCCCTGTTTTACTCTTTATTTTGAAATAGGATTTTGCTAAGTCATCTAGGTGCCCTAAGCTACTCTGTAGCCCAGGCTGGCCTTTAACTTGTAATCTGCCTGCCCCTATATCTGAAGTACCTGGGAATACATATCACTAGGCCCAGCTGGAGTGGATGATAATTTGGGGATGTGATGCTACTGCATGAACTATAGGAAGTTTGTCAGCACCTCTGGGCTTTACCTACTATATAAGTCAGGAGCAGTAAAATCCCCAAGTACTTGACAATCAAAAATATCTCGCCGGGTGGTGGTGACGCACGCCTTTAATCCCAGCACTTGGGAGGCAGAGCCAGGAGGATCTCTGAGTTCGAGGCCAGCCTGGGCTACCAAGTGAGTCCCAAGAGAGGCGCAAAGCTATACAGAGAAACCCTGTCTCGGGGGAAAAAAAAAAAAAAAAAAAAAACTCTTAGGGCCAGGAGGAGGGAGGAGGGGGAGATCTGTGGTTGGTATGTAAAATGAATAGAAAATTTCTTAATAATGAAAAAAAATCTTCTAGTTGGACATGGTAGCTCCTCTTGTCTCTAGTACAGAAATTACATATATGTGCCACCAAGGTTAATGTAGTGCAGGGCATCAAAGCCAGTAACTTGTGTATGCTAAGCAAATACTGAGCTCCAACCTTACCCCATATTTTTTATTCTTAAATTATGTTTCTTTTATTTTTATGATTTTACATCTCTATAAACATAAAGTTATGCTGTATGCATTCTTCTGCTTTGTATTTAATATGGTTGCATTTTATACTATCTACTCATTAGAAGACATTTATCTTTTCTCTGCAAAAAAAAAAAAACCTTTTTGAGGGATGGAGAGGTGGTTCAGTGGTTAAGAGCACTTTCAGAGGATCCAGATTTAATTCCTAGCACCACGTGGCAACTTACAGCTGACTCTAGATTCAGGGACTCCAATACCCTCTCTTGGCCTGCATAGCACTAGGCATTCATATGATGTACATACATACGTGTAGGCAAAAATTCATACACATAACATAAATATTAAGGGCTGGAGAGATGGCTCAGAGGTTAAGAGCACTGACTGCTTCTCCAGAGGTCCTGAGTTCAATTCCCAGCAACCACATGGTGGCTCACAACCATCTATAATGAGATCTGGTGCCCTCTTCTGGTCTGCAGATATACATGCAGGCAGAACACTATATATATAAAATATATATATATAAAATAAGTAAATCTTTAAATAAATAAATACATAAATCTTTAAATAAATAAATATAAAAAAGCAAGCACGGGCCAGGCAGTGGTCATGCACGCCTTTAATCCCAGCACTTACGAGGCAGTGCTAGTTAGATCTCTGTGAGTTCTAGGCCAGCCTAGTCTACAGCTCTGGCTGTTCTGAAACACAGAGAAACCTTGTCTCAAAAAACAAACAAAACCAACTGGACATAGTGGCACACCCTTCAGTCTCAGCACTTAGAAGGCAGAGACAGACAGATCTCCATGAGTTCAAAGCCAGCCTGGTCTACATAGTGAGCTCTAGAACAGCCAAGGCTACATAGTGGAACTCTGTCCCCAACCTTCCTGCCCCTGCCTACCCCTCAGAAAGAAAAGGACATTTATATTGAGATAAAAGGAAACTTGGCTCAATAATGAAACAATTAGCAATAACCTCAAGCTCACTATGTCACTACGTTGGCTTTGAGCTTGCTGAGTGTTAGGATCATAGACCTGGACCGTTGTGCTGACACGGTAAAAGGCGCTTTAGTGCAACCACAGCATGTGATGGTTGGTTCTGTTATCGAGAGTTAAAAATGTCTCCAGCTTCTGATTCTCTGTAATTCTGCCTTTTTGTTTTGTAGGTACAGGTCTAATTCTGCTCAGTTGCTTGTTGATTCTCGAGTTCAGCCTAATCCATCAAAACATGTGAGTGTCTCCTGCTTTAGTGAGGCTTCATTGGATGGTCATGGCTCTCTGTGTCTTACAGGGTTAGCACCAGCTTTGTTTTGTACTATAGAGTATGCCCAAGATCCTTATTTAGCTCCTAATTGTCCCTTTTTTTCCTCTCTTTCTTTTTTTAATCTTATTATTTATTTAGTTTTTTACAGAGTCTTGTTATGTAGACCAGGCTGTCCTTAAACTCACAGAGATCTGCCTGCCTTTGTCTCCTGAGTGCTGGGGTTAAAGGCATGTGCCACCATGAGCATACATGCATGCCTGATGGGAATGGAGATCAGCAGAGGGCATCAAATCCTCCAAAACTAGAGCTAGAGATGGGTGTGAGCTGCCACATGGGTGCTGGGAACCTAATCCAGGTCTTCTGCTAAGTATCAGAAAACCCCAGAAGCTAGTCTTGTAATTTGGGCATATTTATCTGGAAAATCCACTGCCCTTCACAAATTGCAGTGTGACTGAATTATTGGTAAGAGCCTGTCTTTGGCTTATGTGGCTACATCTCGCTCACTCTCTAGGTCCCCACAGCCCATCCCCCTCACCACTGTGCAGTGTGTATGCAGTTTGTGCGGAAGGAAAACCTGCTCTCTCTGGCCTGCCAACATCAGTTTTGCCGAAGCTGCTGGGAGCAGCATTGCTCAGTACTTGTCAAGGACGGTGTTGGTGTAGGTGAGTCTGCACTGAACTTAAATATGGCTCTCAAAATAAATCTTTTTTTTTTTTTAATTTTAATTATATTTATTCATTATATCATTTGTGTGTAGTTCTGTGTAGCATATGTGTGTTTGGTGCCTCTAGAGGTCAGAAGAGGGCATGGGTTCCCCGGAACTGGTTTTACAGTTGGTGTGCTCATCATGAGGGTTTTTGGATGGAACCTCGTTCCTCTGCAAGAGCAATAAGTACTTTTAACTGCTAAGCCATCTCTCCAGTCTTAAAGTATTTGTCTTTCATTCTGTTTTTGTATACTTAAGCAAACTTTTCTTCTAAGATTAACAGGTTTTTATAGTTTCACCTGGTGGTTTCTAAATGCATCAATCTAAATAGCAACACAGTTTTCTGTAGTCTCCAGCAGAATAAAGAAATGAAAGGTTTTACAAATATTGGTGTGAGTACAAGGTGATCTTCTCACCTTTAAGAGAACTGTCCTTTGAGCTGTCTACCATGTCTGGATTCCTTCCCTCTACTGTCTTTTGAACAACATAACCTATATCAGATTTTATTACCAGCTAGTTGTTTTATTACAGCTATTTGTTGTTCTGTGACTTGATAATAGTAAGACTAATTAGAGCCATGTTGGTTGTTACCTGCAGAATCTCAGTATGTTAACCTGGGCATGGTAGTACAAGCCTGTCATCCCAACATTTGGGAGGAAGAAGCAGAAGCATCAAGAGTTCAAGGCCAGCCTCAGCCACATAGCAAGTTTGAGGCTAGCTTGGACTACATGAAATAGTCCCCTCTCCACCATACCCCCCCAAAAAAGAAAACATAAAAATGTCAGTATATTAGTGATAATCACATGTACATGATACAATAAAATCATTAGTCATATTAGTCACTAAGTCTATAATAATTTTTTGTTTTTATTTATTTTTGAGGCAGGTCTCACTGTGTAGCCCTGGCTGGCCTGGATCTCACTATGTCAATCAGGTTGGCCTCAAACTCTTTGAGATGCCACTGCCTCTGTCTCCCTAATATTGGGATTAAAGATGTGAGCCACTACATCCAACCCTATGGTTTTATTTAGTGGTGCTTGTGCTAATATATGGGTATTTGGGCACAATATTTTTGTTATATTACTATGAAAACATGTTAATTTCTCTCTTTGAAAAAATTCTTGATAAATATTTTGGGCAGAATTCCTATATGAAGTTAGAATGTATTGATTGAACCTAGTGGGTAAGTAAGTATATTGTGTTACGTCTTCTGCAGTATGACTACCCATCACATTTCCTTTGTTCAACAGGAGTCTCATGTATGGCTCAGGATTGTCCACTCCGAACACCAGAGGACTTTGTATTTCCCTTGCTTCCCAATGAAGAATTAAGAGATAAATACAGGCGCTACCTCTTTAGGGACTATGTGGAGGTATGAGCGCCCTGTTCTTTTGTCCTGTCTTTCTGAGCCTACCTTATACATTATAATCACAGCTGCCATTGGATTGTGGTTGGTGAGTCACATAGGTCTTGGGGCTGGAGAAAGGGCTCAAGTTGAGACTCTTTTAGAGGACCTGAGTTAGTTCCCAGCACTGATGTCCCATGTATATCTCCTGCTCCAGGGGATCTGACACCCTCTTCTACCTCTCTAAAGGCACCTGCACTCATGCACTCATGCATATACCCACCCACTCCCCACTTACCAACACATAATTTAATATAAAAATATATAATAAAGGCTTTGGGGTCAGAAAAACCACTGTGTAAATGCCAGATCTGTTACTTCCTTGTTATGAGACCACTTGCTTATTAATTTACCCGAATCTTGGTTTTCTTTTTAATTAATTATTTATTTTTATTTTATGTGCATTGGTGTTTTGCCATGAATGTCAGGTTCCCTGGAACTGGAATTACAGACAGTTGTGAGCTGCCGTGTGGATTCTAAAATTGAACTCAGGACCTCTGGAAGAGCTGTCAATGCTCTTAACCTCTAAGCCATCTCTCTAGGCCTCAGTCTTGGTTTTCATTTCCATTATATGGGCAGTCATCCCAAAGTATACACAGTTGATGTAACAAGCTGAGCAAGCCGTCTTCTGTGAGGAGTAAGCATAGGTCTGGTATAGCCCAAGAGTTGCGATTCCATTTGGTTCTGTACACTCATCTGCACACTTCAGCCCAGAGAAGGGCTGTTTTCTTTTGTAGCAGTTTGAAAACTTGTTCATGATTCCAGCATTTTAGATTCTTTTCCCTTTTTAGGCTACCTGTCCAGCTTTACAGATTCTGTGCAGCATAATTTTTTATCTTTGTCTTTTATTACTTAGTTTAAAAGCTTATTGGATTGGTGGTTGTCTTGCACACATGCAGGATAAACACAAAGCTTTATCTTCTTTTTTTCTTGTTTTGGTTTTGGTTTTGGTGGCAAGGTTTCTCTTTGTAGCCCTGAATTTCCTGGCTGACCTTGAACTCAAAGAGATCCACCTGCATCTGCCTCCCAAGTACTGGGATTAAAGGCCTGCGCCACCACTGTGGCTTGGGCTTATTTCTTTGCATAATTTGTTGCCTTGGGTAGATTGTTGGGGATCTTTGAGCCTGTGAGCTGTGAGATGCATAGGTTACTGAGCTGTGTTCTCATGCAGTTCACATCAAAACATTTTTTCCTGAGACATGTTTTCCCTATGTTGGCCAGGCTAACTACCTGGGCTCAAACAATCCTTCTGTCTTAGTCTTCCAAGTAGCTAAGTAACTAAAGCTACAGGCACACATGTCTGCTCCCAGCCTACAGGTACCTTCTTGTATAATAACTTTAAATTAGTGGGTACCTATTTTAAGCTAAAATTCTCTTCAGTAATTAGTTAATATCAGTTCTTCACAACATCCATCCTAAGTTTATTTAGTCCTTTGGTACAAGTTATTAGCTAGAAGAACAGAGGCACTTGAACAGTCTGTTGAGAGGCAACAATTAGAAGATGTCCTCATCCTTTCCGTGTGTGTGTGTTCACAGAGTCATTACCAGCTCCAGCTGTGCCCTGGTGCAGACTGCCCCATGGTTATTCGGGTACAGGAGCCCAGAGCTCGCCGAGTGCAGTGCAATCGATGCAACGAGGTCTTCTGGTAAGAGGGAGTGAGTGCTGAGAAGTCCTGGGTTCGTGGCCCATCTCCTCCAAAGAGCCATGTTGTTAGATATAAGGACAGGGCTGGGAGAGGTGGAATATCTGTCTAGAAGAGTACTCTGCTCCAAGTGGCCACGTATGTGCCCTGTATTTTGTGTTCCTTGGGATGTTTTGATAAATGAACAGACTTTAGAGACAAGGAAGTAGTAGGTTCCTGAAGAATATGTTAAGTTTATACTGTACTCACAGCCAGAAATTGCCTATCTTTACTGACAATTTACATATGACTTCAACATTTTCACCTTTCTCTGTTTTGAACTTTTCTTAGCTAACTTTTTAAATTTAAATTTATTTTTATTTTTTAGGCAAGGTCTTGTTTAGCTCAGGCTGACCTCAGATTCACAGTATAGCCAAGGATGACCTTGAACATCTGATTATCATCTTCCTTCACCTGCCCTCTCCATGCCCAGTTTATGTGGTGCTAGGGATTGAAGTCAGGCCTGTGTGCCTGCTAGGCAAGCACTTTACCAGAGGAGCTAGATTCCCCACACCCCTTAAGCTAACTTTTTTTGTTTATTTGTCTAGTTTTGGTTTGTTTTGAGACAGAGTCTTGCTATATAACTTTGGCTATCTTGGATCTTACTTTGTAGACCAGGCTGGTCTCAGAATCATATAGATCTGCCCCCCCCCCCCCAGAGCTGGTATTGACTTTTTGTGCCACCCCACTGGTACTGGCTGACTTATAAAACCGATCCATGAGTGAGTTGTACATCTGAGGTATTTCTCATTCTGTAAATTCCATGCACATAGCCAAAACTTAACAAATTCTTTCCAAGTGGTAAGCGCTGTCCAGCCGTTTTCCCTACATATCACAACTGTGGGATTGCCTCTGTCACCATCCTAGTGAGGAAATCAAGGTACAAGGTAAATAAACCTACTAGTAAAGAGCAGAGCCACAGTTTAAATCCAGGTCTGTCCTGATTGCACTTCCCTGGAAGATGGATGGGTTTCTGCCTTTCAGGACAGTGAGGGACTCTGTCCCCCAGAGTTGAGAACTGAACAGTTGCTCTGCACCCTTTGTCTCCCATGAGTGGCTCTTTCCCGAGGCTCATGTCTGTTCTCCGCCTGTCACCTCACCCTTGACTTAGACAAGGAGGTGGGGCATGAGTCCTAGCTCTGTTTTTGTTTTTATTTTTTTTTGTTTTGTTTTAAGCTTCAATTCTTGTCAGATTTTACAAGTTCTGGCATTTGTGCATCCTTATACACATCTAGCCAGAAGGTGTAGAGAAACTCCCAAAACTTTCAGTTCTATTAAACCAAAATGAAGGTACTCTGCAGAGTACCTTCTGAGTACTTGCCTTCCCAAAACCTGAAGGCTAAAGATGTAGCTCAGTTTGTAGAGTTTGTGTTGCACACAAAGCCTTGAGTTTGAGCTTCTGCACCACATAAACCAGGCATGTTTGGCTCATGCCTGTAATGCTGGTACTCAGGAAGTAGAAGCAGAAAGATCATGAGTTTAAGGTAATCTTTGGAGGCCACCCTGAGATATGAGGCCCTGTTGCCAGAGGGGGAAAAAAAAAACCAAAACAACACACAAATCTGGTCTCAGGGCAGGGAATGTAGCTTCATAGTAAAGTCCAAGGCCTTGAGTTTAGTCTCCAGCACCTAAAAGAAAGGTGAGGAGGAAGCTGGGCTCATTTTACTCCTTTCAGGAAGGGTTAATACAGTCTAAGATGTTTAAGGTGAAACTTCATGTGGACCTACTGAGCATGTCTCAGGCTCAAGTTGAAAAAACATTTATAATGTGTTTCATTATAATTCTGGGTGATTAAAGTCCCTAAGACCTTAAAAAGTCATTTTTGCCTAGAGCTTTAATTTAGGATCTGTTAGCTCAAACAAGAGGAAAATTTAAAACATGAAACCCTGACTTGATGAATATTTGAATGTGTTTCTTTTCTAATTTTAAGTTTCAAGTGTCGACAGATGTATCACGCCCCCACAGACTGCGCCACAATCCGGAAATGGCTCACCAAGTGTGCAGATGACTCTGAAACCGCTAACTACATTAGTGCTCACACTAAAGACGTAAGGACTGTGTGTTACCTGTAATGGAACTTCCCCAAGTGTTGCTACCCAGGGCTCTGCCCTCATGATTGGCCATCTGAGAGCAGAGCACAGCCTAGGAGCTTATTAGAGACTTTGGACACTCAGCCATCCTTTTTTTCTTTTTCAGCCATAGTTTTATCAATTTTTACCCTTGGATTTTTTTTTTTTTTTAATGCTGGACATAGTTGCCCACACCTTTAATCCTTGCACCGAGACAGAGGCAGATGGATCTCTATAAGATTGAGGCCAGCCTGATCCATATCACAGTTCCAGGACAGCCAGGTCCTGGAACTGAGACCCTGTCTCAAAATAGAAACTAATAATAGGGTTGGGGATTTAGCTCTCAGTGGTAGAGCGCTCAAGGCCCTGGGTTCGGTCCTCAGCTCTGGTTAAAAAAAAAAGAAAAAGAAAAAGAAAAACTAATAAATTTTTTTTTACTTTATGTGTATGAATGTTCTGCTTGAATACTTGTATGTGCACCACATGCATGCTGGTTGGGTGCTCTGGAACCGGAATTATGGATGGTTTTGAGTCACTGTGTGGTACTAGAAATTGAACCCAGGTCCTCTGCAAGAGCAACAAGTGCTGTTAACTGCTGAGTCATCTCCAGTCCCAGATGCATTTATTTTAATAAAATTCCAAAATACTTAGAAAAGTTTGACCCAAAGGAGAACCAATTAGGAAAAAACCCTAATTGTTATTGAATATGTACCAAGCTTTGATAGCCCTGGGAGTGGAGTGGTTAATTTACCTAGCTCATAAATAGCAAGACTGTACTACAAGCCCACATATTCTCAGTATTCCTTAAGTCTTCCCCTGGGAGAAGGATACATTGTTCCCTGTGCACTCACTCACTGACTTACTGAGAACTACCCATAGACTGCTTCACCCTGATGGGAGGCTCCTTGTCAGACTAGTCCTTGGGTTGCTGGCCTTTTTCAAGTGAGAGGAGTTCTGAGATGGTTGCTACACCCTCTCCTAGAAGCCAGGGTCCGAGCAAGCTCACCAGGACTTCCTCTAGGGTGGCCGTTCTCCCAACCAGCAGGCTTTCTGCAGCCTCAGCCTGGGCTTAATCTGAGTGGTGTTAGAGCAAGGACAGATGGTAGAAGACTCAGTGGGGCCCAGCTGGTACTCAGATTATCTCAGAGCCAAACACGCTGACCTCATTTCCTTACATTGCTGTTCCAGCCTCAGTGACCTGCCACATTTAAGGGAGACGCTCCTCCCCAGAAGTGCTTGCTATTGGGCACGGGTGCCTGGAGTTTTGTATAGTTTTTCTTAGAGCTGGGCTGGTGATGTGTGAGCCTAATGGCAGGCACCCTTCTGTCTCCTCAGTGTCCCAAGTGCAACATCTGTATTGAGAAGAACGGAGGCTGCAATCACATGGTGAGCAGAAGCACATGGCATTGCATGTGTGACACGGAGCTCTTGGTCAAAGTGTTCTTCCTAATGTGTTCTCTTCTCTTCTCTCTGACAGCAATGCTCCAAGTGTAAGCACGGTGAGTCCCAGCCTGGTCTCCATTACTTATTACTGAGTTTAAAACGAAGCAGCAAAGCAAGGGGACCTCCGTCCCTCCCTCCCTCCCTCCCTCACCCTCTAACGTGCGTAAGAACAGCTTTCAGTCTTTTATAATTCCACTGCCATCTTGCTCGTGTGGAGTTAAAAGTCAAGTTTGGTATGACCCTCATGCTCCTCGGTCATCCAGTACTTCTTTTTCCTTATCTTTCTTTTGTGGACAAGGTCTTGCTATGCAGTCCTTGCTGGCCTCATGCTTGCAGCTGGCCTCCGGTGCCTGTCTCCCAGGTGGTTAGATTACAGGCATGCGCCAACACATTCAAGGTTTTAGTGTGTCTTTATTCTTTTTGCCAAAACATACATATCAAGAGAATTATCTGAGATACTGTAAGAGGTGTCTTTTGGAAAACACTGTCCATGGCTTTGCCATGGTGCCCCAAAACCAGTTCTTCCTGAGCAGTTTCCAGAAGGACTTTTGGTTAGGTCTCCATCCATCGGGACCAGTTTACCCAGCTACAAATTGCTAGTTTCCCTTTCCTTCCTGCCAGATGAAGTTCCTGCAAATAGAAAATATGTTCAGATAGTCTCCCACACAATTTCTTCAATTCTGACCAGGAGACTCTGACCGATTCTTTTGGGGGGGGGGCGCGTGGGGGTCTTTGTTGTTTGGTTATTTTGAGACCAGTCTTACTATGTAGCCTTAGCTGTCCTGGAACTTTAATTATGTAACCAGGCTGGCGTCAAACTCAGCTCTCTCTACCTCCCAAGTGCTGTGATTAAAGGTGAGCACCACCACACACACAGTAAATGTCTATTTGTTAGGGCCCATGCTGATGCTGTTCCCACAAGCCTTCTGTAACCCAGGGTGTCTGTGATAAGGTTATAGACAGTTCTAGGACGGTGACTCTGAAGATAAATCAAAGGTTTCTTTGAGGATTTACCACTAGTAGGTTCTGGCACATTCCTTTTCTCTGTGCACATGTTGGAGGGAGGAGGAGTCTCCCCTACACTGAGAGCAGGGCATTGTGCATGTGTCTTGTTTAAAGAAGAAGGATAGTCAGGCACCCTGCTGTGCTTGCCGCTCTCTGCAGGGCACCAAGGAAAATTCTCTTTCTTTTCTTTTGGTTTTTCGAGACAGGGTTTCTCTGTGTAGCTTTGTGCCTTTCCTGGAACTCACTTGGTAGCCCAGGCTGGCCTCGAACTCACAGAGATCCGCCTGGCTCTGCCTCCCGAGTGCTGGGACTAAAGGTGTGCGCATTTACCACCCGGCTAAAATTCTTTTTTTTAACAGTTGTGTGTTGGGTGCCCCTGTAGTCCCAGCTACATGAGAAACTGGGCAGGAGAATTGGTTGAGCACAGATGTTGAGGCCAGTGTGGGTCTCATAGCAGTTACCCTGGTGCATAAAAATGAAAGGAAGGAGGCCTGGATTAGTAAAGCACACCTTCAATCCCAGCCCCTGGGAGGCAGAGGCTGGCGGGTCTCTGAGTTCGAGGACAGCCAGGGCTACACGGAGAAACCCTGTCTTGAAAACCAGAAAGAAAAGGAAGAAAAGCACAGAGACTCGATCACACATTTCTAGTGCCTGAGAAGCCTCGTCTCCTTGTCTCTCAAGAGCCAGTTTGCTGTATAATTCTGTCACTTACTAGAGCAACCTTAAGCAACAATCCTAACTGATGAAGGAAGGGACAGTGTAACCAAACTGTGGCTGTCTGCGTTTGACTTTTCCTTCTCCAAAATGTCCTAACAACTCCTTTTGGAAAGTCAGTGCCCAGGATAAAGTGTAAATCCTATTTCCCAGGTTCTGACAGAAACAGAGCGTAGACTAGATCTTGGACATCTAACAAAATTGTGGGTAACCTCTCTCCATTAGATGACAGTTGGTATTATTTGAATACATAGCATACTTTATTATAAGCACAGCATTCAATTAGTTATTTTTATGCACATTGGTGTTTTACCTGCATGTATGTCTGTCTGTGTGAGGGTGTCAGATCTTGGAGTTACAGACAGTTGTGAGCTGCCATGTGGGTGCTGAAAATTAAGCCTGGGTCCTGTGGAAGAGCAGTCAGTGCTATTAACTAGAGAGATGCTGAGCCATCTCTCTAGCCCTACATATCCTACTTTAGATGTTTTTCTTCTTGCCTTCCTCGCTTTGAGAATAGAATTGTAATTCCACATAGGAACTATTGAGTAGGTAGAGATTTTATACTAACGCACACTTTGAAAAGGGTGGGAGAGATTGCTCAGTAAGTGATGGCCTCCTGCAACACAGATATGATAATCTGACTTCAGGCCTCAGAACCCAAGTAACCAAGCTGGGTGTGGCGGCACATGCTTGTAATCCCATGTTGGAGAGAGACAGGTAATTCCTGGGACTTGCTGGCCAGCCAAACTAGCCAGCTAGTCTAACCTATTTGGGTGAACTCTAGACCTTGTCTCAAAAAAAAAAAAAAGGTGGATGAAATAAAATAAGTAGCAACTGAGGAAGAACATTCAGAATTGACCTCTGTCCTCTGTGTGTGTACATATACATAGATACAGACACACACCAAAAAGGGAAGAAGCTTTTGTTTCCAGTTTTGTATATAAAATCTTAGGATAAGTAGGAATTGTAAGTAATTAGGACAGTAATTTATATGGGCAGCGTGTGTTCTCGATGACAAGGGGGAGCTCCTGTGGGTGTTTTTTGCTTTTCACAATGGCGTTGACCGAGCTGACCAATGACTTTGTACAGTCAGCAGTAAGGCGCACAGCATGGGTGCTCATGGCCATTGGCTGTCCTTACAAGCTATGGGGACATTCAGTTGTGACAAGAATGAGAATTGCACCTCCCTCTGCAAAGAGTCACCCTTGGGAGTCTCTGCTCGGGTTAACCCTTCACCCTGCTCCTCTGTCTCCTCCTCAGAGGAGTGTCTTGTGAAGGTGAATGACTCGCCCTCTGTTCTGTGCAGACTTCTGCTGGATGTGTCTAGGAGATTGGAAGACACATGGCAGTGAGTACTATGAGTGTAGTCGGTACAAGGAGAACCCCGACATTGTCAACCAGAGCCAGCAAGCCCAGGCCAGGGAGGCCCTCAAGAAGTACTTGTTCTACTTTGAGAGGGTAGGTGTCTTATCGCACACCTGCCCCTCCCCCCAGAGTAGGCTTCTTCCACGTCACCACTGAGGTGAGATTGTGGGGGTGCTGTGTGCATGTGAAAGTCAGTGAATCGAGCTCCTTCCTCACCTGCCTGAGTGTTGCCTCTTGTCGATGTGGCTTGTTGGTTGGGCAGGACAACTGCGGCCGATGGGAAAGGACCTGGTATTACCGTGGTTGAGTGATGGATTTAGTCAGTCCTTTCCATAAGATAGACTTGTGTGGGCATGGCCTACCAGCCCAGGTGTTTGCTCTGATCTCTGCACCTTCCTGGGACTCCTGTATGTTTTTCCTTCTTCCTCTGCTTTGTAGTGGGAAAATCACAACAAAAGTTTGCAGCTAGAGGCACACACATACCATCAGATTCATGAGAAGATTCAAGAGAGGGTTATGAACAATCTGGGAACGTGGATTGACTGGCAGTACCTGCAGAATGCTGCTAAGCTGTTGGCCAAGGTATCTGCCCTCTTACTCTTCATCACTAATCCAACCTTGTCTCTGTTTGCTGCAAACATCAGGGTGAGAAGCCCCCTCTGAAAGGAGGGTAATTTGGTTCCCTGCATAGTTCTGCCTGTACATCTGTGGGTGCACATTGCCCTGTGATGAAATCCCAGTCCTTTTCTAGACGTCCAAGGCATTTCTGAGCGGTTTTACTGCCCCCCCCCCCCCCCCCCCCCCCCCCCCCCCCCCCCCCCCCGCCAGCAGTGAAAATTAGTCTTTTCTCCTTTGTCCCATCTCTGGATAACTGAAAGGAAATTATATGATTGATAAGTATTAAGATGTGTATATTTTGGCCTGGAGAGATGGCTCTGTGGTTAAGAGCACTGGCTACTATTCTAGAGGACCTGGGTTCAATTCCCAGCACCCACATGGCAGCTCACAACTGTCTGTATCTCCAGTTCCAGGGGATCTGATATCCTCATACAGACATGCAGGCAAAGCACCAATATATATAAAATAAAAATAAATTGTTCAGAAATTTTTTTAAGAATCTCAAAAAAAAAAAAAAAAAAAGAGCACTGGCTGTTCTTCCAAAGGTTCTGAATTCAATTCCCAGCAACCACATGGTGTCTCAACAACCATCTATAATGAGATCTTGGTGCCCTTTTCTGGCATGTAGGCAGAACATTATATACATAATAAATAAATCATTTAAAAGAAAGATAAGTATATTTTAATGTTCAACTAAAGATGGGAAAATCAAGAGGCAGCTGGTGGTAATAAATCAATTTGAACATGGTAGTTCTGTAGCCATTATTGTTTCAGTTTACCCTGTCTTCCTGTAGTCAGTCCATCATCTCTGTAGTTTTTCTATTGCTTTAAGATACACATGTCTTGAGTCACCATTTGCATGGTTGACTATGAATTGTAAGAGCCACCTGGGGTGTGGGTCAGGAAGATCCAGGTCCTTTTTTCCTTTTCTATTACAGTGTCGATACACCCTGCAATACACCTATCCATATGCGTACTACATGGAGTCTGGTCCCAGGAAGAAGCTGGTAAGCTGCCTTCCCACTCTTTCCTGCAGCTTTAGAGGGGCCTGTTTTTTACCAGTACTTGGCAAGTGGACAGGATCCTGACCTGCTCACTGGGAGAACAGAATCAAACTGTCTTACTGTAAAATCCATTGGTGCTCTGGGCATCTGTAAAATAGACCTCTGATGCAATTGGCTCCAAGCCTGTGACCACTTGGATAGCCAGTGGTCATACCTTGCACATCCTTACATTATATTTGCCGTTTATTCCTTCAGTTCTCCTCCTAGATATGGTTGTTTCTGCTGGTGATGAAGTAATCTTTATATATCACTTAAATGTGGAAAACATAGCATTTATATTATCCATTATCCCACCAGGAAAAAAAAAGATCACATTTGGCATTTTTCTAGCCTTTTTTTTTTTTTTTTTTTTTTTTTGGTTTTTCGAGACAGGGTTTCTCTGTGTAGCTTTGCGCCTTCCCTGGAACTCACTTGGTAGCCCAGGCTGGCCTCGAACTCACAGAGATCCGCCTGGCTCTGCCTCCCGAGTGCTGGGATTAAAGGCGTGCGCCACCACCGCCCGGCTGGCATTTTTCTAGCCTTTAAAATAATGTTACAGGAGTATGGCTTTGGAAGAGCCCCTGCCTAGCTCATGTGACATCCTGGATTCCATCCCAACATCTGAAAACCCAGTGTCAGACATGATTGCACACACCTATAATTCTAGCAATACAGACACAGAAGGATTGTGAGTTTTGGTCTAGCCTAGACTTCATAGCAGTACCTTATTTCAAAAAACAAAATCGGGGCTAGAAAGGTGGCTCAGAAGTTAAGAGCACTGGCTGCTCTTCCAGAGGTCCTGAGTTCAATTCCCAGCGACCACATGCATGGTGACTCACAACCATCTATAATGAGATCTGGTGCCCTCTTCTGGTGTGCAGGCTACATGCAGGCAGAACACTGTATACATAATAAATCTTAAAAAAAAAAAAAATGCAGTCAGGTACAGTGATGGCACATGAAACTCTAATCCCAGCACTCAGGAAGCAGAGGCGGGAAGATCTCTGAGTTCCAGGACAGCAGGGCTGTTATTACAGAGAAACCCCAGCTTGAGCAAAGGTACATGCATACAATTTTTTTTTAAATTTCTAATTTGCTCAGACCAACACATTCACATATTAAAATAAAAGCACATTAATAGAACAGTAATTACAGCAGTTATAAAACAATACTTTATTGTTACAAGTTTATCATTATTATAGCTGTCACCACTTACCAAATTGATTTTTTTTTTTTTTTTTTGGTTTTTCAAGACAGGGTTTCTCTGCATAGCTTTGCGCCTTTCCTGGAGCTCACTTGGTAGCCCAGGCTGGCCTCGAACTCACAGAGATCCGCCTGACTCTGCCTCCCGAGTGCTGGGATTAAAGGCGTGCGCCACCACCGCCCGGCCCCAAATTGATTTTTTAATGGCTACATAAATGCTTCATATATAGTGCCTTAATGTATCATCATTTGAAATGACAATTGTTTCTGTTTCACTGTCACAAATGAGGCTGAGAAAAATCTTTATGAATAACGTTTTATTAATCAGGTGTGTAGTTACTAAGTCAAAGAATTTGATTTTTTTCTGAGGTAGGGCCTCAAAAATACACACACACACACACACACACACACACACACCAAGCACCATGAACTCTTCCAGTCTCTGCCTCTCAGGTTTTAAAATTAAAGGCATGTATTACCACAGAGGCCAAATTGTTTGTTTTTTCAAAGGGTTTCTTTCATTTGGTCGGGCGGTTGGTTATTTTAGGGTTAGTTTCATATAGCTCAGGCTAGCCTCAAACTTGCTAGGTAACCAAGGAGGACCTTGAACTTCTGATACTCCTTAGTGTTGGGATTGCAGGCATGAGCCACCATACCCAGTTTATACCGTGCTGGGACTGAACCCAGGGCTTTGTACATCCTGGGTAGATATTTCACCAACTGAGATACATCCCTAACCCTGATTTTCAGACTTTTGTTTGGCTAGATGGCTAGGTAAAAGTAAGATGTTGAGTGAATACCGTGTCTTGAGAATGTCCCTTAACCTCACTTTTGCAGCATCTGTGTCCCAGTATTTTGGGGACATCTTTTCCTTTGGCTTTAAGTCCCCCACCATCCGTTAGTGGTAGAAGGCAAGTGTTGCTTTGCTGTTTGGTCCTCTCTCCTGGAAGCTCTCTGGATGATGTTTTCCCGCTCTGGGCATAGAGTAGTGGGCACTCTGAGGACAGCACCAGGCTTGTAGTTGCTAATCGAGCCTGAGGTGCTGCGTGTACCCTCCGTCTGCAGGCCCTGCCCGGCTACAGCCCCTCCTTTTGACCCTCCTGCTCTGCCCATACAGTTTGAATACCAGCAGGCTCAGCTGGAGGCTGAGATTGAAAACCTTTCGTGGAAAGTTGAGCGTGCAGACAGCTATGACAGAGGGGTAAGTGCCTTCTGCCCTCTTGCAGGTAAGGGAAGGGTATTGCATTAATATGTGGTTGTATTGGGGAGGGACTTAAAGCTTCTGCAGTGGAGGGTGGAAGATCCAATTTTTTTTTAGACTCCTTGGAGCCACAGCCGCGATGACTGTGGCTCTGGCTCCTCTTTGCTCCTGGCATGGGGACTTGTGAACACCTGTTTTATGTCCTTTGTCAGGACTTGGAAAACCAAATGCACATAGCAGAGCAACGGAGAAGAACCCTGCTGAAGGATTTTCACGACACCTAAGCAAGGCTGCGGATGTGCCGGGGTAGGAAGATGTAGCTGTGAGGCCTCCCAGCTACCGTACTGCATGCTGCAGGCTCTGCCTTTCACGACCCCAGGCAACAGCCAGGGCCCCACTCCTGAGAGACACTGGCAACACACCTCTTAGTCAATTTGTTTTCTCCTCATCTTTTTGCTTTTTGTTTCTACCAGGGTAGAGGCCTTGGTGAACTGGTCTCTAGTAAGGACTCTTAAATTCTCCCTGGATGGTTGTTGGGAGGGAGGGAACTTTTTTTTTTCTGAATGGCTATTAATAGTATTAGATCATTACAACTTATGTAATTTTCAAAGGCTGTACGATTACAAAGAAAAAAGGCAAACCATAGGATAACACAGAGCCCTTTTGAAAATAAATTGGCATTGGAGTGTTTACCCTCTAGCTATTTTACTTAGAATGTAACTTGATGCTGCCCACCCACCGAGCCTCAGAATGTCTGCACTGCCAGGGTCCCTGGGCTGGACTCTGCTTTCCAGCATCATGTTTGACCGTGACTGGAGTCCCAAAGGAAGAGGGTGGGTGGCAGACTGTGGGGAACTGAGTTGACCTCATACCAGGCATGGAGCCCAGGGAGTCTTGTACCTTCTGCCTTAGCTGGGCAACAAGGGCACAGAGCAGAGCAAGGTGTCTCTGTGGGCTTGCTTTTATTCTTGAATGTGAGGCTTGCCTGAATTGGGCCACCACGTCAGAACCCATGTCAGAGCAGAGGTGGGCTTTCACATCTCCCGACTGGGAGACTCGTTCAGCATGGTCTCACAAAGATAAGAGTCCACCTTTGAAAGGAATCATTCCCTAAACAAGTTTCCTTTTCTTTGGTTGTTCCTTTTGATCCAGTATTCAAGTGGTGTACTCTGACTAGGGTCACATGTGGCCATGTCTGACACCGTCTTACTGAGTGAACATCAGGGTCAGAGTTTAGCGTGGCCCTACAAGGGCATGGGCCTTGGGGCTCAAGAGCTAGGTTTGCACAAGTTCTTTTTATGTTAGCTGGAGTGTGGCCAGAAGCTGCTCTGGGGTGGGGTGTGTTCCCCTTGCCTAGTTGCAGCTGTCAGAGGACCCCATCTCTAGGGTCTGGGAGTCTAAGGCCAGGGGAATCCCTGGTTTGTGGTCCCAGTTCCTTTACTAGAAGGGGCTGGCCAGAGGAAAGGACCAGTTCTTGCACAGTCAAGTGCAAGGGAACAGGTAGCTTGCCTGGCGTCCTTCCTGTCTTGAACCTGGTCCTGTGGGCCTTTGAAAAGTTAGATCTGTGATCTCTGGGGTTTCCATGGCTTTGTTCAGTGCCTCCCCTCGGAAACTGGCAGAGCTGTCTATACTTGACAGGGCCTCCTTGAACTCCTAGGAGAGCCTACAGAGAAATCTGTGACTACTATGAAGCAGATTCTTTGATAGTCATACATTTTCACCTCCAGTCAGCAATTACCTAGGTACCACGTAAAGCTGTAAAATTGAGTTGTTCTTCAAGACGGTGACAGCTGTGACTCTTGGGGTACTTAGCCAGCTGCACATTCTTTCACCTCCTCAGATTTTGTCTCTTCATGTTGTCCTGACAAGTGAGAGACTGTGGGGTGGACTGGGAGAAGTACTTTGGTATACAGTGGGGGCTGACTGTGAACAAGGAGTATAGTACTCCTGCCCAGGCCCCGGGGTGGCGTGTGGATTCCGTGCTGATGCAGACCTCTCCATCAGTGGCACCGCCATGACACAGGACCAGGGTTGCCTCTCTGCAGCCTGACCCCTGGGCGCTTTCTCACTGCACAGCTGCGGGTTCTTCCTCACAGGCTGTGACCCTGACCGTTGGCACTACGGGAGCTCTGCAGCCACAGCTGGTGGCACCTCACGGTGGAGACCTTCCTCGGGTGCCCTCAGTGGCCGTCCTTTGCTAACATTATCAGGGCCATCTTCAAAGTCAGGCAGGGGTGTGGTTTGGTTTGCTGTTGGCCCTGCAAAGGGTAGAGAAAAACATGTTTCCAAGAACTGACCAGATCCTTGGTTTTCTTCAAAGAAAAGTTGAGGTGATGTCATCTGCTCAAAGTTGAGTGGTTTATTCAAAATAAACTAAGTTTCTGATTATAAAAATGTGCGGAGTCTTCTTTCAAAGTGTGCAGGTTCTTCCCCCTCCTCCAGGGGCTGTGAGAGCCCAGCCAGACTTAGCACTGCTCTTCCTGTGGGGAGAAGGCAGCTCTGAGAGCTCCCTGCAGAAGGAAAAGGAGTCACTTGAGAGTCTCCTTTCCTTAGAGACAGGTTGAGCCGTTCCCTACAGACATCTTGGAACTGAGGTGGGAATGCCCTAAGCCCTGCCATTTAAAGACATCGTGTCCCTGCAAAGCAGGTGCAGACCACATGGCAGAGGACGGTATGGCTCTTGAAAGTTATAGACAAAACTCAGGTCAAAACCGGAAGTGGGTTTGTGTTCTGATCTGTGTAAGCAGGCATTAGTGCAAGGAACTGAAGGAACTGCAGGGTAAGATGGACACTAGCACTGTGCTGGGCCGGCTGCAGTCAGTCCACACTGCTGTCCTGGCCTCACGTGTGCTGCCCTTGTGCTTAGTACTGGGTACACAGTCGGGTGTGAAGGGCCGAGAAGTCGACCCTAGAAGTGCCTCTATTTAGTTCACAAGGGACACAGAAGGAATTGGCCACTCAGTGATGTTTTTATGTGCGTGTTGGTATTTTGTGTGTGTGTGTACTATGTCTGTGTAATCCGTGCACGCCTGGTGCCTGAGGAGCCATGTGGGTGCTGGGAATCAAACCCAGGTCCTCTGCAAGAGTAACAAGTATTCTTAACACCTGAGCCAACTCTCCAGCCCCTACTAGTGAATTTGTTTACTAGGCAGCAAGGCCTGGGACCAGTTAAGCACAGGGCCATCCTTGAAAATCAGTGGGCATCAAAGTACCTTGTCATTCACACTACTTTTGGTGATCTGTACCCAAAGAGTGTCCAGGTAAGATGGTCCAGTGGGTAAAGGCATTTCCCTGACAGCTGAGTGAGATCCTCGGTTCCATGTGGCAGAAGGAGAAAACTGCTGCACGTTGTCTCCGCCCTCCACACACTGGTCACAGCGCAAACATACATACATTTAAAGGTTTAAAAAAAAAGGTTTTGCCGGGCGTTGGTGGCGCACGCCTTTAATCCCAGCACTCGGGAGGCAGAGCCAGGCGGATCTCTGTGAGTTCGAGGCCAGCCTGGGCTACCAAGTGAGCTCCAGGAAAGGCTCAAAGCTACACAGAGAAACCCTGCCTCAAAAAAACCAAAAAAAAAAAAAAAAAAAAAAGGTCTTAAGGGGCTGGAGAGTTGACTCAGCAGTTTAGAGCACTTGTTACTCTTGCAGAGGACCTGGGTTCAATTCCCAGCAGCCACATAGTGACTTACAACTGTCTGTAACTCCAGTTCCAGGAGACCTAACACCCTTTTCTGGCCAGCAAAGGCATGCATATGCACAAATGCATGCAGGCAGGCAGAACAAACAAATTTTTCTAGAAATTTTTTAAAGGCTAGAAGGATATGGTCTGTATATTACTGTCTGAAAGTCACAGTATCTTTGATAAAATTCTAGGGGTAGCACACATACCTATAATCCCAGAACCTGGGAGTCTGAGACAGGAAGACAAATTCAAGGCTAGCCTGGGCTGTTACCTACTGAGACCTTGTCTCAAAGGGGAGAAGAAAAAAAAAAAAAGCCATGCTAAATTCGCGATTCTTTTGCTTGGTGCTCATCAACAGTTGAAAACTATAGTTTCTAGAAATTGTTAATTGTTTGGATTACAATAAGAAATGGTAGTGGCGCACGCCTTTAATCCCAGCACTCAGGAGGCAGAGGTAGGCGGATCTCTGTGAGTTCGAGGCCAGCCTGGTCTACAGAGCAGGATCCAGGACAGGCACCAAAACTACACAGAGAAACCCTGTCTCCAAAAGAAACAAAAAACAAAAGGAAATGGGTTTCTTGGGGGCATGGAGAGATGCTCAGTGGTTAAGAGCACTGACTGCTTTTCCAGAGGTCCCAGGTTCAATTCCCAGCACCCACGTGGCAGCTCACAACTGTCTTCTGTAACTCTAAGATATGCTGGCAAAACACCAATGTACATAAAATAAAAATAAGTAAATTATTTTTTTCAAAAGTTTTGGACCTGAGTAATTCAAAGACAACTACAGGGGGGGGGGGGGGGGGGACTGGAACTTTCTGTGTAGACCAGGCCTTGAACTTGAAGTTCCATGCTCTGGAGTTCTCGACTCTGAGATTACAGGCATGTTCTGCCATGCCCTGCTAAGAAATTTGAATATTCCTAAATTAGCAGTAAAGATTTGGTTTTTTGTTTGTTTGTTTGTTTTTAGACAGGGTTTCTCTGTGAAACAGTCCTAGCTGTCCTGGAACTCGCGTTTTAGCCCAGGCTGGCTTCGAACTCACAGAAATCTGCCTGCCTCTGCCTCCCAAATGCTGGGATTAAAGGCGTGCACTGATACTGCCCGTGGATTTGTCTGTTTAAACCACAAACTTTGAGAGGATCTTGCCATGTAACCTAGGATGGCCGCCTGCTCTCACCTCCTGAGTATTTTACAGATGGGGACTGCCCACGCCCAGATTTGAGACTAAAACATTGTAGCAGCAGTTACTCTCCTTTTCCTGAACTAACTGTAGGCAGCTGGGAAGATGGTTCAGTGGGTAAAGTGATCGCCTCACAAACTTGAGGTCCAGAGTTCAGGCCCGCAGCACCTAAATAAGTGTAGAGCAGGCATTGCAGTCTGCCTCTAATCCCAGTACTAAGGAGGTGGGAGACCTGCCACCTAAGGTGGGAGCCAGGATCCTCAAAGCAAGGAGCTAGCCAGACCAGCTAATTGGTGAGCTCTGGGTTCAAGTGAGAAAGCCTGTTCAGTGAATATGGTGAAGAGAATGGAGGGAGGTATTACTATCAATCTTAAGCCACTGTGTACATAAACACATGCATACACATTAAAAAATAAATTCTGGGGGAAGAGGCCATGTCCTTATTGCCTCTGTGTAGGGACAAGAGGCAAACCAGGCATGCCACCTGAGATCTGTGCTCCCACTCCATATAAAGATGCAGGAACACTGGTCACAACTGGTACCATAGCATCCCTCTTTTTGTAGTAGAAAAATTAGAAGAGCCATTGCACCTGACATTTACTCTGGCACAATGGCTGTTTAGGCCTTCAAGTAATCTCTTGTAAATAATCAGTGATTGAGCTGAGCGGCGGTGGCGCACACCTTTAATCCCAGCACTCAGGCAGAGCCAGGCAGATCTCTGAGTTTGAGGCCAGCCTGGTCTACAGAGCAAGATCCAGGACAGGCACCAAAACTACATGGAGAAACCCTGTGGGGGGTGGGGGAATCAGTGATTGTTACCTGAGATCTATGGGGTTACTCTTCCTTGGGAATTTCAGAGCCTTAGCATAACAGTCATAAGACATTCCTGGCAAACCTGGAATTCTTTTTTTTTTTTTTAAGATTTTTATTTATTTATTATGTATACAGCATGTATGACTGCAGGCCAGAAGAGGGCACCAGATCTCGTTATAGATGGTTGTGAGCCACCATGTGGTTGCTGGGAATTGAACTCAGGACCTCTGGAAGAGCAGTCAGTGCTCTTAACTTCTGAGCCATCTCTCCAGCCCCAAACCTGGAATTCTTACAAATACTGACATGAGGTTTTGTTGTGCTGGAAATGACTTGGTCTATGTAGCTCCTGGAACTTGGTCTGTCGACCAGGCTGGCCTCACAGAGATCTGCCTGCCCCCTGCCTTCTGAGTGCTGGGATTAAAGGTGTGGGCCACCACAGCCATCACCACCCATGTTAAAAGTCCCTTTGTGCAACAGTTAATAAAAGGGCTTCTGCAAGGCTGTGGAGAGTTGGGTCCATCAGAGGCTGATCCCCTTGCTGCCAAAGAAGTCTTCATACATCCTATAATGTCTCAACACCATCATCCTTCAGCTAAATCATCTTTCTCATTGCTGTTCCCTTCTGACCCCGAAAAGCCCAGAATCACCTCTTGTGAGCTAGGAAGATTAACGAAGTAGTCTGAGGTTGACTAGACTAGTTAATAAGCTCTGGCATTTAGGGCACTGATGAAGCCTGCCATTGTAGAATGTTGGAAGGAAGTGACCTGTGCTGTTGATTGCTTTTTGGCTCTTTTGGAGAACCCACCACCCAGCTCCCAAATAAATTACACATGGAGGCTTATTCTTAATTATGAATGCCTGGCCTTAGTTTGTCTTAGTATCTAGCCAGATTTTCTTAAGCTATCCCATCTGTCTTTTCCCTCTGGGCTTTCCCCTTACTTCTGTAAATCTTACTCTTACTCCGTGGCTTGCTGTGTAGCTGGGTGGCTGGCCCCTAGAGTCCTCCTCCTTGTCTGGCTCTTAGAGCTCTCCCTTCTACCAGATTTCTCTTTCTGTAATTCTCTCTGCTTTCCAACCCTGCCTATCCTTTCTCCTGCCTTGCTATTGGCCATTCATTTCTTTATTAGACCATCAGGTGTTTTAAACAGGCAAAAAGTATCACAGCTTCACAGAGGTAAACAGATGCAACATAAAAGTAACACACCTTAAAATAATATTCTATAACAGACATGTCCTGTCTGGGACCAGAAAGTGCAGCCTTAATACTAGAGTTCTTTTTTGCACTGGGAGTGGGAGGTGTCAGCTGCCCTAGGGTGTGTACTGACCTAGAGTGTGTACATCTCCCGAGAGTAACCCAGCAGTGTGAGTGTGCATGGGGCGGGGAGGTGTCAGCTGCCCTAGGGTGTGTACACCTCCCGAGGGTAACCCAGGAGTGTGAGTGTGCATGGGGCGGGGAGGTGTCAGCTGACCTAGGGTGTGTACATCTCCCGAGGGTAACCCACTCTTAGAAAAGCAGGAGTTCAGAAATGCCTTGGCACTCAGCGGCCTCTGCTCTTACAGCCTGAGTTCCATTTCTTCTGCGGCCCAGGTGTCCCGATTAGGGAAAAGCCCTTTCTTCCTCCCTTTTCCCACCCAATAGCTTTGAGGCAAGAGTGTTCCCACAAACCCAGCACCTGCTTCATTCTGAGGGCTACTGGGGTGGGGGAGCCCAACCTTCCTGATTCCGGGACTCCTCCAGGGAGCTCTGACAGCCCCAGTCTGGATTTCAACAGCCCTGCAGTGCTGCGCATTGGGCAGCTTCCTGTAGCGTGACTTGCAGGGCTCCCTTGGTGGTCCAGTCTGACCCCAGAAGGGCCTTCAGGAATATCTACAAGAAGGTCGTGGGAACTGCAAGGATCTGGTGATGCATGCCTGGTAACTCCAGCAAGTGAGAGGTGGAGGCAAGGGAATCAGGTCATCCTCAACTGCTTTCGAGTTTGATGTGCCAGCCTGAGCTATATGAGACCCTGTCTTGTTTTGGGGAAAAAATGAAAAAAAAAAAAAAGGAAAAAGAAGAGGGAGGAGGAAGAAAGAAAGAAGGAAAGAAAGAAAGAAAGAAAGAAAGAAAGAAAGAAAGAAAGAAAGAAAGAAAGAAAGAAAAGAAAAGAAAAGAAAAGAAAAGAAGAAAAGAAAAGAAAAGAAAAGAAAAGAAAAGAAAAGAAAAGAAAAGAAAAGAAAAAAGAAAAGAAAAGAAAAGAAAAGAAAAGAAAAGAAAAGAAAAGAAAAGAAAAGAAAAGAAAGAAAAGAAAAGAAAAGAAAAGAAAAGAAAAGAAAAGAAAAGAAAAAAGAGAAAAGAAAAGAAAAAGAAGCCCCAGAAGCTGTTGGTTAAGAGCACTTAAATCACAGGTTCGGGCCGGGCGGTGGTGGCGCACGCCTTTAATCCCAGCACTCGGGAGGCAGAGCCAGGCGGATCTCTGTGAGTTCGAGGCCAGCCTGGGCTACCAAGTGAGCTCCAGGAAAGGCGCAAAGCTACACAGAGAAACCCTGTCTCGTGTCTCGAAAAACAAAAACAAAAACAAAAACAAAAACAAAAAAAAAATCACAGGTTCGGTTCCCAGCACCCACATGGCGACTCACAAACTCAGACTCACTGCCTGTAACCCCAGCTCCAATGCCCCTTCTGTCCTCCGCGAAGAGGCACGCATGGAGTGCACGTACACATATGCAGCCACTCACATATACCTAAAATTTTTTAAATAAAACAAACTCATGCTCTATAACCTAATCATCAGGTGCGCGGTCATTGCCTCAGCAGCACATTAACTCATAAAGCGCGACCTCCCCTTTCCGTCACTCCCGCCTCCTCTCTCCCAGGAGCGAGAAAATGTCCGCTCTACTTTTCTGGAAGGTGAGAAAGGGGCGCCTTCACCTGGGGACCAAAAAAACTAATAGCAATGGGATCTGTCCTAACGGTGCACCCCTGGTGTGCCTCCACATTTGTGGGGTGGCCTTGGCGATGGGGAGTAGGCAGCAGCTCGAGAAGCGACAACCTCGGTACCAGCGAGGTCCCAGGATCTCTGAGTGGACCGACGAGCGCCGCTGCGTGCAGGCGCAGCATCCCGAAGCTGGGTCTTCCAGTGACCGCGGAGCGCGCTGACTCCGCCGCCGTCCTGTTCCCGGCGACTGCGCAGCGCGAGCACCCCCGCGGCCCCTCCCCTGGGCGCGCGCGCGACCTGGGCGCCATGGCGGCGGCGGTGGCGGCGGCAACCGTGCAGTGGCCTGAGGCTGAGACGGCCGAGGAGGCCTCAAATCCGCAGTGGCCGCTGCCGCCGGAGCATCGCCCTTCCGTGCCAGCGACCCGAGCAGGCGATGGCGAAGAGGCACCGGTGCGGCCACTTTGCAAGCCACGGGGCATCTGTTCCCGCGCCTACTTCTTGGTGCTGATGGTGTTCGTGCACCTGTACCTGGGCAACGTCCTGGCACTGCTGCTCTTCGTGCACTATAGCAACGGGGATGAGAGCACAGACTCCAGAGCCCAGCGCCACGAGCAGAGCCCCCCGTCAGTGCCAGCCTTGGGTCCCCTGGCTCGGCTGGAGGGCATCAAGGTAAGAACATCTCCCCGCGCTGCCCCGCGCTCCAGATGCTGCCTAGCCAAGCCGGACCGACCGCGGCTCAGCTCTGGACCCCCACGCTGCTCCAGGCATCTCTGTGTGCGGGTCACGCGCACGCCTCCTTACTTTCCCACTGTCGCGCCCTGACACAGTACTTTTCTTGAGCAGTGCGGCCTGGCACAGCAGCTGCCCTCTGTGTACTTCTCCTTTAGGTGGGGTATGAGCGGAAAGTCCAGCTGGTCGCAGGCAGGGATCACTTCATCCGAACCCTCAGCCTCAAGCCATTGCTCTTTGGTAAGTCCTCAGGACACTTCTGGAAAGGGCCAGGGGCTGCAGTGTCCACCTGGAGGCTTCTTTTGACCACGTGTTTTCTATTTTGATCATTTTGAACATGGCTGCTTTGTACAAGCGCTTTCGCATCCAGAGGATTACTAAACCCTTCTCCGTAAAGGGACAGAGGTGCCCCTTCCACACTCCCCTCCCAGCACCATGCTCCCCTCAGTAGATTCTTCCCTCAGGGCTGGGCAGCATGACCCTGGGACAAGTGTCCAAACAGTTTATTGACATTATCTTTGGATGGTCAGTGCTACTAATCTGTCACATTCCAGAATCGGGGCAGGGTGGGAGACTGATAACCAGGTGCCAGCTGACCTGGGGGCCTCTGGGGAGGGGGCAGTCATTCCTAAAGCTGATCCTGTGGTCTGTTGAGAATCAGGCTGTCTAAATTCGAGTAGACTGATACCCTCAATCCATCCCCTTTCCCCCCAAGTCAGAAGCCCAACTTCTTGCTTCTAGTATTTGAGAGTCTTAGGATTCTTGTCTTTCACCCTTCATGAGCAGAGCCCTTCAGGGTGACCCTATTTAGCTATATCACACACAGCTCCTGCTTTCTGAGCTCTTATTAAATGATAGACTTTGAATGTTATTTCATTTAATTCTAATACAAAACTATGGTGCTGGGAAGACCCCAAAGTCCTCCAAAGACGACCACTATAAACAAGACGAGGGCACCATGCTCATGGACCTCACCAAGGCTACATTTGTGCAGCCCTAGCTGGGCGGTGGTGGCACACACCTTTAATGCCAGCACCCAGGAGGGAGAGGCAGGTAATCTCTGAGTTCGAGGCCAGCCTGGTCTCCAGAGTGAGTTCCAGGACAGCCAGAGCTACAGAGAAACCCTGTCTCAAAAATACAAAAACAATCACAAAATGTCTCTGGGCTGGGGAGATGGTGGTTCTGCAGATAAAGATGCTGGCCACCAAACCTGGCCATCCAAATCCAACCCTGGGACCCACAGGAGGAGAAGGAGGAGCCCACTCCCACAAACCGTCCTCTGACCCCCCCTCACGCACGCACGCGCACACACACACACACACACACACACACACACAAATGTAATCTTATCTTCAAAGAAGAGGCCTGGGCAAAGCCGAGTGCATGCCAGGGTCATAGGGCTGAGAGGCTCTGCCTGATGTTATGGATAGGAGCTATAAATAACAATGTCACGTGTGTGCCCTGTGAGAAGGGCTGTACACGGCTGTGAACTGTTATTATCAGTACTACTGTTGGGTAACATTGAAACCTGTGTAAGGTCCCAATGCAGGTATTAGGAACAGCTTTTTCGGGGCGGTGGTAGTGCACGCCTTTAGTCTCAGCACTCAGGAGGCAGAGGCAGGTGGAACTCTGTGAGTTTGAGGCCAGCCTGGGCTACAGAGCTAGTCCAGGACAGACTCCAAAGCTATAGAGAAACCCTATCTCAAAAAACCAAAAAAAAAAAAAGAAAAAAGAAAAGAAAAGAAACAGCTTTTTCTGAAACTGACATTTGAATGTGGAGGGGGGGGGGATAAACAAACCGGATGTGAGGTGGTAACTGTAGCAGAGGCAGAATTTTACCCAGGGCTGAAACTCTTAGCAGAGAAACAAGTGGGCCTCCCCGGAGAAATGGTTGAGCAGGGACATGCAGGACAGATAAGAGCCAGCCTGTCAGCTCTCATGGAAGGGAGCTCAGGCCTGTGAACAGACCCTTTGTGTTGGGTCTCCTGTCAGCCACCCAGCCTGCGTGTATCTAATTCAAGTTTATGTTAGCGTAAGTGAACCATAGGCTAGAGTCCTCTTAATTTGCAGCTTGTCCTATAAAGAAGAATAATTACAGACCCAGATTTGAAGTCCCCAAGAGCAAACTACAAGCAACAGAAGAAATGTGAGGGCGGTAAACTGCTCGGGTGAGGCCATCAAAGGGTCCCAGTTTCTGCAGAAACTTTCAAAGGATACAGTTAAAAAACTTGGCAACGTGCTATCCTATGTAACTCCTGAACTTGGAAGAGGCAGGAGGATCCTGAGTCCATGCCTTGGCTACATACCAGGAGTAGATATCAACAAGCAAACAATACCAGGACAAAAAAGGAGACACTGGAAGCTGGGTGGGTTCCTTTAACCCCAGCACTAGGGAGACAGGCAGCTGGACCTTTGCATTTGAGGCGAGCCTGTTCTACAGAGAGTTCCAGAACAGCCAGGACTACAAGAGAAACCCTGTCTCGAAAAACATAAAAATTTTATTTATTTATTTATCTATTTAAGGAATCAAGCTCTAAGAAAGCATGGGGGTGGAGGTAGGGATGTGGCCCAGTTGGTAGCACACTTGCCTGTCTGTCTTACAGGAAGCCCTGGGTTCAATTCCAACACCAAACACAACCAGGGGTGGTGATGCAGGCCTGCTGTCCCAGCACTCCGGAGGCAGAGGAAAGAGGGTCAGGAAGTCAAGGCCATCCTTAGCAAGCTTGAGGCCAGCCTGAGCTACATAAGGGTTGGGAGAAGGAGGCTCAGGCAGGTGCAACACAAACTTCCTGTTTGGGTCCTTATTTCCCCCAGACACTTAGTCGCTTGCTGGTTGGTTGGTGGCAGATAGCTCATGTTTTACTGCGAAAGCCCTGATGAGTGGAGAGGGGTAAGGAGAAAGAGTTCAGGGATTGTGCAAGAAGTCCACTTACAGCTGGGAGTGCTAATCCTAGCTCTTGGGAGGTGGATGCAAGATCAGTAGTTCAAAGCCAGCCCTGGTGTCTTCGTTACTTTTCTTTTACTGTGAAGAGACACCATGACCAAGGCAACATATAGCAAGAAGAACTTATTGGGACTTAGAGTTTCAGATGGTGAGTCCATGACCATCGCGGTGGGGACTGTGGTAGCAGGCAGGCAGGCATGGCGATAGAGCAGTAACTGGAGATTTCAGTGGACCCACAAGCTTAAGGCAGAGAGCTAACTGGGAATTGGCCTGGGCTTTGGAAGCCTCAAAGCCCACCCCCAGTGACGCACCTCCAACGAGGCCATAGTTCCTATTCCTTTCCAAACAGTTCTATGAATTGGGGACCGAGTATTCAATCATGAACCTATGGGAGTCATTGTAATTCAAAGCATCTCAATGGGCTACGTAAGACCCTGTTTCAGTGCCAGGCCATGGTGGCGCACGCCTTTAACCCCACACTGGGAGGCAGAAGCAGGTGGATCTCTGAGTTCAATGCCAGCTTAGACTACACAGAGAAACCCTGTCTCAAAAAAAAAAAAAAAAAAAAAAAGACCCTGTTTCAAAAGAAAAAGAAATCTGGTTTTGAAAAAGGGAAGTCACAGGGGAGTGGTCCAAAGCAGGTCCAGCATGCTCTGGTGTTGGGTGATCCAAAGAATACCTCACCCAGGAAGGGGCAGTGTGTGCCTGCCTTCTGCACTCCCCTGACCACTGTCATCCTTTAGGTGGGCAGAGCTGAGGAGAACGGGCCTGCTGTGAGCTCTCCCTCTCTACTGCTGCTGCTCTTAGTACCTGTGAAGTACCAGATGCCCAACAGATGTGAACTGGGAGGAGGTGCCTCCATCTCCTTGGGAGGAAAACTCAGTAGAGAAGAGTCCACACAACCTCCAGTCTCTCTTTTCATCCTGCTTTGATTTCACTTGTTTGTATCTACTCCTGATTTGTAGCCCAGGCATGAGCTTAGAACTTGCTATGTAACCCAGATTGACCCCAAACTCAGGATCCCTCCTGCCTCTTCCTCCCAAGTTCAGGAGTAATAGGCCTGTATGTTCATGTCCTGTCTCTCTCTTTAGGGAGCACCTCCTTTTCCTGTCTTTGTTTCTAGAGACACTTGGCAAGTGAGACCGAGATGACAAGAGGCCCAATCTAAGCATTTGACAGATTTCTCTATTACTGGAGTCAGTGTTCCCAAAACATCTGGAACACTGGAGGTCAGCTGCCCTGGGAGTTGAGAAGTCAACCAGACCTTTGATGTTGCTTTGAGACAGGGGAGTCCTGGCTGTCCTGGAGATTGCTCTGTAGGTCAGGCTGGCTTTGAACTCACAGAGATCCACCTGCCTCTACCTCCAGAGTTCTGGGGTTGAAGGTGTGTGCCACCATGTCCTGCTGAGAATGAACTGCTCTGAGTCATTGTCACCTCCTAGGGGATCTTGCTTTCCTACAATGACTCTGCTCTGTCTACCTGCCCCTCCCTCTCTGCTTTTTGAGACAGGGTCTTACTGTGTAGCCCTAGCTGGCCTGTGACTGGTGACCCTCCTGTCTGCATCTCAAGTGCTGGGGAGTCACAGATGTGTACAGCATGTTTGACTTTTTGGGAGGAGGAGGGTAGAATTTTTTTTTAACATAGACTCTCACACTGTAGCTCAGGCTGCTCCAGAACTCACTATGAACTCATGATAGTTCTCTTGCTTTTCCCTTCCAAAGGCTGGGCTTTCAGGTATGACCTACCACATCTGGCATGTATATGTGTGTGTATGTGCACATGCACATGTGTATACAGAGGTCAGTTTTTTTTTAAAGATTATTTATTATGTATACAGCATGTATGATTGCTGGCCAGAAGAGGGCACCAGATCTCATTACAGATGGCTGTGAGCCACCATGTGGTTGCTGGGAATTGAACTCAGGACCTCTGGAAGAACAGTCAGCGCTCTTAACCGCTGAGCCATCTCTCCAGCCCTACATGTCAGTTTTTATTTGCTATTATTGTATGTGTGCATGAATGTGAATGCGGGCACACATGCCAGAACACGCATGTGGAGGTCGGAAGGCAACTTTCAAGAGTCAGTTCTCTCCTTCCGCAGTCCCGGGTTCCAGGGACTGAACTTAGACCCCTGGGCATTTGTGGCAAGTGCTCCCACTTTACCCACTAAGCCATCTCGCCAAGCCTGTAACTCGCTCACGGAATCACACTGGCTGGCCAGTGGGCACCCAGGGTCGTCCTTGCCTACCCTTTAACTTGGGTGCTGGAGATCTGAACTCAGGTCCTCTGTGCTGTGCATGGTTTGCACGACTTGAACTCCAGCCCTTTGGAGGCAGAGGCAGGTGGATCTCTGTGAGTTCCAGGCCAGCCTGAGCTGTTCCAGACAGGGTCTTACTGTCTCCAAGCAAGCAAATAAATAACCAAACAAATGTAACTCAGTTCCTCAAGCTTACATGGCAAGGGTTTCACCAACTGAGCCATCTCCCCAGCTCCAGTTATCTTGCTTGGAGACAGCATCTCACTCTGTAACCCACTCTACCCTCCGATTCATAATCTTTGGAGCTGGCGAGATGGTATAGATGGTTGAGACCACTTGCTGCTCTTCCAGAGGACCTGGGTTCGATGCAGCTCACAGCCTCCCTAGTCCAGTGCCAGGGATCTGACACCTTCTTTAGCCTCTGTAGAAACCAGTCATGCACATAAAATAATAACATTCTTTTCAAAATCGACAATTTCCTGTCTCACCTCTTGAGTGCTTGCCCCCTACTTTGCAGATTTCTAGCCCCTATTTTTTTCAAAATTGACAATTTCCTGTCTCACCTCTTGAGTGCTTGCCCCCTACTTTGCAGAATTTCTAGCCCCTATTCTCGGCCCTGGTGATGTTGCTACCCATGGAGAGCCAGCTGCAGAGATTGATGGCTTCAGCAGAAACTGTAGTTACCAACAGGTGGCCCCCTGCACCTTCCGGCTAACACTTTCTGTATAAGGTCCTGAAAGGAGCTTGCACGCTCACGTGGTATCTAGGTGAAGCAGTGTCACATTGTTAGCAACAACTCTGGTGAGGGCCAAGTACCCACATTCAACAATTCTAGTCATGAGTTCAAATCACAGTGTCCTCTGCCAGAGCGTATCCGTTGTACCAGTCTGCCCTTTACTGTGGCACAGATCATGGAACTAAGCGACAAGCTGGGTCGGTCTCTAGTGTCCCCCCCCTCCTCCTGACCCCTTCACTTCGCTAATTAAGATCTTCCTGTCTGACGCTCTGCCCTTGGAATCAGGCTTCTAGGGACGCCATTCTCCTAACAGAATTTTTGTTTCCTGAGGATCTCATGAAGCCCAGGAACTCCCTACGCAGCCCAGGATGACTTATTGTTTGCTTCTGTTGATGTTCTAGCATGATTGTAAAGAAATTCATTTATTTTTATCCTAATTAGCATAGACTCTGGGTATCCCTCTTACATGTGTCATGGCTCACATACATGTGCATTAGGTGTAAAGGGGGGACTGGAGAGGTGACTCACAAAAATCACAGAACCCACAGAAAAGCTGGGCACAGTAGGACACATCTGTAATTCCAGTATTCCTATTCAAGGTGAGGGGTGGAAACAGGAGAATTCTGGAAGCCTGCAGGACCCCTAGCCTATTGTGTATGCAATCGTGAACAACTGAAAAAGAGGCCTGTCTCGGACAAGACAGAAGGCAAGGACAAAGCCTGACTCTGTCCTCTGTCCCTGACCTCCATATTCATACACATCACCCTTATGCAAACACACACACACACACACACACACACACACACACACACACACACGTGTAAAGTGTACCACACACTCAGAACTCTCCAAAGTCACTGATACACACCATGTCCAGGACCCCTTGGATGAGCCCGCAGTCCCAGACCTTGCAGCTGCCATGCTGCGGGACGGGAGGAGGGGGAGGACCGGGGGGGGGGGGGGGGAGGGCACGTGTGAGGACGCAGGTCCCGCTGCCGGACTCCCACCTTTGTGCCCCTTTTTTTTTTTTTTTTTGCGCCAGCGGCCTGCTGGAGGGGTCTCCTCCCCAACCCGAGTCTAGTTTTCCTGATCCCCTCAGGACTGGTTTGAAAGGTGTAGCTTGACCACGGCATTGAGTCTAGTGGAGACGGGTGCGAGAACGCACACAGGGTCCTCTGGGCGGGAGCCCTTGACCACTTCTGCGACACAGGTTGTAGCCCACGGTGAAGTCTCTATGCGAGATAATTGGTGGAGAAAAGCCACCGCAGGCTATGAGGGCGTACAGCTCAGACCTGTCACGGCTGCAGCGTGGTAATGGCCCTGTGGTGTGGGAGAAAGAAGCCGGGTAATCAAGTGGGGCCTCTCGTGCTCCCAGCACTGCCTTGTAGCAAGCAGTGCTCTGTGGTTGCTGGGCAACAACACTCTGGTCACCTAGCAACTGCTCGGCAGCCTAGCACTCTGCTTGGGCCACATCTCCTACCTCAGCCCTGCCCCCCTCATCTCCTGCCTCCTCCCCCTCGCCCCGGCTTCTTTCCAACCTTCCAGTGCACCTCCCCCGCCAGCTTCTCAGTCAGCCCCCGTCCAGAGAGGGCCGAGGGAGGAGGGCCCTGCACCCTGGCTCTTCACCTCCAACCCAAAGGGAGCACGCAGCACTTCTGCCCCTTCTCCCCACCCTTCCTGAAAGCCTTTTGGAAGCTGCAGCCTCTGGCCGGGGCAGGAGCTGGCACAGCATACGGTGTCCTTGCCTTTGAGTTCTGAAAGAATCCATTCTCGCTGCTACTGACAATCCAGAGGCTCCGGCTCCGGGAGGGGCTTTCTCTGCCCGGAGGGAGCTGAGGAAATGCTGTTCAGAGGCAAAGTTAGGCTGGGGTAGAACAATCAGCTTTGTGACCTTCTGGCTTCATCTCTTGCCGGCGTCCCTTGGGCAGGCAGAGCTTCCAAGTTTCCACTGGAAAGGAGTCCTGGGTCTCCATTTTGACCATGGCCTGCCTCTTGTTCTATCTTGACATTCAAGATACTTTGATGGTTTGTGGTTACCGACCAAGAACACAAGCCTGAGGCTGGAGAGGTGGCTTGGCGGTTAAGAGCCCTGGCTGCTCTTCTAGAGGACCTGGGTTCAATTCCCATCACCCACATGACGGCTCACATCTGTCTGTAACTCCAGTTCCAGGGGATCTGACACCCTCACACATACATACACACAGGCAAAACACTAATGCAAATAAATAAAAAACCCCACAAATCCCACAGGTTCAGCATCAGTGACCTCTGACCTATGCCATCTCTCCCTTCCCTCTGCTAGGAACACTAACAAAAACCAGCCTTCATTTCCTCCCTTCCCCACATCAGCATCAGCACCTAACACTGATCGGTGGTCAAAGGATTAATGAAGAGCCAGCCTTCCAGAGCGGCCCTGACCGAGGGCACCACATTTACCCACTCTCTGCACCTGGCACACTCTGCACTTCTTGTCAAGACACAAGGGGGCAAAGAGAGAGCAGAGGGAGACTCACAGGGCCTCGGGTGACATCCCTCAGGCTAGCCGGGGCAACTGGGGTGTGTCACGGGGCCAGCAGGCAGGTCAGATGCATCTCTGTGTGCGTGGAGCAGTCCATGGCTTGGGGAACGGTCAGGCACTGTGCTGGGCCCCAGGTGCCAGGTCACCACCGGTGTCAGCAGACACCGGCGCCCCTCTCTCATCGGTCCCCTTTGTCCTGGTCCTAATGAGCTGAGGTTAAGAGCTTTCTGTTGTTGTTTTGATTTTTTGAAACAGGGTTTCTCTGTGTAGCTCTGGCTGTCCTGGAACTCGCTTTGTAGACCAGGCTGGCCTCAAACTCACAGATTCCTTGCCTCTACCTCCCGGGTGATGAGGTTAAAGGCGTGTGCCACCACTGCCTGGCTGAGGTTAAGGGCTTTTAAGGGCTGTGCCCACCCAGAAAGTTCTGAGGGAATTTGCAAAGCTCTCAGATGCCTGCACCTACCTAATTAGGACCCAAGATACTGACTTAGTTAGCTGTTTGCTTGTTCTGTTTTGTTTTGTCTGAGATAGGGTCTCATGTAGCTCAGGCTGGCCTTGAACTTGCTGTGTGGCAGAAGGTGACCTTGAACTTCAGATCCCCCTCCTCCTCCCCCCAAGGAGTATAGGTGTGTACCTCTGCACCCTGTTTTATGTGGTGCTGGGGATCCAATCCATACTTCATTAACAAGGGGGGTGGGGTGGGCTAGAATTAGCTTCACAGGGCTTGGCTTGCATATTCCTTGTACCTAAGACATCTGGGCCTGTGTTTTCTACTTCAGGCCCCATTTTCCTTTTTATTTAAGTTCTCTGTCTTTAGCAACCAACAGGTGATAACTGATAAACAGTTGGCCTATCCCACTGCTCAGCAGTACTGTCTCCCGGTGTCTGCTCACGTCCCTTCTGGGGTCCTGCAGGTTAGAGGGGGGGCTTTGTCCTTTTCTGTCTTCAATGTTACAACATCTGGGGTCCCAACACCTACCCTTGAAAGCTGACTCTGATTGCCAATCTGGTTCTGGGTATAATATCTGGGGGGCCCTCGGCAAAGTGCTTTGTTCTTCAAGTATTGGAGAGGTAACAGGGCCTGGCTTCTGATATGAGTGAAGAGATTCAAGAGCCGTAAGGAATGCTTAGAGCACCGTGGGCGGAGTGTGATCAGCTGTGGTCATTGGTAAAAATGGCTCCCATCCTTGCTGTAGGGCCAGTTTCCTTCGTGGCTATGACTGCTTTGTCATGCTATGATTGGGAGAAATGGCTAGCTGCTCTGCAGGAGGCGGTACAGCTCTTTTCTCTGCTGGCTTCCTGTCTCTCAAGGAATTCTTTCCTTTAAAAAAAAAGTCATGGCGGCCGCAGGACTGCTTCTGCCCTGGAAGCACCTGTGCCGTGAGATGTGGGCTGTCCACATTTGAGGCTCAGGGTCTAGCTCTTTCAGACCACCTGCCAGCTGTGGACATGTAACCACAGAGCGAAGTCTCGGCCAACAGTCTTTCCTGGAGGCATAGCGGACTGGAGCATGCGAAGTGAGTCCCACTCACTTCCCAGTCCTGGGTAACTCAGCCTCTGGCATACAGACGGCAACCACTTATGCAGGAGAACAAGGGGGAGGCCCTTGGATCTGCCTAAAGCAGTGGTTCTCAACCTGCAGGTCATGGCCCTTATCAACCACTAGAAACATCAGATATTTGTATTACTATTCCTAACAGTAGCCAAGTTACAGTTATAAAGAAGAAAGGAAAATAACTTTAGGTTGGGGGGTCACCACGACATGAGGAACTGTATTAAAGGGCCACAGCGTTAGGAAGGTTGAGAACCACTGCCCTAGAATACTGGATTTTAGCAATGCTGAAAGAAAAACTGAAAATAAGAACCACCCGCTATCTCTCTGACGTTTAAAATATAAATACAGCTAGGTGTGGTGGGTGGCACACGCCTTTAGTCCCAGCACTTGGGAGACAGAGGCAGGCGGATCTCTGTGAGTTTGAGGCCAGCCTGGTCTACATACCAAGCCAGCTAGGGCTATGTAGTGTGACCATGTCTCAAAAAACCAACTTCCCCTTGTTCACATATACCCAGGAAGAAGCCAGGTTAAGTATGGTGATACACACCTGTAATTCTAGCACTTAGGAGGTCAAGGCAGAGGGATCAGGAGTTCAAGGACATCCTTGGCTACATAGCAAGTTCGAGGTCATCCTGGACCCAGACCCTGTCTGAAACACTAGCAACCACAACAAACAAGCCGCCTGGGCTCAAGTGCAGACGACAGGGTCGTGGCTAAGTATGCTGAGAACAACGGAACTTTGGTAAACATGGGCTCTGCTATGACGCCACTCCAGACAATACTGACAACATTGAAGTCAGCCGGCACCCAAGAATACCTGCTCCTTCTGTGGCACAACCAAGATAAAGAAATGGATGTGGGCGTCTGGCACTGTGGTTGCTGCATGGAAACAGTGGCTGGCAGGGTCTTGACCTACATACACTGCCATTCTTTTGTGGTCATGTCAGCCACCAGAAGACCAAAGGACTTGAGAGATCAGTAGACATGCTACCATTTGAGACCGCCCTAGCCTGCAGTAAATTTATGTTTAAAAAAAAAAACAAAAAGAGGTCAACCCTCTGCCATTCAGTTCACCCTGTGGCTTTTGGTTTCATGCTGAGATAGATCAGTTGTCTCTCTTAGCCTCAGCTCACTCTCATGAGCTCCCCCCAACCTTGAAAAATGTGTGTTGTTACCAGTGAGACAGGACAAGAGACCCCCCTCATCCCAAACTCTAGTAAAAACCTTGCAGGGCAACTCAACCTTAAGATATAATCTTGCCAGGTGCACATACCCTTAATCCCAGCACTCGGGAGGCAGAGGCAGGCAGATCTCTGAGTTCGAGGCCAGCCTGGTCTACAGAGAGAGTTTCAGGCCTGCCAGGGCTACACATTAAGAACCTAACCTGTTCTAAAAAAAAAAAAACAAAACCAGCAAAAGTCCAGGGGATGTAAATGGATATGTAAGGTCCTCCAGCTCTGATGGCTACCAAAGGACAGAAAATACCCAAGAATCTTGGGGGGGGGGGGAGTACTTGGTGCCTAGTACTTCAACTCAGTCATGGGCATCATGTACCCCCTCTTCTGGCAGAAATCCCGGGTTTCCTGAGTGATGAGGAGTGTCGGCTCATCATCCACCTGGCACAGATGAAGGGCTTACAGCGAAGCCAGATCCTGCCCACTGAAGAGTACGAGGAGGCAATGAGCACCATGCAGCTCAGCCAGATGGACCTCTTCCAGCTGTTGGATCAGAACCATGATGGTCGCCTGCAGCTCCGAGAGGTTAGGAACCCGGGTCTGATGTGTACAGGAGAGAATACCATGCTGCTGTGTAGGTTAATGCTGGCCTCTGCAGTCAAATATTACCCCAGGCTTGCTAGGGCATGCCCAGGTCCCAGGGTCTATCCTCCTTTCTCCTCTGAGAGTCCCTTACTGCCCTAGAGACCCAGGATGGCAAGAACATCCCTTTGTGGGGAGGCATTTATCACTAGTTTTTTTTTAAGCTGTGTCTCTTCTGTGGGCTGGGTTTCTCGCTACTGTGTCTGAAGATGATGGTGGGATAGTTCTGAGGTGCCCACCAGCTTGCATCTCTCTCGCCCATGCCCTTCACACAGGGACTTCTGAGAGAAGAACTTGGCAGGGTGTGGGCCACTTCTCACACTGAACCTGCTTTGCCTGAGGGTCGTGGTAGTCAGGTCCCAGCCGATGTCCTGCTTCCTGTCCTGTCTTCATAACCGGGCCTTTGCCTCCCCCTGCCCTCGCCTGGGGTACCCCAGGGTGGCATAGGTCTGCTGTCATTCTGCCCCCAACCACTCAACAGCAGGCCCGGGAATTAGCCCTCCGGCATGTGTGCCTCCTCTCTGGCTTCCTCCAGAGATGTGGTAGGCCTTCCACTCACCCTCACCTCTGCACAGAGACCTTGCGTTATCCTGTGTCCTCACCCACACCCATCATTGAAGCCGTTAGCTCTATAACAAGACTCGTAGAGCCTCGTCTGTTTTGGTGATGTGTGACTAGTCGGGGAAACTGAAGGGCCTTCCTGTGCTTTAGGTCCTAGCCCAGACTCGCCTAGGATATGGACGCTGGATGACTCCAGAGAACATTCAGGAGATGTACTCTGCGATCAAGGCAGACCCTGATGGTGATGGTGAGCTCACACCCTCCACGGTTCTGTGCTTGTGAGCTGTGTCCTCCTCCCAGGAGCAGCCCTGGAAGGCTTAGGCCCTTCTCTTGCCTGCAGGCAGCTTCCACACCCTGCTTTTAAAGTGGACAGAGGGAGGGAGGGGAGGTCCCGCTTTGCTGTAACCCCTGGGAAGCAGGTGGACAGCCAGACCCCCTCACTCCCCTTGGCGGCAGTCTACATGACAGTCTCCTGGAGATCCTTTTGGCTATATCAGCAGCTTCTAGCAAACCCTGAGTGAAGACTTTAGCCGGATCGTGTGGCTGGAGGGCTGCTATACTCTTAAATATGATGTCAGGCTCTCCACCTTCACCTTTAGTGGAATCTGGGACAAAGGATGGACAACCCTTGGGTTGTCAGAATAACAGCAAAGGCACCAGCTCTTCCAGAGCCCTGGATGAGGTACCCCTGCTTAGTGGGCTGGGCAGGAACAGAGGAGTCTGTTCTCATCTGGGGGGTGGGTCAGGATTTCTTTGCTAGGGTGACTGGTATTGCAGCAGGAAGGACTGGCCCACAGGGTTCCACCCAGGGTGGGACTTGAGGGACCCTCTGGGGACTAGCCCTGCTTTCACACTACAGTGTGGAAGGCCCTGGAAGATACTCAGCCCAGGCTAGTCTCTCTCCTCACCCTCTATAGGTTGGAGCATCCTCACACTCTGCTGGGCAGGCTGCAGAGCCTGGGGCCAGCCTGGCCATATGGCTCAAGTGTATTATGGAGGCCCTACTCCGTTCTCTAGAAGGGGTTGGGCTTCTTCCTTTTCGGGACCAAATCAAGGCTTAAACAGAAAACAAACTTCTCTGGGTCTTCCCTCAGGGCCCGATGTGACAGAAACCAGGTTCATCTGACCCGAGTCCAGGTGGGGACAAGTGCACATGGCCCCCCAGTGCCTGAGGCCAGGGGCTGCTGCTACCTTTGGGGTAGGTAGGGAGGTGCCGCCTGCCGCTGTGCCTGCTCCACAGGGCCGGGCGGGCACTAACGAGCTAACCCTGCGCAGGGGTGCTCAGTCTGCAGGAGTTTTCCAGCATGGACCTTCGGGACTTCCACAAGTACATGAGGAGCCAGAAGGCAGAATCCAGCGAGCTGGTGAGGAACAGTCACCACACATGGCTCCACCAGGGTGAGGGTGCTCACCCTGTCATGCGTGCCGTCCGCCAGAGGTGAGCACCGGGGTCAGTCCTCCTGGGGCAGGGTCTCCACAAGTCCAAAGGAATGGGACTGATGAAGTAAATTAGGATTAAATTCCAACTGTTAGAGCAGGAGTCTGACCACTGAAAAACAGCAGTCTAACAAAGGTAGAAGCCCTCCTTTGTGGGCAAACAACTGGCATTAGAAATACATCAAATATTCATTTTCGCCAGGCGGTGGTGGCACACGCCTTTAATCCCAGCACTTGGGAGGCAGAGCCAGGCAGATCTCTGTGAGTTCAGGCCAGCCTGGTCTACAGAGGGAGATCCAGGACAGACACCAAAACCACACAGAGAAACCCTGTCTCGAAAAACCAAAAATGATAATAATAATAATAATAATAATAATAATAATAATAATAAAATAAATAAAAAAATTACTTTCTGTGAATAGGAAGATGAGTTACTTCTGCTCAGAGAAGCCCCCTCCTTGAACAGTCAGGCTTCATAAGCCGGGTTGGTGCCTCACACATGTGGTGCTGCAGTCTGAAGCCAAGGCCTGGCCTTCAAAGTGAAACTGTCTCCAAAAGCCCAGAAAGATGAGGCTAAGATGGTCGGCCAAGCGCTTGCCAAGAACACAAAAAGTAAAGTTTGGTCCCAGAACTGCATAAAACCAGACATTGCTGTGAATATCTACAATTCCAGAATTTGGGAGGGGGAGGCAGAAGCATCAGGAGTTTAAGATTGTTCTAGGCTACAGAGTTCCAGGCCAACACTGGGCTGCATCAGACCCCATCTAAAAATAACAAAGAAAACAAAAACATAAAAACAGAGGTTTTGAATGAACAACCTTATTCTAGAGAGAAGAGTTGAGAGTCTGACTTAACAGCCATCTTATTTTCCCTATTAATTGAATATCTCTATGTCTGGCAGCCTGGGATGTTAAGAGCTCATTGCCACCACCACAGACCCTTTGTTCTCTCTCTCTCTCTCTCTCTCTCTCTCTCTCTCTCTCTCTCTAGTCTCTTATGTATCCCAGACTCACCTCAAACCATCTATCTAGTCAAGGATAACCTTGAACTTCTGATCTTCCTGCTTATACCTCTCGAATACTGGGGTTACAGGCACACACCACATCCAGTTTGTTTGGTGCTGAGATTGAACCCAAGGCCCTGTACATATTAGGCAATTAAAGTACATTCCAAGCTCAGCCTTCCTGTTCTTAGAAGTCCGGTCTAGACTGGCTTATGGGACTTCCAGGGGAGGTGAACAGGGGTAGTTTGCGGCTAACCCAGGATGCGCCTCGGTCAGCTCCTTAAGCTGACCATCTTACTGAATGCCTGCTGTCTACCAGGGTGCTGCGCCTCACTCGGCTCTCACCGGAGATTGTGGAGCTCAGTGAACCACTGCAGGTTGTACGATACGGTGAGGGAGGCCACTACCATGCTCACGTGGACAGCGGACCTGTCTACCCAGAGACCATCTGCTCCCATACCAAGCTGGTAGCCAATGAGTCTGTACCCTTCGAGACCTCCTGTCGGCAAGTACCTCCCCGCTGGGGGTTGGTTCCAATTCCCAGGCTGGTACCTTGAGGACACAGGAATAGCTTGGTATGGGGCCAAGAATATACTGGGCCATCCTGGTCAGCCATGCCCTTACTTCACTGTTTATGGAGTAGCAGGAAAGTGGGGACCACTGGCCATTGTGTCTACTCAAATGAGAACAGACACTGAAACTTGTCCCCATAAACATTGCTCTTGACTGCACCGCTGGGGATCGCAGCCTCACGTCTCCAGGTTACCCCTCTGCCTGCACAAAGTTAGGGTTCCATGTGGCCATTCTGGCTCAGTCCTTCTGGTTGCAAGGAGACTGCACGCTGTCCCTGCTTCTACAAGCTTACCTTTCCCAGCCAGGTCTTTGGTCAAGGTCACACAACGTACCTAAGTACACCTATGATCTTGGCCACACAAGAAGAATGGGTCTGTGAGGTAAAGGGCCAGAGATGTCTTGGCCATCCTAGCCTGCCCCTGTAGCCCCTGGCAATCTGGACAATTTATCCCGCCCACAAGTGGGAATATGCACGGTGGGGGACCCGCTCAGCAGCGCCCCTCTGCCTTACAGCTACATGACAGTGCTGTTTTATTTGAACAATGTCACCGGTGGGGGCGAGACTGTCTTTCCTGTGGCAGACAATAGGACCTATGATGAAATGGTAAGGGCCGATGGGCTGTTCCTTTCGTGGGTTGGTAGGGCCCTGGGCAAATGGATACACACCCTTCCAGACCTGGGATGCGGGCACTGCTCTGTCCCCTCTAGCCAGCTCTCGCTGCCTGGTCATATGATGGCAGGCAGTCCAAAAAACGTCACCCCCTTGTTGCCCACAGAGTCTAATTCAGGATGATGTTGATCTCCGCGACACTCGAAGGCACTGTGACAAGGGGAACCTTCGTGTCAAGCCCCAGCAGGGAACTGCAGTCTTTTGGTACAACTACCTGCCTGATGGGCAAGGTGAGGGCTTATGGCCAGGTCGGGGCTTCTCTGAGGGAGCCTCTGTCTTCCTCCCGCCACCCTGGAGGCTGTTTCTGTCTGCCCCTCAAATAGGCTTCTGCCATAGCCAGTGGTTTTGATAGGTCCCAGCTGCAGCAGCAGCAGTCAGCCCGTCCTCCTCATGCATCAGCCTTTCTGCTTTCTGGGGCCGGGGAAAGTTCTCTCAACAACCCAGGCTGGGAAGAGCTATGGACAGGCTCGCAACAGGGACGCTGGTTTCAGAGGACCAGTGTGTTGGCCATGCCTTAGTGGCTGCGATGCCTAGTTCTTCCCGGGGGATTAGGTGTTTGCACAGCTCAGGCTGGCCCGACCTAGGGTTCCCCCCAACTTGCTCCTTTGTTCACGCCATCGCCATCTTCTTCCCCTAGGCTGGGTGGGCGAAGTGGACGACTACTCATTGCACGGCGGCTGCCTGGTCACCCGCGGCACCAAATGGATCGCCAACAACTGGATCAATGTGGACCCGAGCCGCGCACGGCAAGCTTTGTTCCAGCAGGAGATGGCTCGCCTGGCGCGGGAGGGTGGTGCCGACTCGCAGCCCGAGTGGGCCTTGGACAGGGCCTACAGTGATGCCCGCGTGGAGCTCTGACGCGAGCCGAGGCCCCCCAGATGCCAGTCACCCGCTGCCCAACGTCCAAGACCCTGCAGGTCCTCCGTTCTCCTGCAGACTCAAGTTCTGGCCGCCCTCTTGCCCTTCCCCTCCCTGTCTGCAGCCGCGATGATGGGCGCAGTCCCCGCATCCCCGTTATTTATTGGTGTACGGCCTCCATGCTGCTCCATCAAATAAAAGCGCAGGGCTCCGAGCCGGGGGCAGCCAGCTGAGCGCCCGCCTGGGGGAGGGGAGGCCGCCGCTCTCCCGGCCGGCCTCGCGGGGGGGCGGGGCGGCTCCCTGGCTGGGCCAATCGCGAGCGAGCTGGCGTGGGCAGGCGGCCGTCATTGGACGTCTGCGGCCGAGCGCCGGGGCTCTGCTACCTGTAGCTAGGGGCTCGGGCGCTCCGCAACGCAGCTCTCCAGTCGGCTGCTTCTCGCGAGAACGCAGCTGTCTTCTTGGCTG
This sequence comes from Peromyscus maniculatus bairdii, assembly GCF_049852395.1. Classification (NCBI taxonomy): domain Eukaryota; kingdom Metazoa; phylum Chordata; class Mammalia; order Rodentia; family Cricetidae; genus Peromyscus; species Peromyscus maniculatus. The sequence continues at coordinate 106,671,076 of NC_134858.1, read as the reverse complement.
TGGCAGCTGCGGCAGCTTGAGGCAGGAACGTCATGGACGCTCTCGGGGACTTCGTGTGGCCGCGGGCGACCTCGGAGCTCATACTCCTCCCGGTCACGGGTCTGGAGTGCGTTGGGGACCGGCTGCTGGCGGGTGAGGCTTGGTCGGCTCTAGTCTTGCTGGCGGGCGAAGAACCAGCCGGTCCCCTGGGGCGGCCGCCTCGGGACAAAGGGATGCCCCGGGGAGGAGGATGGGCAGTGGGCTGGGGACTGGATCAGGCCGGTTCCAGGGTGGCGGGAACACAGGGTCAGCCCGGGGAGGGCGGGGCCCGAGAGACAAAAGTCTGTCGCAGCCGTGGCGGCTCTTCCTAAATTGCAGCCAGTGTGGGAAGGGCGGGCGGAGATGCGGCAAGGTGGGGGGGGGGTGCAGTCGTTCCATGTTGGGGGAAGGGCGTTTGCACCCCTAAATGGACTCAGATGACCAGAACCAGAGGGGAGGTGAAGAACGGACAGCCCCAGGGGGCGTGGCAGGAGTTGTGCCTCGGGGGAGGGGGAGGCTCCGCCCCCAAAGATGAGGGGCCTGATCGGCAGGGTATGATCGGCAGAAATGACATCGCTGAGAAGAGCGGTGTTGGGAGAGGCCGGGACTGAGGGCCCGCCTGAGATGGTTGGGGTTCAGGGTAATCACATGCCCCGGTGTCAGGTGCCTAATACGAAGCCCTAGCCGCTGGTGATGGTGGTGGTAGGTTTTATAAGGACTTGGTTCAGCCATCATTAGCCCCTACAGGCTTGTGTGTGTGTCCATGTGGCAACGGTATCATCTAGAGTTGGTAGGGGTGTGTGTGCAAATACTGGGTTGCTCCAGTGAGCTAACCTCATGAGGTGGGGCCAGCAAACTCTTGTGGAAGTGAACTCTAGGATCTGAAGAAAGAGAAGGTGTGGAACATTGAGGGAGGGGTGGGCTCGGGCTGGGGATGGGCAGTGGCTGGGAATATTTACTGGGGTGAAGAACTGAAATGATTTGGGGAGCATGAGACAGTGGGGAACAGCAGGATGACTAAAAGGAAGCTGAGACTCCAGCTCTGGAAATGTCTGTGTTGATGTGGGTCTGTGGGTTCTGCCCACATGTATGGGGTGTAAGAGACTGCCCAGGAAACGTGAGTTTGTATAGAGGGAGGCACTGGACAAGCCTCTGAGCATAAGTTAGGGACACAGATAACACAGAAGATGCTGTCTCGGTTTAACTCTGTCAAATCATGGGGTTACAGACAGTTGTGAGCTGCCATGTGGGTTCTGGGAATTGAACCTGGTCCTCTGGAAGAGCAGTCAGTGCTCTTAACCGCTGAGCCATCTAGGGACTTGCTAACTGTAGCTCATGTCTCTACCTTCCAGGGGTTCTTTGTTGTTGCTGTCTGGTGCTGTTTAGGCCTTCTAAGCCTCAGTCTCATACAAGGGTTCACAGCTGTCCAGTGGCGAGGCCAGAACTCAAGGCTAGCCCCCTGCCTGCAAAATGTGGGCTGCTTCTGCTCCCACCTCCCACCCCACCATTGCCTCTGAATATGCACAGGGCTGTAGACTAAGGAGGGAGGGTGCCAGTTATAGGCCTAAAGGTTGACACAGCCTTTTCCCTGAGGGAGGGAGAATCAGGAAGGATGTCTGTAGAGACAGACGAAGCTGAGAATTTGGGGACTAGAGCCGAGGAGGGCTTCCCATCTCAAGTGTAAGAATGATATGCACCAGGGGGAATTCCTAGTGAATACACATTAAGGGTGATTGATAGCCAGACACAATGGCACACTGCTGTAATCCCAGCAGTTGGGAGGCTAAGGCAAGAGCATTCTGAATTCAAATTCTCCCATACAGCCCGGGCTGTATGGGAGAAGCTCACCACGAAAACGAGCGACTGAGAGGCACACACGTTTGCAGTAGCAGTCTGCCTGAAGCTGAGGGAAGGACTTGTAGCTTGAGTGGGATTTTGTGTCCTCATATATTAAGTTATATGCTAAGAAGTGTTCTGCTCCCATCTCGTCATGCATCATGGCGTTAGGTGAGTGGTTCTGATGTGGCGCTTTACCTCTGTCTAGGTGAGGGGCCTGATTTACTGGTGTACAACTTGGACTTCGGTGGGCATCTCCGGATGCTGAAGCGAGTACAGAGCCTGCTTGGCCACTATCTCATCCATGGGTTCCGAGTGCGACCAGAGCCCAAAGGAGACGTTGACTCTGAGGCCATGATAGCTGTGTTTGGGAGTAAGGGGCTCAGAATTGTGAAAATTAGCTGGGGCCCAAGCCATCTTCGAGAGCTCTGGCGCTCTGGCCTGTGGAACATGTCCGACTGGATCTGGGATGTTCGCTGGCTGGAGGGCAATGTGGCCTTGGCCTTGGGCCACAACTCAGTGGTGCTGTATGACCCTGTGACCGGGTGCATGCTGCAGGATGTACCCTGCACAGACAGGTGCACCCTCTCCTCGGCCTGCCTGATTGGAGACACCTGGAAGGAACTGACCATAGTGGCAGGTGCGGTTTCCAACCAGCTCCTGGTCTGGTATCCAGCCACTGCTTTAACAGACAACAAACCTGTGGCACCTGACCGGCGGGTTAGTGGACACGTGGGGGTCATCTTCAGCATGTCATACCTCGAAAGCAAGGGCCTGCTGGCAACTGCTTCAGAAGATCGAAGTGTCCGTATCTGGAAGGTGGGCGACCTCCGGGTGCCTGGGGGTCGGGTGCAGAATATTGGTCACTGCTTTGGACATAGTGCCCGTGTGTGGCAGGTGAAGCTCTTAGAGAATTACCTTATTAGTGCAGGAGAGGACTGTGTCTGCTTGGTTTGGAGCCATGAAGGTGAGATCCTTCAAGCCTTTCGGGGCCACCAGGGCCGCGGGATCCGCGCCATAGCTGCTCATGAGAAGCAAGCCTGGGTGATCACTGGAGGTGATGACTCAGGCATCCGGCTCTGGCATCTGGTAGGTCGTGGGTACCCAGGCTTGGGTGTCTCAGCTCTGTGCTTCAAGTCCCCTAGCCGGCCAGGTGCCCTCAAGGCTGTGACTCTGGCTGGTTCTTGGAGAGTACTGGCAGTGACTGATGTAGGGGCCCTCTACCTCTACGACCTTGAGGTCAAATGCTGGGAGCAGCTGCTGGAGGACAATCGATTTACGTCTTACTGTCTGCTGGAAGCAGCCCCAGGGCCTGAGGGCTTTGGACTCTGTGCCTTGGCCAATGGGGAGGGTCTTGTCAAGGTTGTCCCTATCAACACTCCCACTGCTGCTGTGGACCAGAACCTGTTCCAGGGGAAGGTCCACAGCCTGAGTTGGGCCCTCCGTGGCTACGAGGAGCTTCTGTTGCTGGCATCAGGCCCTGGTGGGGTGGTAGTTTGCTTGGAGATCTCGGCTGCACCCACTGGCAAGGCCATCTTTGTCAAGGAACGTTGCCGGTACCTGCTTCCCCCAAGCAAGCAGAGATGGCACACATGTAGTGCCTTCCTGCCCCCAGGTGACTTCCTGGTCTGTGGGGACCGCCGTGGCTCTGTGATGCTGTTCCCTGCCAGACCAAGTCTATTCAAAAATCCTGGGGGTGGAGGCAAGGCTGTCACGGAAGCTGAGGCACCCGGAGCTGGTGGTAGCAGTGGTGGGTCTGAGAAGGTTGCCACAGGGTTACGCCCAGTATCTTCCCTCCATTCTCTGCATGGGAGACAGGGTGTGACCTCAGTTACCTGCCATGGGGGCTATGTATACAGCACAGGGCGAGATGGCTCCTACTACCAGCTCTTCGTACACGGCGGCCAGCTCCAGCCAGTCCTACGGCAGAAGTCCTGTCGTGGCATGAACTGGATAGCTGGCCTTCGCATGGTGCCTGATGGAAGCATGGTCATCTTGGGTTTCCATGCCAATGAATTTATAGTGTGGAGCCCCCGGTCCCATGAGAAGCTGCATATCGTCAACTGCGGTGGGGGGCACCGCTCCTGGGCCTTTTCTGATACGGAGGCAGCCATGGCCTTTGCCTACCTTAAGGATGGTGATGTCATGCTCTATCGGGCTCTAGGTGGCTGCATTCGTCCAAATGTGATTCTCCGAGAGGGTCTGCATGGCCGTGAGATCACATGTGTAAGGCGCGTAGGCACTGTGACCCTAGGCCCCGAATTTGAGGTACCCAGCTTGGAGCATCCTGACTACCTGGAGCCTGGCAGTGAGGGGCCTGGTCTGATTGACATCGTGCTCACATGCAGCGAGGACACCACTGTCTGTGTCCTAGCACTTCCCACAACCACAGGCTCGGCCCATGCACTCACAGCTGTTTGTAACCACATCTCTTCGGTGCGTGCTCTGGCAGTGTGGAGCACTGGCACTCCAGGTGGCCCACAGGATTCTCGACCAGGTCTCACTGCTCAAGTAGTGTCTGCAGGGGGTCGAGCCGAGATGCACTGCTTCAGCATCATGGTCACTCCTGACCCCAGCACCCCAAGCCGCCTTGCCTGCCACGTCATGCACCTTTCATCCCACCGGCTCGATGAGTACTGGGACCGGCATCGCAACCGGCACCGGATGGTCAAGGTGGACCCTGAGACCAGGTAATATGCACTCCCTGTGAGGGACATGAAGTGGGATCATTGTCAGGAAACACAGGCAGGTGTCTCCTGGCTTGCAGGTGTCTCCTGGCTTGCAGTCTCTACCTGACAGCTGTGTTTTCCCTGCAGGTACATGTCTCTTGCTATTTGTGAGTTTGACTCGGATAAGCCTGGCTTTGGACCCCTTGTGGCTGCAGCCTGTAGTGATGGAGCAGTAAGGTGAGCACTTAGGGCCAGTGGATGAAGAGACAAAGGGTATGAGTTCTCCAGGATGGGTTCTGAGATGCCTCTCCGCCCCCAGGCTTTTTCTCTTGCAGGACTCTGGGCGAATTCTGCATCTCCTTGCTGAGACTTTCCACCATAAGCGGTGTGTTCTCAAAGTCCATTCCTTCACTCACGAGGCACCTAACCAGCGGCGGTGAGAGGCAGTCCTGTATGGGTTGGGTAGGGGCTCCTGTGGTCTCCCATCCCTTTCATTGATTTGGATGCCTTCTCCTGCTTCCAGGAGGATGATCCTGTGCAGTGCAGCTACAGACGGCAGCCTGGCCTTCTGGGATCTTACCACCGCCATGGACCGTGGCTCCACTACCCTGGAGTCCCCAGCACACCCTGGGCTTCCCTATCGTGAGTACCGTGACCTCCCTTACCACCTCCCACACAAGGTGAAAGCAGGACCCTAATAGCCACTCTCTTCTTCCAGAGCTGGGCACTCCCTGCTTGACCGTCCAGGCCCATAGCTGTGGTGTCAACAGCCTGCACACCCTGCCTACCCCTGAGGGCCACCATCTTGTGGCCAGTGGCAGTGAGGATGGGTCCCTCCATGTCTTTACCCTTGCTGTGAAGATGCCAGAGCTGGAAGAGGCTGATGGGGAGGCTGAGCGGGTGCCCCAGCTGTGTGTCCTAGAGGAATATTCTGTCCCCTGTGCACACGCTGCCCACGTGACAGGCCTCAAGATCCTAAGTCCCACCCTCATGGTCTCAGCCTCCATAGACCAACGGCTGACCTTCTGGCGTCTGGGGCATGGTGAGCCCACCTTCATGAACAGCACTGTGTACCACGTACCAGATGTGGCTGACATGGACTGCTGGCTTGTGAGCCCTGAGTTTGGCCATCGCTGTGCTCTTGGGGGTCAGGGACTTGAGGTTTACAACTGGTATGACTGAGGCATCTCAGTTGTTGGAGGACTGAGCATGGGCCTGCCTGTAGACAGTGGAGCAGGGATCTGCTGTCTCTGCTCATGCTCAGTGTGCTCTGAGGTGAGGCAGTACCATGGGTTCTTAACTCGGAGTACTCCATTAGGGTGCCACGTAGGTGGGCCAAGAATATGCCTCACTCTCTATATTGGGGTGAACTGTATTTATTTTGGCTTTAAGTGCCCAGCATCTGTGAAGTTTTGTCTTTTTCCCAGTTGATGATTTTGTAAACATTCCCAGCCTTTGGGCCCTAGATGTGGCTTAGCGGAGGGAGGCCCAGCATGGCCAAGCCTGTGTGGAAGACCTCACGTACTGCTCTCAGAAGCTGTAGGCGGGCAAACATCTGACCAAAGAGGTGTGGCCGAGGTTCCTGAAAGGAAAGGAGCAGGCTCATCCTCTTGTTTCCCTGTCTTTGCCGTGTGCACCCCACATTCCCAACAGACGCTCTTTTGCTGTATGCTTACCCCTAGAATGTGTACTCGGTTATAGTACGAGCTGAAATCCATGCTGAGCTGCACTAGGAACTTGCACACCTAGAGACAGAGGTTGAATCACTGAGCTGTTGTCTTTGTTCTTGTGTGCCAACCCAGAATAAAGAATAGTGTGTAGTGTCTGTGCCTAGTCTGTCTGTGCCTCACCATCTCCGTGCGGACCGGGACGTGGAGCCCTGGGGTGCTGGCCAGGCTCACAGTCTGGCTCAGCAGGTCCAGGAAGGGAAGAACACTGTTGAAAAGCAGCAGCCACTCACCCTGTGGGAGACAAGGATGCTAGGAATACCAGTCCCAGCCTTCTGCTTGGCGGTTTCTCAGGAGGAACACTCACCTCATCATGGAGCAGTGAGAAATCCAGACTGCTCACAGGTGGGGAAGTGGGGTACAGACCTTGTTCCATGCCGCGTTGGTAACCCTCGAAAAGTGTGGCAAGGCGGGCACAGTTGTACATGACAAAAGTGCCACTTTTTGTACCCTTTGTGGAGATGGTGCTGTCGGCCAGGAGGAGCTAGGGAATGGGAATGCAGCTGTAGAGGGCATGGACACTATACCTTCCTCCTCAGTCTTAGTTCTGTGAGGCACCCAGGCTTACTTGGTTCTGTGGAGCTGTGCTTAGCATCTCAAACTTGATGGTGGCCACAGAAAGGACATCAAAGGTCTCGGTCCAGGCTGGATCTGGGGGTGGGAGGTACAGATTGGTCAGTGTCTGCAGCCAAGGAACAAGAAGTACACGTGTGGATGACCAGCTTGTACTCCAGGGCTCAACCCGGGTCTCCCAGGCATACCTTGTGCCAGGTCCCCACCATGCTTCAGTGCTGAGGCCTTACACACCTGAGCATGTCTGAACCTAGAAAAGAAAGCCAGTGAGCAAGGTCCCAGTGAAGCCCTGACCCACATCTCAGCTGCCCCTGGCTTTGGTTGCCAACTCACTCACTTGTAGTACTCAGGGGCAGTCATCAGAGTGCCAGATGCACCAGCTACTTTCACTGGGCCACAGACCAGGTGCTTCTGTGAAAGAGAGCAAGGTCTCAGTCCAGCTGGCACTACCTCCAGCCTCCAAGGAACCTCCATCTGCTCCTTCTCTATCTTGGTTCTCCCAGTCTGTAACCACGAGTCTTAATACCTCAAGCCTAGGCCCTCAAGACACAGTCCACCATCACAGGACTTCTGCACCTGCTGCACAGGTCCCTAAGGTCATGTCAGTCTGAACCCATGGTCTAGCAGGCCCTTTGGGTTTTCAAGGGCCTTCTGAAAACCTTCAAGGTGGTTAACCCGTGATTACCAACCTGCTTGTCAGGAGCCTGGTCATCCAACTTTTGCCAAAGCAGATCCAACTTTTGTTGCTGGAAGGCTTCCTCACAGCTTACCACGTGCACAACCATGCAGCCATTGACACCTGAGCCTGGATCCCCATCCTGAGTAGAGACAGGACAGTTACTACAAAGATGCAGACGACCACTTCCGGCAGAGGTCAAGACTGGAGCCACTAACCAGGCCTGGGTAGCTGCCCTCTGGCCAATGGCGCACGGCCTCCTGCAGCTCGGACAGCACAGAGAGCAGATCCTCCGTCACTGCAGAAAACAGAGGTGATGAAGTGCTCAGCAGCGCAGGGACCCCCATCCCTGTTTAGGCCTCTGCCCTACCCAAACAGCTGTCTATGCTGGGGTCGTAGCCAGCTGCGTGTTTCTGTTCCACTAGTTCCTTCAGACACACTCGACCCAGGACGCCAGGTGGCAGTGTCTCCCCCTCAGAAACAGAATTAAGTTCTGCCAGCACACAGGTCCTCAGGGTTTCAGTCGAGGTGCTCTTGGAGGCAGCGGGCCAGTCCACCCGAAGTTTCTGCAGGAAAGTTGCCATGTGCGGATCCCGCACCGAGGGCACCGAGCACACACATACCCTACAAAGCAAGGGTGGGTGTCTCAGCCTGCGAACCAGGTCCCCCCGGTCTGTCCCCAAAGGTTCGGTCTTTTGTCCCTGCGGACTGGAACAGGCGCTTACCCATGAGCGCGTAGCGTCCGCGCTAGGTGATCGGCCACGAGCACTGCACGCAGCTGGCTCAGGCGGAGTGTGTCGGGGTGGCAGCGCAGTGCCGGGCAATGCAGAACAATTTGCGGGCCTGGAGAGGCAGGCTTGGCGGGGATAGCATAGGAGGTCGGGGCACCGAGGACGCGCTCGAAGACCACGGGCCGCTGTAGTTGGAGCGATAAACCCGCGGGTGTTGGCGCGCAGCGCAGTACAGGGGCCACCCCCGGACCCTGCAGGCCGGCGACCGCACGGAACACGCCCTCTGGCACCTGCGGGCAGATGGGTGTGTAAATAGACCGGAGCTGGCCTGAAACGGGCTGGAGATCCCGTCCAGTCGCACCCACCTGCCCGTCCCTGAAGCGCGCCTGGAGCGCACTTCGCGGCGCCAAGAAGTCTCGGACACGCAGGTGCCGGGCGTGCGTCTCCTTGAACCACACCGGGCTACCCGGCCCCACAGCGGCGTTAAGGGCCTCCAGCGTCTCCCCCACCCCAAGGCGCCCTGTCGTCATGGCGACCGGAAGAGTGAGCGGAACAGGAAGCAAATTATCTGTAGAGCTTCCGGGAGGTCCGTCTGGCTGGGGCGGGGATCCGGCGGTGGACCCTCCTGAGTGGACCAGAGCCCTGGATCGTGCCGAGTGAGCTTACTTGCGACCCACCGCTTCCAGTGTTCCCTCCCGACGGCCTTTCCTGCATTTGTGAGCTCTAGACCCAAAATCTCGGGGTCATTTTTGCGCCTAGGTTTTTTTTCATCCTGCATTGTTTTTGGTAGTGGGTCTTTGTCATCAGGCCACTTTGTCATCAAAGTTTCACATCTTTGTGCTTATGTGATGTTTCATTTTTTTTTTTTGCCCCATTCAAACAAGATTAAAATGTCAGACAAATTGTTAATGGAATAAGGCTGTATCATTAAAGACGCTTTATTTATTTGGTTTTTCGAGACAGGGTTTCTCTGTGTAACAGCCTTGGCTGTCCCGGAACTCACTTGGTAGCCCAGGCTGGACTGAACTCAGAGATCTGCCTGCCTCTGCCTCCCGAGTGCTGGAATTAAAATCGTGCACCACGCCCACCTTTCATTAAAGACACTTTACTGCCTACTTAAAAAGCAAGCAAACAAGCAAGCAAAACAAACAAACAAACGAGTTCTTTCCGATCATTTGCATGACTTTCCTCGTTTGTGGTATGGGACATCTTTATTCCCAATAAAAGTCCAATCTGATAAAATTGCACCTCTTGATACCTGAGGAATTATCATAATTTCCAGAATTACCAACCTTTAATGTTTTTCCTTTGACCAGGTGTTACCGGCACTGTGATCTTTCTTTAAATAACTGGCCAGTTTGAGACAATTAAATGTGATCATGAGAAGACCCAACTAATCAGAGACCTCAGGTGGAGCACACTGCGGGGAAGCTTTCTTCTGTCCAAACGCTTTCATTTCAGCGTAACTTAAATCTCCTCCACTTCCCCTAGTAATGAATGAATCCCAACTAGTGAACTTTGCTCCGGAGAAGAGTGAACTCTAGGGATAAGAAAAGTTTGGTAAGGCTCCTCTCTGGGCCAGGGCTCTGAGGCCCTGCTTGGGAGGTGCCGAAAGAGCACTGGGCGGACACGACATTCCCGATGGCTTCTTGGGTGCCCACTCAACGGGAGTGATCGTGTCATTCCAAAGCACTTTCCATGCTGTAGGTAAGCTGCTCGCCGGGCTGAGACCCACCGGCGAGTTGGTGATTTCAGCTACTTCTCTCCCTCCATGAAGACGGTTGGGGTGGTTTTTCCCCAGGAAGTGAAGAGCTATCTTTAGCGAGCTGCGGGCTGGGCGGCCCTGTGGGACTCACCGCCATAGCGGCCCTACAGAGAGGACCCAGGACCTCCCTCGTCAGTGTTCTCCGGGGACTCCAGAGGGGGCCATCAGCCTGAGCTCTTCCGGTCGTCTCTGCCTGAGGGTGCACCTGAGAGGTGGAGATCAGAATGGCCCAGAGTGTTTCTAAGGGTAGAGACCACCTCATCTGGGCCAGGGCGCTGCTCAGGCAGGAGAGCAGGGAACGAAATCCAAGCGCAGCTGGAATGCTCTGGAGACAACAGCTGCTTTTGGGATTCCGTTGCCCGCTGTCCAGCCGTTGGCGGAGGGCTCCTGCCCCAGGTCACTCGCCCTGGGGCCAAACCGGAACCCGCCCATCCCTTTCCAGTGGGCAGACAAGCAGGCGGTGTAATCCAGTCTACTGAGAATGAGGCGCTCACCTGGGCCCCAGAACAATAGGAGAAGGTGGGGGCCTCCCCCGGGACCAGGTCCCGATCCGGATTAGATCAGAAGGGCAGGATTAGCCCTGGGAGTCCCAGGCAGCGGGAGCCACTGGTACGGTGACTGGGCGGGCTTCGGAATCCGCCAAGAGGGAAGCGATCCCGTGGGACCCGAGGGGAAGTAAACCCACGCGTCGACTTCGGGGACACCCCAAGGCTCGGGGCTCTTTGTCCGGTGACGCTGCCAGCTCACGAAGTGCCAGGGGCCAAACCGGCCCACATAGCAGCGGGCAGGACAGCCTCCCCCAGAACGCATTGCAACCGGCCCTGCAAGAACCCCCTAGGCAAGCCCGGGTGGCGTCGAGCATCCCACCCGTCTAGTCCAGCGGATGGAAAGCGCGACCAAGTTCCCCTGAGACCAGGACAGAACCGGTGCGCAGAGATGCCCAAGCGCGCGCCGCCAGCGACTCTTGTGCCCGTAGGCCCTAGACTCGGCTCAAGACACGGGGAGGGAGACGCTCGGTCCGCGCTCGCAGAGCGCGCGTGCACGGAGTGATGCTCCAGGCGCTGTCTGCTTCGCGTCTGCTCCGGTTCGGCCCAGTCGGTCCCACCGAGCAGCTACTCCGGCACGGCCACGGCGTGCCCTTCCGCTGGCTCTAGCTGTCCCAAGACTTGGAGCCATTTTAAGGAGAAACCATCTGGCCACACCCCCTCGCGCTCCCGGGAAGCCAATCCACGCCCGGCCACGCCTCTCCGGGAGCGTCGCGCCGCCGCCAACGGTCGCACGGGTGACGGTTGGGGAGGGCAGCGATTTGGAGACCCGCTAAGGAAACCTTAGCCGTGGGCCCCGCCCACGGAGCCCGGCTCTGCAAAGCCTGGGATTAGGGGCCTGGGGGCTGGCACCGCACCCTGGCCAGGTGTTCACAACAGCACCAGGTGCGCAGCCGCCCCGCCCCGGTCCCCGGGAGCCCGGAATAATGGCTGAGCACCCGAGGCACAGGCCCCAGCCGCGGCCTCAAACAATACCCTGAGGGCACCGGTGCCAGCAGGTGTCCCCCCTCCTTAGGGACAGTCGGTGGCGGCCTGCCTGGGGCGGGGTGGGCAACAGGTGCTGACACCAGAACCGCGCCTGGGGACGGAGTCGGCTGAGACAGATGTCCGCGCCCACTGCGCCGGGCAAGTTGCGCGGCGCCCTCCGGGACGCAGGGGGCGCTGTGGCCGCGCGGAGACAGACAGCACTGCGATCCCATCACCCCTCCGACCCCGAGTCCTACGCGCCGTGCAGCCATGGCCACCGCTCTTGGCTTTCGCTGCCTGTCGCGGGCGCAGCCTGCGCGGCTCTGCGGGCGGCGCGCGGCTCTGCTGTGGTGAGCCCCCCGCTGCCCCCCGCTGCCCCCCGGGCCCCAGACCTGCCCCTGCCCCCCGGGCCCCAGACGGCCTAGCCTCCAGCCCTGACTCGAGCTCTCCGCAGGACCCCGCGCCGCGGCCACCGGCTCTCTCCCGCGGATGACGAGCTCTACCAGCGGACTCGCATCTCCCTGCTGCAGAACGAGTTCCCCCAGGCCGTGTACATTGACAGCTACAATAGCAGAGGCTTCACCATCAACGGAAACCGCGTGTTAGGCCCGTGCGCGCTGCTCCCACAGACGGTGGTCCAGTGGAATGTGAGCCCTACCCTGTAGTGAAATTGAAGTCGAGATCCGAAAACCATGCCCTCCTGGCAAATTTAGCTTTATTTTGTTGCCTCTTTAGCATGGCTGTGGGAAAAGGCGGTGTAGATTTGACGTGTCGAATGGCCTCTGCTCCCATACAGGTGGGATCTCATCAGGATATCACTGAGGAAAGCTTCTCCCTTTTCTGGATGCTGGAGCCTAGAATAGGTATGGGGAGTGGGCAGATCTGGGTCCTAAGGTTATCTCAAACCCTCAACACTCTTCCTTAGAGATTCCCTTCCTTGGTGCCCTCTTCCTTAGAGATTGTCGTGGTGGGCACTGGAAACAAGACTGAGCGGCTGCGCTCCGAGGTACTACAGTCCATGAGGCAACGGGGCATCGCCGTGGAGGTGCAGGACACGGTAGGTCTTCAGACACGGAAGTCCTACCTAGTTCAGGCCCGCTTAGCCAGGCACGCTAATTCTGATGTTTCCATTGCAGCCCAATGCTTGTGCCACTTTCAACTTCCTGTGCCACGAAGGTCGAGTGACGGGAGCCGCCCTCATTCCCCCTCCTGGAGAGACTAGACTCACTTCCGTGGGTCAGGCTGCCGAGTGAAGCACCAGGAACAGTCAAGGAGGGCACCCCATTGTCTTCCCACCTCCCTTGGTACATTCAACACTCGCCATGCTTGCCCAGGAGAATGACTTACACCTCCATGTACAAGCATCAGTTGTGTTACTGGGTGCGGTTGCTGACTGGGGGGTTGGAAATCTAAGGGTTAATCATCTTCAGACAATGTCGGATTCTCTAGCCCTTGAAAGGCTGGGAGGCAGTGTTCACTACTTGGTCATATGCCGATTCAAGGGGACGCCAATAGACTTTTTAAAAAGGACGTATTATGTCTAGTGTTCTGCCTGCATGTATGTCTGCACACCAGAAGAGGGCGCCAGGTCTTGTTATAGATGTTTGGGAGCCACCATGTGGTTGGTGGGAATTGAACTCAGGACCTCTGGAGGAGCAGCCAGTGCTCTTGACCTCTGAGCCAGCTCTCCAGCTCCCTTTTCCTGACTTCTTTAGAGCTAAAACTAACTCCAGGTCCCTACAGTGTGTTTATCTCATGGCCCAGTGCTCTGCCAGAAAGGAAAGGACTATATTTTAGCATGTGTGATGGTGGGTACAAAGTCCCATGTGCCTACTGAACTTAAAGATCAGTTGTCACTTTTTTTTTCCAAAACTTTTTATTGAAAAATTCAAGGCATATACTGGATCTCTTCAGAAAAGCCGCTTTTCATACCTGCAGACAGAGACCACCTGTGAGTTCAGGGCAGGGAGGAGGAGGTCAGAGGCTGGCAGAAACTCCCACTCAGGCATAGGGCTACTTACGAATGAAGGCTGTGGACACCACCTTCCACCTGAGCCGAGGATGTTCTCTTCTCAAATTTCAGCTCCCCAGAGTACATCATGGCTCTGAGGAAAGGCAGGCATTAGATGCAGACAGTAGCTGGCCTTTGTACCTCTCCCTCTATTCATGTCCCAGCTCCCCAAGCTCACCGGACTTGGGTTAAACTCTTGGCACCAATGTCCTGACAGGAATGCTGGATGCCAGCAATCAAGTAAGGGACGAACTTGTGGATAGACCCTTTGTCCTGCACAGCCCCAGAAACTCCTTGGGCCACTTTGATTTTGTCAGCTTCACTGTTGGAATAGGCAAAGAAATTGGCAAAGTTGCCATAGGGATGGGACTACATGCAGGGCTTGGTGGAGTGACTTGTTTGCCTGTCCTACCTGAAATATCGGTTCTGGCTGCTGAGATGCTTGTCCATGGCATCAAGAGAACCCATACCACGGTACTTCTTTAGCCGGATCCCATCTGAGAAAAAGTACTCCCCAGGGGCCTCGGTAGTGGCAGCCAAGAGGGAGCCCATCATGACTGCAGACAGATAAGTAAACTAAGGCAGAATCTGAGCAATACAGAAAAGGGCATACCACCTGGCCCTAAGGTGACTAGGCCTTACCTGTAGAAGCCCCAAGAGCCAAAGCTTTGGCAATATGACCCACATTTTGGATTCCTCCATCAGCAATGACAGGCACACCAAAGCGCCGAGCATACTCAGAAACCTTGTACACGGCTGTTGCTTGGGGCCGCCCACAGGCCAACACTGTTGAGAGATGGAGGAACGGATGGATGTGTGATACTGGGATGGGATGCAAGGGGCCATTCACAGGACCCAGGAGCTCTGAAAGACCTAGACCAAGTCAATAGCTGACGACGAGATGTGTCTGGGATGGCTGCTGCTCATCTGCCTTGAATAATACCAACAGCTGTGCTGGCTTCGCCTCTGCGTGTGCACGTGCATGTGTGCAGGGCTCGGGGCCCAGTGCAGCCTCAGGCACATGCAGTTTATAGCAGCCGGGAAGCCCCGCCCAGCTGGTTACAGATGGGGAGAGAATAATCGTGCAGTTAGTATCCAGAGGCACCAAGTCAGGCCTCGCCCTTCCTGCAGTGGGCAGTTCAGGCAAGATCAGGGCAATGGCAACGTGGAAGAGAGAGCAGGCTCAAGAATTGGTTGTCGAGCTATGCCTACTGCAGAGGATGTGGGCAGAGCAGGGCCTGCCTCAGGAAGGAGGTCCTGCTCTATGAGCACCCTAGAAAGGAGCTGTAATCTCAAGCAGCCCCCAAACCATGGTCTGTACATCTGTTTGCCCTGCCCACCCAACAGCACCACAAACCCTGGGAGCTACAGCTACAGTCAACCAAGCAGCCGGGCAGTGGGCAGCTGGGCCGGGCCAGTGCGCCGGGCCAGACTTACTATAGCAGCCCGTGACAGTAGAAGGGCATTTGGGGCTGTGGGACTTTATGTCTGGTGGGATCTTGGGAGCCGCTAAATAAAACAAACAGACCAGAGTTTAG
Organism: Peromyscus maniculatus bairdii; assembly: GCF_049852395.1. NCBI lineage: Eukaryota > Metazoa > Chordata > Mammalia > Rodentia > Cricetidae > Peromyscus > Peromyscus maniculatus. Next base: position 106,656,021 of record NC_134858.1, on the reverse strand, counting down.
AGAGGGCACAGAGCAGGTGCAAGGAGGCCAGGCTAGGCAAAGAGTGGCAGGTGAGGGTGACAAGAACTTGTCTTGCTTCCAGCCATGTCACCCATCCAAGAGGCCTGTTTGGCCCTAGAGTTGCCCATGTTGGAGGACTCAAGTGTAGTTTCCCTGAGAGCTGTTGGCCCCAATCAAAGCCTATTTTTACCTTCCTGGGTAATGCAGATGGAACCACATCCCATGCCGACTCGCAGAGCGTCCACACCTGCATCTATGAGGTTCTTGGCTTGAGCAGCAGTGACTACTACAGTGAAATAGAAGGGCAATGAGGGAGGGTCCAGGTGCTAAGAAGGGTCAAAAATCCTCACCCACCAGTGCGGCTTCTCTTACCATTGCCTCCAATGACTTGGAGATTGGGGTATTTCTCTTTGATGTATTTGATCATATTGATTTGGAAGATGGAGTTTCCCTGGGAAGAATCCTAGGACAGGAAGAAGTTCTATACCATGATATGGCAATCACCCCTTCGGTTCCACCCCAACTCATGTTGTAGCTTACCAAAACCACTACATCCACACCGGCAAGGGCCAGTAAGTCCAGCCTATACTTGTCATCCTCGTGAGTGCCAATGGCCGCCCCACAGAGCAGCTGCTTTTTAGCATCTTTGGAAGCCAGTGGGTAATCACGATTCTTCTTCAGGTCTGTCCTGGCAATGATGGCTACTAGCTCATCATCTTCATTCACAATGGGCAACTTTCCTGAACACAAGACAGGACATGAATGAGGACCCTGAACGTTTCTGTGCCCCTTCCCACCTTCAGGACTCACCCTTTTTACTGCGCTGCAGAATTTCATTTGCCTCCTTCAGAGTGATGCCTGCAGGGGCCACCACCAAATCTTCCCTCTTTGTCATGATCTAGACGAATCATGAGGACAGACGAGTCAGACCAGGACCCTCTCTTTCCTACAGGCCACACTACCAAAGGACCACCATGATCACATCCAGGACCCCAACTGTCCCTCCTGACAGGCACTCAGTAGTCGTTATACCACTGAAATTAGGGATACTTGATCACACAGTACAGGGAGCAGCAGCCTCTCATAGAGAAGGAAAATCCACACAGGAGCAACGAGAACCAGAAAGGTCCTTAAGAACTAGGCCGCCATTAAGCATGGAAAACACAAAGCGTGAATGCTAGCAGACACTTTGTCACCAGAGTCCCTGCAGGGAGAAGGGATGCAGAAACCCCAGGAAGTAAGGAAACGCTGGGGGTTCTGTGGCCAGAAAATGGGGACATCAGTAATTCACACAGGGAAGAAAGTGCCTTTCTTCAGCCTGGGTTGTTACACCCTGGCTGTGCCCTGCTATGGAGACCTACCTCTTCCAAGAAACGGTCATGCTCTTCCTCCTTGAGAAAGTCAATGTCCCTTGAGGAGATGATGCCCACCAACCGACTCCCCATTCGGCCTGTATCTGTGATGGGGATACCACAGAAGCCATGCCTGGCTTTGGCCTCAAAAACATCCCGCACACGATCCTTGGGGCTAAGTACTACAGGATCAGTGATGAATCCCTGTTCGTATTTCTGGAAGAGATGGTGAGAAGGTCATTGCATCTTTGAAATCCCTTTCATCAGCCTCCTGGTCTGAAGCATAAGGGCTGGAAGCACGGTGCACTATCTTATGAAATGGGGCCTCCTCAGTAACTCACCCTCACAGTGGGAAGAAAGAACCACTCCCACCCCACTCCACCTCTGTAATTCCCAGGAGATCCTGGCCACGATCCTTGCCCTTCTGACCTTCACTTTCCGAACTTCATTGGCCTGGAATTCAGGTGTACAGTTGTGGTGGATGAAACCAATACCTCCTGTAAGCTACAAGATGAACACACGCCAGTAAGTGACGACTTAGAAGGCACCCTGCCTTGTCCTCCCGTAGCCCTCCAGGCTCACCGCCATTGCGATGGCCATTCCAGCCTCCGTGACAGTGTCCATAGGTGAGGAAACCAACGGGGTCTTCAGTGTGATCTTCTTAGTTAGAGCGGAGGTCAAATCCTGAGGAGATAAAGGACCACTAAAGGAAAACACAGCTTATTCCTCAGGATCCATAGAATGGCCCTGGGTGACCTGCATGCTCACCAGCAAGACCATTCCATTGACTCTACCCAACTCCCTAACCCCATTCTGGTGTAGCTCACATTAACAAACAGCAGCACCAGCTGGGTGTGATGGTGCACACCTTTAACCCCAGCACTCAGGAGGCAGAGGTAGGTAGATCTGAGTTTGAGGCCAACCTGATCTACAAAGAGTTCTAGGACAGTCAGGCTACACAGAGAAACACTGTTTCGGAAAACCAAAACCAACCAACCAGCAGCCCCTTCCTCCCTCCTAGAGGAGACGTTCACAACTCAGTTCCTAGAATGGGCATAGTGGCACGTGCCTATTGTAATCTCAGCACTCACTCAGAAGCCAGAAGCAAGAGGGCTGGTACTAGTTCGGGGTCAGCTTGGTCAACAACTAGTTCCAGACCCGCTACAAAGTTATACAGGGGCACAATCTCAAAAACAAAATAGAAAAACCCAGTCCCTTATTATACTCACCACTTGGTCCGCAGTGAAGTCGATATACCCAGGAAGAATGAGAAAATCGCTGTAGGAGGGAATTAGGCAGGACTCTCAGGCTTATAGAGAGACTCCAACTCCATATATCATCCCATAAAGCTCTGAGCAGGGAGCTGTACTCAGCCCGTGTGCCACAGGCAAGATGGCACTGGGTGGATTAGAGACGGGAGTCTTCTGCCAAGGAACTAGCTGTCATTAGTGCTCCTGCACATGACAATTCCATGCGTCCAGAGAACAGTCTCCAGATTCAAGGACTACGTACTGTTGAAACGACCCTTTCTACCCCAGCCCTGGCTCCACATCTGTCAAAGTTATTCTCCGGAGATAAGTAATTCCCGGAACCTGTTCCCCATGTCCGCCCCCAGGAGAGCTTCACTGAAGCCCTCCCCCGGCTCCCTCGCCTCCCCCAGATGGTCGCCCTAGACCCGCACTTGTAGGTGAGGCCGTCCCCGCAGTTGAAGAGCTGCTGTGCGGTGAGTCCGTCGTCGGGCACGTAAGACGTGCCTCCGCTAATCAGGTAGTCCGCCATGACCAACGAGGAGCAGGGACGCGCGCCTCCGAGGACCGCGCCGCAGAGGCCTCCGCCGTCTGGACCGCGCCAATATAAACCAGGCGATTTCGTCACTACGCCGCGTGCGTCGCTGACGCCAGAGCGTAGGGCGTGGGTATTTGTGCAACGCCCCATAAGGAGGCGTAGTTAGCTGGGAGGGATGAACGCATGCTCATTGCATTCATAGGCCCTCCGGCCGGAGGGCTGTTTCCTGCCCCATCCCTCCAGCGTCCCGCCCCTTCACAACGCCCCGCCCCCGAAGGCTCTTGGCCCATTCAATTAACAGTTTTGTTTCCACTTTCGCGAAAAGCTCCTCCCCCAAATAAAGACACATTATCCACTGAAGTGTTGAAAAGACGTGCTTGTCATTCTTAATAAACAACTAGAATAAGAATACATAAGAGAAAGAGTGGTATCTTTATATGATACACAAGTGTATGTTACAAGAATTCCATCAGGCACAGGAGCCTCAGGTTTAAGGCCTCAATGTTAGGCCAAAAAAGGGGAAAAAAAAAGGGCATGGTAAAGTTTATAACATCTATGTCACTTGTCATAAAGGAGGGTGTAATAGAAATTGTCTTTAATAAAATCATAATTGAAGTTCCCCTCATTTTTCTTTCATTAAGATGCTAAGTTTATGTCTGAGCACGAAGAAAAAATTGTAGCTCCATGTAGTCAGTCAAGCCAGCCAGGCCAAAGTGAAGGTCACGTAGATTCCCAGGAGGGTTGATCCATCAGCAGCTCCATCTTCCTTGAGGAAGGGAAGGGCCCATATTTGTCCCACAACAGTCCAAGCCCCTTTCCCCATGTCCCAGACAAAAGAAAAAAAGAGAAAGAAAAAGCCAGCCACTTCCTAGGACATCTGGCTCTCAGAAAACCCAGAGCCCCATGAACCAAGGGTTCTGCCCAGGTCCATGAAGATGGAAAGGGGCAACGTTGTCTTTTACATTTTAACAGAAGTAGCCCGAAAAGCATTGTAACTACAATTAGAAAAGAAAAAGAAAAAAAAAAAAAAGGAAGAAAAAAGGAAAAAAAAATGGAGGCCTCTTCTTTAGTGTAAAAGTCTTTGTCTGGTTTTTCCTGGATTTTTTTTTCCTACTGTGGCTGAGGCACCTCAGTGCATGGTGGTTGCGCTGGCCACGGCAATGGCTTCTTGAATTTCTCGTATAACCAGGATCCGGGTCAGCATCTGTCCCATCTGTTCTCTGCTGATCGGCTGCACTGAGTACCAAATTGGGCTGTTGGGAGCCACCACCGGCTCAGGTGTCAGGTAAAAGGTGTCATTTCGGCCTTTCACACTCTGGGGGCTGAAGAATATTCCAGTAAAAGACGGATACTAGCATAATTTTAACACTTCCAGCTTGAACCTCCAAAATATACATTATATGAAAAGCTCTTGAGGCAGCAGATCTGAAGTGTGACGCAGCTACAGCGTTCCACGGAGCTACACACCATGCCAGGAACTCAGCTGGGGCCACTGTGGATGCCAGTGACAGCTGCCTCTCTGGTCCTCTATATAACAGCTGTGATCAATCACTCACTGTCCTGGCCTAGTGTTCCCCAGAATGTGCCCCACAAGAAACTAACATTTTCTACATAATCTACGTAACAGTCACAGCAGACTTCCCCATCTACAAGATCTAGCTCCAGCTGTTTAATCATACTGTTCTCTACTCCACCACTACATGTGTTACTAAGCTCACTTCCTCTGTAGTCTACACACAGTGCTGCATCCTCAGTACTTAGCATACTCCATCATCTCCCAAGCATTCATCCAGCAATCCCAAACGCAATGAAGGGCTGTGTGTGTGCCAGGTCTATATTAGGTACAGATGTTAAGGAAGTGAGCAGGAGCAGTTAGTAGACAGCTCCTAACAAAGTCACACAAATACGCAAGAACTGGTGGCAGTTGAGTGCTACAGAGGAACTAGTCAGAGGCAAAGACAGACGACCTTGGTTCCTTGGAGGAGCTGTGTCCAGTCAGGAAGAGAAAACTTAATGCCCTTGGATGCACAGTATGGTTATGGCCCAAAAGCAGCAGGCATGAACAAGCAATGGGAGTGCACTAGAGGTTTTGTTCATCATATAAGGATTATTTGTAGAGTAGTGAGAAACAAGTGAGGGTTTTAATCTAATAGAAATAGAAAGACCCCTAACCACAAAAGCTCCTTTTGACATTAATATGAAGAGAATATACCCAACTGCTGGGACAAAGAAAAAAACCTGAAAGGAACATCCCCCACCTATGCTGATGGCAGCAGTAACAAATCTGAGGCAGAATGGTACAGGACCATCTTCATTAAGTGATTTAAAACAAAACAGGCTTTGTGTTTTTATACCTCCTCTATGAACAGTCAATGTCAGAGCCTGTCCTGGCGGTGCACACATCTATTCCCAGCAATCTTAGGTCAAAGGCAAACAGACTTCTTGTAAGTGGGAGACCAGAATGGCTCACTGAATTCCAGGCTACATAGAGAGACCCTGTCTCCAAAAGAGTAGCTGTCAAGAGTTCAGTGATCCCCTTTATATCATAGTACTGTGTATATCACACATTTTGGCAGAGCAAACAAAAGTTATTTCTTTGTCCGGGTATGGTGGTACACACCATTACTCCCAGCACTCAAGAGGCCAAGGCAGGCAGATTCTGTTGAGGTCAAGTTTAAGGCCAATCTAGTCTAAGCGAGTTCCAGGACAGCCTGGTTTACAAAGAGATCCTGTTTAAAAAAAAAAAAAAAAAAAATCCAAACAAACAAAAAGTTCTTTCTTTAGTAGTGGGGGTGGGGGTCCAATTCAGGGCACACCGGACAAGCAATCTAACCCTGGGCAACCCCTGTCACACTTTCCTTTCAGTATCTGTGTGCATGCTTATTTTGTATGTGCATCTTGTCATAGGGAGGCATTTTGCAGTTTAAATCTGAGAGCAAATCATTTCCAAAAGCCAAATATAAAAGTCAGATTTAGTGGTGCACACCTGTAATTCCAGTGCTTGGAAAGTAGGTGAGTGAATCCTATCATCAACACACAAACACACACATTCACTTGTATGGTTAGTATAGAAGGCCTCCTCACCATTTGAAGAGGTAGAAATCGTATAGCTTGATGGGACACCTCAATGGATTCTCTGGATTCTCTGTCTGTTCTGCATACATGTCATCTGTAACTATTAAATAAACATGAGTTCAATCTCCAGGACTCAACAGGGAGAAAGAGAAAACCGATTCCTTCCACGTTGTGCTTTGTCCACTTGGAAGGTGGCACGTATGCAAAGACATGCATGTGTGTGGGTGTAAACACACACAAATAACTAAAAACAAACGCATACAGGACAGACCTGGCACTCGTGTATGTAATCCTAGATCAGTAACTTTAAGCATTCAACCACCTCAATGAGGAAATCCTGGGTAAAAAGGAAAGGGAGGAGGCATGGACACTGACTAGGAGGAAACAAGCTATGTTCTCTAGGGCATCCCTGATTCTATGAGAAATGTTTGGAGTTTCTGGTCAAGGAGAAGGAAGCAGACAATCTATCCAGACAACTTCAACTGTAGATACATCTCCAGAAGGACAAAGGCAGGCAAGATAAGCAGCACTGGTTGCTGTCATTCCTGTTTCCTTTCACTACCTTTCTGGCCAGTCTGATGGATCCCAAGGGCCTTCAGATAACGGATACTCGTGCTTTTATCCTTAGGATTTGAGGGGTTCTTCTTTGTCTGTCGAAGGACCTTGGAGAAAGCCAGCTTCATGTGCTGATCTACTGTCTTCAACAGGAAGTACCTGGACCACAAGCGCAAGCAAGGCAAAAAGAGGGATGCCAGGAGGATACAATGACTTACCTTTAGCCCATCAGTGACTCAGATAAACCACTCCCCACTCCCAGGATCTGGGCAGGGCCATGTCTAAGCACATTGTCCAGAGTAAGAGCCATGTTAAAATGGATTGAAAGGGTCTGGCAAGGCTTTTGCACCTTACCATTTACTATACAAAAAAGAAGCCAAATGAACCCCAACTAGCTCACAATTTCTGAAATGTGTCAGAGGAACACAGAACTTCCTCCTGGTGTTTCTACTCTCTGCACTAGTTAGATGCCAGTAGTAGCTAAGCGAGTAGCTTCCAGAACACTTACTTGGTGTTAAAGAACATGAGGGTGGTGAGCAGTGTGGAAGGGGAATGTGCCCCAAGCTGCTTGCATTCCCATAGCATCTCTTCAGTCACGTGGCTGGGCAGAACATAGCCTAGGTAGAACAGAGCACCACTGCAACAACTGGATGACAGAGGTCCACAAACACTAGGACCAGAAGTGACAAGGACTACACAGGAACACAGTCTTGTTTTCCCAGACAGGGTTTCTCTGTGTAGTTTTTGGAGCCTGTCCTGGAACTCACTTTGTAGAACAGGCTGGCCTTGAACTCAGCCTCTGTGCTGGGATTAAAGGTGAGTGCCACCACCGTCCGGATAGACCTTGTTTCTACAAGTCTTAACGGGAAATATCCCTAGGATGTGGTTAAATAATCTAGAGCTAGTTAAAGCAAAGACCCTTGGGTCACAATCAAATTTGTGGGGTAGGAACTGATAATGATGATTTGTTTGTCATAAAGTTTCAAGGTGCTGCTGCTCTGAAGAACCACAGGCATCTGTGGAGAAAAACATGTTTCTATGACTGTGGATACTTAATCCCTCTACACCCATCACAGAATATTAGGCAAAAGGAATGTGCTCAAGGAAAGTAAACTACATAAAGCTATAACCCAAACTCTGCTTATATACTTTAAGAAGCTTAGGTCATACTTTCTTTTCTTTAGATTTATTTTATGTATATGAGTGTTTTGCTTGTATGTATGTATGTGCATTGTGTGAACGGCCTGGTGCCTGTCAAGATCAGAAAAAGATATCTGACTCCCCAGATATGGAGTTACAGATGGTTGTGAAGCACTATGTAGGTGCTGGGAACTGAACCCAAGTCCTCTGCAAGAGCCCGAATCATCTCTCTAGCCCTTAGATCATATTTTCAGGGTGTTTAGGCATAGAGACTTGGAAAGTATATATCCACCATTCCTGGAAAGCAAGGCAATTTCATGAACAAAAGGGAAGGCTACATGTTTCCTCCAAAATACTAAGTATTACTCTCATACCTGAGTAAACATATAGTTACAGCGTTCAAAAGGCCAACAGTTTGAACCTGGATAAACAGTAACATGCCATTTGATTTGACCACTATGGCACCTTCATGTGTTCAAGTCTTTTAAAGATGTGCAAGTATCTGTATACTGGGGACATGTCTAGCAGATGCGCTGACACAGCCTACTTCTCCAAGACTTTTAAGATGCTATAGTCAGAAAGTAAAGGTGGCAATTCCTAACAGGAAGAAAAAAATTCTGCTCGAGACAGTCCTCTTCACTTTTTCTCCCCTCCTCCCCAAAACAAGGTTTCTCTGTTTAATAGCTCTAGCTGTCCTGAAACTCACTTTAAAAGGAGGCTGGCCTTGAACTCATGGAGATCTGCCTGCCTCTGCCTCTGAGTACTGGGATTAAAGGTGTGCGCCATGCTGCCTGGCCCAACAGTCCTCATTTCTGTTATTACTTAAAGCACTTCCATTTCTTGAAGGCATTTCTGGCTCTTTTCTTGTTTCTTTGATTCATTGATCAAGTCTCTCCCTGATGCTTAGGCTACCCTGCAATTCAGTATGTACCCCAGGCAGGCCTGGAACTTACAACCTTACCATCTCTGACTCAGGAGTACAGGAATTGCAGTGTTCAACTAGGCCTGCCTCTGGCTTCGCTCTGGTCTGTTTACTCTATCCATTACAGCAAAGCAGCAATGCCAAGCCCTCCTCTTTCCATGTATGAAGCCCTACAACACAGGATGACCAGCAGAGCAGAGCCCTCTCCTCAAGTAAACCATGGCACATTCTGTTCTTGGCGGGTGACGTTGCCACCTGCCTCCTCAACAGTTTATATTTTTTTTCTTTCCTAACTTTATTCTCACCCATGTAATTAAAAGGGATTTTAATAGGCTGGGTAGTGGTGGTGCATCCCTTCAATCCCAGAAGCACTCAAAAGGCAGAGGCAGGAGGATCTCTGTGATATCTGTGACAGTTTGGTCTACAGATTGAGTTCCAGGACAGCCAGGGCTACACAGAAAAGCCTTGTGTGGAAAACCAAGAGTTTCTTAATACCTAAGAACCAGAACTTCTCAGCATTTCTTTTGAGTTCCAGGATAGCCTGGTCTACATAGTGAGCTCCAGGGCATCCAGGGGTACATAGAGAGACTCTATCTCAAAACAAAGAACAAACAAACCAAGTCCTAAACAAAAAAACAGTTAAATGCTACAGAATAAATGAGAGCAGCATAAGCTACATAAGACCTTGTCTTTTTTTTTTTTTTTTTTTTTTTTTTTTTTTTTTTTTTTTTTTTTTTTTAAATTTTATGTGCATTGATGTTTTCCCTGCATGTATGTCTGTATAAGGATGTCAGATCCCCTGGAATTTGAGTGACAGTTATTCAACTTACAACAGTAAGCTGCCATATGGATGCTGGGAATTGGACCCAGGTCCTCTGGAAGAACAGCCAGTGATCTTAACTGCTGAGCCATCGCTCCAGTCCATAAGACCTTGTCTTAAAGAGACAGTAAAGATGGTTCAGCAGTTAAGAGAACTGGCTGCTTTTCCAGAGGACCCGTGTTCTATTTCCAGAAGTCACATGGTGACTCAACCAGCTATAACTCCAGTTCTTCTTGCCTCTGTGGTCATCACAAATATACACACAGTACACAAGACGTAATACCAAAATAATATTTAATTAAAAAAATCCAACAGGGTGGTGGCTATAGTTGGTCGAGTGATTGTCTAGTATGCACAAAGGGTACAATTGCCAGCACCATCTACACTAGGGATGGTAACACATACCTGTAACCCCAGAGCTTGGGTGATGGAGGCAGGAGGATCAGAAACTCAGTCACCCTGCGCTATATAGTTTGAGGCCAGCCTGGGATTTGTTAGACTCTGCCTCAAACAAACAACACAAAGACACAAAGGAGCTTTAAATGCACATTGCTAATTGAAAAATGAATCACAAGAAGGATAAATAAGTCATCCCAATTGAGCCATGATGACATTTTGGAGGCAAAAGTAGGCAGATATGTGTGTTCCATGGCGATATATGCCCTTAATCCTAGCACTTTGGAGGCAAAGGTGGGTAAATCTCTCAAGTTCCAAGCTATCAGGGACTCAATACACAGTGACACACTGCCAATCAATCAATCAATCAATCAATCAATCAACCAACCAAAGAATCAGTGGAAGCAGCTATGACATTCTAGGAAAGGCAAAATTATGGGGATATTAGAAAACTATCAATGGTTGCCAAAGGCTTTGGGGAAAGTGATAAATGAATGGGAAACAAATTTTTAGAATATTTTGTAGTGATGGAGAGAGCACAGTGGTTAGAATGCAATCTGTACTTTTAGAAGACTTAAGTTTGTTTCCTAGCAACCAACACCAGCTCTAGAGAGAAATGATGCCCTCTTCTGGTCTCTGCAGAAACCTGCACAGATGTGGTATATACACACAAACATTCTGTACTGATACCATAATGATGGATACATGTATCCATACCTTTACCAAAACCCATTAAAGGTCTAAGAATGAGCCCTACTGTAAAACTATGAACCTTAAACAATGGGAACTTCTATTTTGGACACAGGGTTTCAAAGATATACTGCAAACCAAACTTAAAACTCCAGATCATCCTTGACTCTACCTCCCAAGTGCTGAGATTACAGGTATGTAACAGCACACCCAGCTTTATACAGGAATTGTCTGTAATTCCTCCTCAGTTTTGCTGGACCTCTAAAACTACCCAGGGGAAAAATATACATAAAACAAAAATTAACTAAGATATTCTACTGAAAACTTGTATTATCATTTATTTATTTGTTTTTGTTTGTTTTTTTATGAAACAGGAAACAATCCTGGCTGTCCTGGAACTCACTCTGCAGACCAGGTTGATCATGAACTCAGATCCACCTGCCTCTGCCTCCTGGAATTAGAGACGTGTGCCACCACTGCCCGGCAAAAACTTGTATTCTTTTGACATAAATATTATACAGGATGCTGGCTTTGGATAAATCCATAGTTAATATTCTACAGACACAATGGTTCATAATTTTTTCTTTTGAATCAAGGTCTTGACACATAGCTTAATCTGGCTTTGAATTCAAGATCATCCTATCTCAGCTTCTGAATGTTGAGGGAAAAAAATCAGTAGGGCAGTAAAAATTTTTTTTTTTTTTTTTTTTTTTTACTCACTCTGTAGACCAGGCTGGCATGGAATTCACAGAGATCAGCCTACCTCTGCCTCTGGAGAGCTAGCATTCAAGATGTGTGCCCAAATGGATGGAACTAGAAAAAATCATCCTGAGTGAGGTAACCCAAACCCAGAAAGACAGTCATGGTATGTACTCACTCATAAGTGGATTCTAGATATAAAATAAAGAACAATCAGACCACAACCCATAGAACCATAGAGGCTATATATATAGCATGGAGGTCCCTAGGACGACTGTGGCTTATAATAAATTTCAGTTTTACTCAATTATTGAAAAAAAAAAAATAGCCAAATGAATGGAAACACATGAACTATGAACCAAAGGCTGAGGGGCCCCCAGCTGGATCAGGCCCTCTGAATAGGTGAGACAGTTGACTGGCTTGATCTGTTTGGGAGGCAACTAGGCAGTGGGACCAAGTCCTGTGCTCATTGCATGAGTTGGCTGTTTGAAACCTGGAGCTTATGCAGGGACACTTGGCTCAGTCTGGGAGGAAAGGACTGGACCTCCCTGGACTGAGTCTACCAGGCTGATCACAGTCCTCGGGGGAGGATTTGTCCTGGAGGAGGTGGGAATGGAGGGTAGTCTGGGGGTAAGGGAAGGGGGTGGGAGGGGGGAGAATAGGGAAACCCATGGCTGATATGTAAAACTGAATGGTAATATATATATGTATATATATATATATATATATATATATATATATATATATATATATATATATATATAAAGATGTGTGCCCACCATCACCTGGCTTGCTTTTTTTTTTTTTTTTTTAAATTAAAACCATTCAGAGCCTTGAAGGAAGGGAAGGACTGAATAGGTCAACAGGTTCTAATGTTCCAGACAGGGAAGATAGTTTGTTGTTGGAACTCACAGAAATCAGCCTGCCTCTGCCTCCCAATTGCTAAGATTAAAGAAATGGACTATCATGCCTATCTGAAAACCAAAACTTAGGGGGTGGAAGAGATGGTTTGATGGTTTAGAGCAGAAGATCTGGACTCAATGTTCAGCACTCAAACGGCTGATAACCATTTGTATGTAATTTCAGTTGCTAGGCCAGCAGAAGGCACTGGATTCCCTGGAACTTGAGTTACAGATGGTTGTAAGGTACCATGTGGGTGCCAGGACTTAGAACCTCAGTCCTTTGCAAGAAACAAGTAATGATGATTCCAAATTTGTTTTATTCACTTAGTTTTTTCTCAGATAATAGTGTCAAAATTCTGCCCACACTGGCCTTAAACTTTTTGCTGTTTCATACAAGCAATCTTCCTGTTTTAGCCTTCCTACTAGTTGGGATGTCAAGTACTTTCTATTACTCCTGGCTATAATTCTTTTTTTGTTTCTCCAGATAGGGTCTCTCTGTGCAACTGCTGTGGCTGTCCTAGAACTCCCTTTGCAGACCAGGCTGGCCTCGAACTCATGCATCTGCCTGCCTGCCTCTGCCTCCCAAGAGCTGGAATTAAAGGCTTGCTCCACCACCATCCAGTTATGATTCTTTCCTTAAGATTTATTTGTTATGTATACAGTGTTCTGCCTGCATGCCCGAAGAGGGCACCAGAGTTGAGCCATCATGTGTTGCTGGGAATTGAACTCAGGACCTTCAGAAGAGCAGCCAGTGCTCTTAACCGCTGAGCCATCTATCTCTCCAGCTCCCCGCCCCGTTATGATTATTTTGATTAATAAATTTGGACAAGAAGAAAAGTTGTTAGTAATCACACCAGTTCTGGACGGCCCCAGTGTTACACAGTGGGATCAGCAGGACTATCTGTTGAACAGTGTTCCTTTCTTATCAGGGAAACCATCAGAGCCTCAAACTGTTGCTTGTGAATCACAGTCCCTTTCCCACATTATAACTGCAGCCAGCCAAAGATGCTACCTATGTTTTTCTTTTGATTGGGTTTTCTTGTAGTTGCTTTTGTTTCTGAGATAAGATCTTTCTATGTAGCCTTGGCTGGCCTGGAACTCAGACAGATCCACCTGTCTCTGCTTCCTGAGTGCTGGTGTTCACCACACCAACTTAGTTACCCATCTTCTCAAAGTGCAAGTGGAGGGTGGGAGACAGGGCTCAGTGGTTAAGAGCATGGACTGCTCTTCTGGAGGACCCAGGTTCAATTCCCAGAACCCACACGACTGCTCACAACACTCTCACACAACAGATACACATGCAGGCAAAACACCAACGTACATTAAAAAGAAAGAAAGAAAGAAAGACAGAGAGACAGAGAGACAGAGAGAAGAGGAGGAGGAGGAGGAGGGGGAGGAGGAGGAGGAGAAAAGGAAGAAACTCAAGTGGACAAGAGGGAAATTCAAAAACAAGGGAAACTCTTACCAAGCGGAGTAACCCGGGGCTGGACATCCTTCAGAACTTCATGCAACCACTCCGTGAAACGAACATAGTAAAGATCAGAAAATATGTCATCTACTCTTCCATTTTCAAAAAGATACTAAAAGAAAAGTAATTGACAAATGTTACCAGTAGTCTCTTGAGTAAAATCTTTGGAAAAACATTTTTTCACTACCACCAACCACTTCCTTACCCTACTCATTCTCTCCAATAAAAAAAGGTATTAGACCAGAATTATCCAGCTGGTGTTATTTCCACAGCATACCTCGAATCACATGAATACATCTTTATGTTTCTAAGAGCTGAATTAATGAGGGATCTTTTGTGAATACTATCCATATAAGCAAGGCATTGTCGCAAAAAATCTTGGAGGTGGAAGCTGGAGACATGGTTCAGCAATTAAAAGCCCTTACTGCTCTTACAGAGGACCCAGGTTCAGTTCCCAGCATCCACACAGCCCCTACTGCTTACACACAGTGCCCATACATACACATAGGTACTCACACATACACGTGAAATAAAGTGACTCTTAAAAATCACAAATAAGCCGGGCGTTGGTGGCGCACGCCTTTAATCCCAGCACTCGGGAGGCAGAGGCAGGCGGATCTCTGTGAGTTCGAGGCCAGCCTGGGCTACCAAGTGAGCTCCAGGAAAGGCGCAAAGCTACACAGAGAAACCCTGTTTCGAAAAACCAAAAAAAAAAAAAAAATCACAAATAGAATCGGGAACTGGAGATGGCTCAGCTGTTAAGAGGACTAAATGTTTTTCAGGAAACCTGGATTGAATTCCCAGAATCCTCATGGCCACTAATAACTGTCTGTAACTCTAAGATCTAACACCCTCACACAAACATACATGTAGGCAAAACACCAATGCACATAAAATAAATCATAAAAAAAAAATCACGATAGAAGCTGGACATGGTAGTGCATTCCTTTATTCCTTTAGTTGCAGCACTCAGGAGACAGAGGCAGGCGGATCTCTGTCAGTTTAAGCCTAGCCTGGTCTACAAAGTGAGTTCCAGAACAGCCAGGGCTGTTACCGAGAAACCACACCCCCCAAAACAAACAAATAATAAAATAATAAATAAAAAAAGGACAGAGGTGGGTAGTGGGTGGGCGTGATACCTTCTTATTAAGAGTATAGTGGTAACACATGCAAATCTTTTTTTTTTCTTTCTTTCTTTAATTTGGTTTAGTTTTTTGAGAGACTCATTCTGTCACCTTGGCTGGCCTACAATTTACAAAATAGAACATACTGGCTTGGAACTCAGAGATCTATCAACCTCTGTCCCCCACAACCCTGCTGGGAATTAAAAGCAGATGCTACCACGCCCATGTTTAATTTTGTTAGGTTTATGTGTATGAGTGCTTAATCTATACATATTTATGTGTACCACATGTATGCCTGGTGCCCTCAGGGGTCAGAAGGAAGCATTGGATCTTCTAGAACTGAAGGTAGGGATGGCTGTGAATTACCATGTAGGTGTTGGGAACTGAACACAGGTCCTCTATAAGAGCAGTAAGTACTCTTAGTTGCTGAACCATCTCTCCAACACATGTAAGTCTTTTAAATGGAGATTACTACACTAGATTACCTTCTATGAATAGAAACAGCATATGCGGTAACTCAGGTAGCTATGGTTTAGGACAGAAGGAAAGGAGTAAACTAGAAGGTAACCGCTCTCACAGCCAGTCAACACAGTGCGCTCCAATAGAAAAACAAGCCCTCTAACCACACTGTGGGACCCTACTCTGGAGCCTTGAATGGAAGAAATCCACCTCTGCTCCCCAAACTGCCAATCTACAAGTCTCTGTTATTCTGAAAAACCAGAGATTTGTTTACAATTTTAACCATACTCCTTCAAACAATTGTTTTGTATTAATGTAAGGTACAATAAAAGCTATACTCGAGCACCAGATTGAGTAACTTTATGAAAACTACGCACTTACTTTAAGAAAATATAATAAATAAATGCTTTTAATTTAAGAAAAAAAAGTTAATCACTAAATACTTTCCACCATCAATTCTGGGGATGAAATTCAGGTCACTAGGCCTGGACAGCAAGTACTTTCAAGGGCTGAGCCCCTTCACTAGCCCTCATGGTTTTCTAGGTGGTAAAATTATACATACTTATTTGCATATATTCTTTTCTAAAGTGAACACACAGGCATTAAAAAAAAAAAAAAAAAGGATCTGTGTAGCCTTGGCCAGCAGAAACTCAAGACCCCGACTGCTGGGGTTACAGGTGTGCTGCACAGTCCTTTTATCCCTTTTGTCATTTTCCTAAATTAGAGTAATGTGAAACATCCACCGGGAACACAGTCCTGTCACGATCGCTTCCTACCTTTTGTATGCACAGGAAAATGTAGTAGAGCACGTCTGGGTCATAGGGTTCCCCTTCTCCATTTCGAGCTTCCCGTGTCATTAAACAGAGGCCGTAATTCAATTCGGCCACAGCAGAGGAGATCAGATCTTCTTGGAATCGTAGCAACTGGCGCCCTGTGACACAAGTCCTAAGGGTGAATGGGAGTCCTGGCAATAGTGATGTCTTAACTGGTTGTTCACACTGTTAAATGGAGGGCTCAGAGACCATACTGGCCAACAGGGTCTGGGCTAGGAGTGGCCGTTTGCATCTGTAATCAGAACTGTTCTATTAACTCAGTAACAGGCTGTTACACTATTACACCAATAGGTTTCCTTTCGCTAAGGGCCAAGAAACGAAAACAGAAAACCCAGAAACCACACTCTAATATGAGCAAGTACATCAAGACAGGCTCTGAGCACAACTCACTGGCACTTGCCAGTTCTTCCCAAAATCCCTTCTTCCTTGGTCTTTTGTGGACTCTAGAAACTCACATATCTAAAAATTTAGTCTTGGGCAAATCCCACAAATGCTGCTCATTTCACAGGGTGAAGACTACATCCTGTTCATCATGACACAAAATGTACTTCCAAGCATATCTCTAGTCCTCAGAGCCAGAGAGGCTTCACGCCTGCCGTTCTGTTTCTCTTCTACTTGAGACCCATCCCAGCCCCCGGCTCCCCAATACTCACTCCCAATGGGGGCCAGTCTGTTCTGAGCGTCTTTCTCTAATTCAGCATTCTTGGTCTGAGCCCAGTTTTTCCACACTTCAAGCCCTTCTTCTGGCTTCAAAGAATTTGGAAGCAAAAGTTCCGGTGAAGGCTGTGGCTGTGACTGTGGCTCAACTTCAGCAACCTGCACAGTCTGTGCCTAGGGACAGAAACCATCAGAGCAGGTCAACACTGTTTTTCATTAGGTCCTTTGATACAATGTCAGAAAGATGAAATTTTTTTTCTTTCTTTTTTCTTGGGTTTTTCGAGATAGCGTTTCTCCATATACCTTTAGTGCCTGTCCTGGATCTCACTCTGTAGACCAGGCTGTCCTCGAACTCACAGAGATCACCTGGCTCTGCCTCTCGAGTGCTGGGATTAAAGGCATGCGCCACTGACGAAAGGCTAGAAAATGAATCTTTTTTTTGTTTTTCAAGACAGGGTTTCTCTGTGTAGCTTTGCGCCTTTCCTGGGACTCACTTGGTAGTCCAGGCTGGCCTTGAACTCATAGAGATCTGCCTGCCTCTGCCTCCAGAGTGCTGGGATTAAAGGCGTCCACCACCGTCCGGCCCTAGAAAATGAATCTTAACTGCTCGTTCAACTGGGAAAAATGAAAGCCAACTCCTTGTGCTGTGCTAGTTTCACACTTTGGAGAGTTTATCTTACCGCACAAACAGCAATGGCAGCAATATAACTGGGCCAACACAATGTTTCTCAGCTCTGACTACACCAGTTCTCATTTAATATTTTTGTTACATTTTTAAATTGCATGCATGTGTAAGTGCATGTGTGCCCTCCGTGTGCCTGTGAAGGACAGAAAACAACTGTGGGAGTCAGTTCTCTTTCTCCCATGTGGTTCTAAGGGACTGAATTCAGGATGACAGACTTGATGAAAGTGCTGTTACTCACTAAGCCATTTTGCTAGCTCTTGATTCTCATTTAAACACACTAATATAAACCAAGCATGGCAATACATGATGTACTGCCAGTACTTTTTGGAGGCAGAGGCAGGGTTGCAGGGTCACCTCAAGTTTGAAACCAGCCCAGGCTTATTGCAAATGCAAGGCCAGCTAAGGCTACAAGGAGGACTTGGTCTCCAAAACCAAACCAAAAAAAAAAAAAAAAAGAAAACTGGGTAGTGATGGTGTACACCTTTAACTCCAACACTTGAGACAAAGGCAGGCAGATCTGATTTCAAGGCCAGCTTGGTCTACAAAGCAAGTTCCAGGACAGCCAAGGAGAAACCTAGAGAAACACACACAGAAAAACTTCCCCCAAAAAAGACAAGAAAAAGAAACATACATGTAAAAGAAAACAACAACAAAAAACCCTATAAGGTCAATACCTCAAATTGCCCTAGAATCTCTCCAAAGGGTAGAGTCCAAATTTCAGTCTTTTAAAACTCCCTAAGGGGCTGGAGAAATGGCTCAGAGGTTAAGAGCACTGGCTGCTCATCTAGAGGTCCTGAGTTCAATTTCCAGCAACCACATGGTGGCTCACAAATATCAGTAATGAGACCTGGTGCTCTCTTCTGGCATGCAGGCATAACACCATATACAAAATAATATATAAATAAATCTTTAAAAACTCCCCAAGTAAAAAGATTTTCAAACACTGCTTCAAAAATTCACTGTGCAATAAAACACTTAGGCATTTTATTAAAATGTCTATAAAGTGACTGAAAACATCTGGGTTGGGACCTAAGAAGGCCACATATCTAAGAACTCCCAAGTAGAAACAAAGTTGCTAAACTGTAGATTACATATCCAATTCCAAATGTGCAGAGTAAGGATTCTGAGAATTTAGTTGCAAACCTGGTGGTATAAATCTATAATTCCAGCAGTTGGAAGAAGGAAAAGAGGGGAGAGGGGGGAGATAAAGAGGTCAAGGCATATACATAGCTACATAGTGGCTTTAAGGCTAAATGGGTTAATTAAGACTCTGTTATCAACAAAAACAAAACAAAAAAACCTCAGTTCTACCTTAAAAATCACCTAAACTGGTAGAAAAACACCCATATCTGGGGCCTATTTCCAGACTATAATTTGAGTGGTCTTCTATGATGAAGGACTGGAATCAGCACTGGTGCTTGGCTTACCACTTATGAAGCCCTAGAGTCAGTCTTCAGCACTTCAGGAGACAGGGTATATACAAGTATACTCCCTCCCACCTGTAATCCTATAAGTGTAAAGGTACAAGTTCCAGGAACCCCCTCCCTGATGAGATGGGCATGATCCATGCATACAATTCCCAGCATTCAAGGTTTCAGGCTGACTTCAAACTCTTGATCTTCCTGCTTCAGCTTCCTAAGTATGCTGGAACTACAGGCATGTGACACCATGCCAGCTTAAAGTTCTACTTTGCATAATTTTTCTCAAATTACATTTTGTCCCCTAAGAATATAATCCACAGCTGGGCAGTGGTGGCGCACACCTTTAATCCTAGCACTTGGGAGGCAGAGGTAGGTGGATCTCTGTGAGTTCGAGGCCAGCCTGGTCTACAGAGCGAGATACAGGAAAGGCACAAAGCTACACAGAGAAACCCTGTCTCGAAAAACCAAAAAGAAAAAAAGAAAAAAAAAAAAAAGATTATTCCATTTTCTTTCTTTCCTCCTCCTCCTCCTCCTTCTTTTTTTCTGTGAGACAGGGTTTCTCTATGTAGCTCTGGCTGTCCTGGAAACTTGCTATGTAGACCAGGCTGGCCTCAAACTCAGATCTGCCTGCCTCTCCTCCCCAACCCGTCAGTGCTGGGACTAAAGGCATTTGCCACCACTAAAGACAGGAGGCACTATTCTAAAATAATGGGCACATCACATCATCAATGATTTCGCAGCTAAGTTGTATAAGACAAGTGACATCTGTGAGTATTGAGTTACAATTCCCAAAAGGTTAAACAACAGATCCCTAATATAGGTTCTTAGCGTTACAACATATCTGAGTCTGAACAATGCTTTCTAAGCAACCCTACCAGAGACCCTTATCCCCAAATACCCCTAAAATCTGAAGAATATCAAGTAATTTCTTTTGTTAAATGATTTATTTTTATTTTATGTTTTGCCTGCATCCATGTCTGTGTGAGAATGCCAGGTCCCCTGGAACTGGAGTTACAAACAGTTGTGAATGCTGAGAATTGAAACCCAAGTCCCCAGGAAGAGCAGTCAGTGCTCTTTACTGCTGAAACTATCTATCCAGCCCCAAATATCACGTAATTTCAATCGAAAGCAAAATTGTTCCTACGTGCTTGAAAATTTGCTCTCACATACAACTTCAACAATATACTTTTTCCTGAGACATGGTTTCTCTATGTATCCCTGGCTGTCCTAGCACTCACTCTGTAGATCATGCTGGCCTCGAACTCACAGAGATCTGCCTGTCTCTGCCTCTTGAGTGCTGGGATTAGATTAAAGGCGTGCGCCACCGCCAGACAATAAAATACTTGTAACAGAGAGATAAAACCATAAGTGTTCATGGCATAGTGTTGAGACTCAAAAAATGTTCCATGTTTGGGTAGGATTCTACCCTAAAGGAAATCTGCATAAATGCCATGATAGAGTACTTGTCTCACATTCACAAACCCTTGGCACCAGTCTCTAGCACTACTACTCATCCAAACCAACAAACAAAAAAATTAAGAGCTGTTTAATATCATGGGAAAACTTAAAATGAGGGGGGAATTGGTTAGGTTAGAAAATTAGACTACACTCATCCAAGTGGACTACACAGGAAATACATATTTACTAAAACTAGAACAATTGATGTTTTACTTACATAGGTATATAGTTACATATATGAAATAAAGTTATGAATATAACTATATATGGATAAATATAAAATATATATATGAAATAGACACAAAAAGGGTTAAGTGTACAAGACAGTCATGGAAATAAACTTGTTTTCTCTCTATTCAAACTATAATTGAGCTAAGTATGTAGCACTGTGGTATGCACATGCTTGACACAAAAAATGAAAAAAAAAGTAATAAGTAGTGATCAATGTTGACTAACTGATAAAATAGTATGTTCTGTATTTTCTTTCTGAATATTTTTCAAAAGATTTTTCTTTCTTTTTTTTGTTTTTGGTCTTTCAAGACAGGGTTTCTCTGTATAGACCAGGCTGTCCTTGAACTCACAGAGATCTATCTGCCTGCTTCTGCCTCCTGAGTGAATGCCAGGACTAAATTTGTGCATGACCATGCCTGGCTCAAAAGATTCTTGCGTGCTTACATGAGTACATAAACCTGACACCTATGTGCGTATCTCAGCAGGGCAGGGAAGACAGAGGGTACATGCACCTGTGTTCACACCTCAGCAGGGCAGGGAAGACAAGAGGGTTCTGCTCTATTATCAATCCTAAATTTCCTCCCTTGAGACAGGTGGTCTCACTGGACTTCATCAGTTTGGACTAGGCTGGTGAGCCAATGAGGTCCTAGAATTCACTTGTCTCCCAGTATTGAAGTTACAGACATTTTTTGAGATGCCTGGAATTTTATGTGGGTGCTGAGCAATCTCCCCAACCCATCTTTTCAATTTAAATTCTACTTTATGCATACGCGTGCTTTGTCTACATGTCTGTCTGTCTACCATATGTATGTCTACCATATGTGTGCCTAGTACCCTTAGGAGGCCTGAGGGAGGCCAGATATGGTGGTGCACACCTTTAATTCTGGCACTCAGAAGGCAGTGGCAGGAAGACCTCTGAGTGGATGTCAGCCTGGTTCCGAGTTCCAGGACAGCCAGACTATCTAGAGACCCCGTCTCAAAAACAAACAAACAAACAAACAAAAAAAAAAAAAAAAAAAAAACAAGGCTGGGTGGTGGTAGCGCACACCTTGAATCCCAGCACTTGGAGGCAGGAGCAGGCAGGTCTCTGTTGAGTTCAAGGACAGCCTGGTCTACAGAGTGAGTTCCAGGAAAGACACAAAGCTACACAGAGAAACCCTGTCTTGAAAAAAGAAAAAAATAAAAAAAATAAAAAAAAAAAAATAAGGGTGGGGGGCAGAAGGAGGCAAGAGATGCCATGGAAGTCAAATTATAGCTAGTTGTGAACTACCATGTGGGCACTGAGAATCAAACGCAGGTCCTTTAGAAGGGCAGCAGGGCTCTTAACTACTGAGCCATCTCTCCAGCCCCTCTCTACACCTTTTTTTTTTTTTGGTTTTTCGAGACAGGGTTTCTCTGTATAGCTTTGCGCCTTTCCTGGGACTCACTTGGTAGCCCAGGCTGGCCTCGAACTCAGAGATCCGCCTGCCTCTGCCTCCCAAGTGCTGGGATTAAAGGCATGCGCCGCCACCACCGCCCGGCTCTCTACACCTTTTTTAATTAAAAAAAATATTATTTGGGGCTGGAGAGATGGCTCAGCGGTTAAGAGCACTGGCTACCCTTCTAGAGGTCCTGAGTTCAATTCCCAACCATATGTTGGCTCACAACCTTTCGTAAAGAGATCTGGTGCCCTCTTCTGGCCTGCAGGCAGACATACAGGTAGAACATTATATACATAATAAATAAATAAATCTTAAGGAAAAAAATTATTTGTGTGTATACGTCTGTATATTTATATGTGCATATGTGTGTAGGTGCCCTTGGAGGCCATAAAGAGGGGATCAGTTTCACTGGACCTGGAGTTACAGTTGTGGGCCACACAATGTGGGTGCTGGGAATTGAACCTGGGTCCTCTGGAAGAACGGCCAGTGCTCTTAATTGCTAAGGCATCTCTCTAGCCCAATTTTCTTTTTTTTTTTTTTTTTTTTTTTGGTTTTTCGAGACAGGGTTTCTCTGTGTAGCTTTGCGCCTTTCCTGGGTCTCACTTGGTAGTCCAGGCTGGCCTTGAACTCACAAAGATCCGCCTGCCTCTGCCTCCCGAGTGCTGGGATTAAAGGCGTGCGCCACCACTGGCCGGCCACCAATTTTCAACACTGACCTTAAACTTAGATTTCTGCCTCTGCTCTACAACACCCAACATCCTTTCTGCGTTTTCTTTTTTAAAGATTTATTTATTTATTTATTTATTATGTATACAGCATATGTGACTGCAGGCCAGAAGAGGGCACCAGATCTCATTATAGGTGGTTGTGGGCCACCGTGTGGTTGCTGGGAATTGAACTCAGGACCTCTGGAAGAGCAGTCAGTGCTCTCAACCTCTGAGCCATCTCTCCAGCCCCTCTTTTTTCTTTTTTTAAATAAGGTTGGCCAGGCATGATCACCAAAACCTTTTTCCTTTTAATATATATATTCTATTTATTTTTTTTTAATGTGCATTTGTGTTTTTGCCATGGGTGTCGGGGTTCCCTCAAACTGGAGTTCGACAGGTGTGAGCTGCCATGGGGGTACTGGGAATTGAACTCAGGTCCTCTAGAAGAGCAGTCAGTGCTCTTAACCCCTGAGCCATCTCTCCAGGCCCGCTTTCTCTGTTTTCTAACATTTCTGTAATTGAAGAAGAGTTCACAAATATTCCTTTTATCCCCAATTAAAACCTGTGGAGTCAGACAGTGGTGGCACATGCCTTAATCCCAGCACCCAGGTGGATCTCTGTGAGTTCAAGGCCAGCCTAGTCTACAAAGTGAGTTCCAGGACAGCCAGAGTTGCACAGAGAAAACTTGTCTCAAAAAACAAGGGAAAAACAAACAAACAAACAAAAAAAAAAAACAAAAAAAAAAACTGTGGAAGGGGGCTTGAAAGATGACTCAGCATTTAAGAATCTGTAACTGCAAGTTTCAGGAGATCTTACACCCTCTTCTGGCTTCCACAGAATTAACAACCATCTGTAACGCCAGTTTCAGGAGATCATATACCCTCTTCTGGCTTCCACAGGTAATATACATACATGGTACAGAGACATACATACTGGCAAAATACCCATATACCACACCTTTAATCCCAGCACTCAGGAGGCAGAGGCAGGCAGATCGAGTTCGAGGCAAGCCTGGTCTAAGAGCAAGTTCTAGGACAGCCAGGGCTAAATAGAGAAACTGTGCCTCAAAAAGCCAAAAAAAAAAAAAAAAAAAAGTAAAAATTTAGACATGACTTAAGAACAACAAAAACTAACAACTGAAGCCACATGCAGTGGTATACACATCTGGTTTCAACTACTTGAGAGGCTGAGGCAAGAGAACCAGTTAAACCCAGATCAAACCAGCCTATGCAACAAATATTCCTACTCCAAAAGAAAACTGGGTAAAACTAGTTTCTACAGATAATGTCTGGAAAGTACTAAGTAAAATGGATGTAGAAACAGGTGGAGGTGAAAATGAGGTCAAAGGAGGAAGGTTTCACTATTAAAACAGGAAATATGAAGGCTTTCAGAAAAGGCATGGTTCTCCCCAATCCATTATAAGTGTGGAGCTCATACTTTCTCACCAGCTCTTCTTTAGGTTCAAATTACAGCACTATTGTCTTCCCCATGACCTAAACATGGGATAAACATGGAAGAAATGGTCTTGTTTTGTTTTAGATGGTCTTGCTATGTGGCCTAGGCTGGCCCTGAACTTGTGATCATCCTGCCTCAGTTTCTGGAGTTCTGGTATTAAACAGGTATGTACAACAGGCCAATTGCTAATTTTTTTATTTTTGCCATTTTTCCCCTTTATTTTCTGAGACAAGTTATCATTATGTAGTCCTGGATGGCCTAAAACTTGCTATATAGAACAAGCTGCCCTTGAACTCAGAGATCTACCTGCCTCTGCCTCCTAAGTGTCAGCATTACAGATGTGTACCCCTACATCCAGAACCTTTCAAGAGATCTACTAAGAGGTGCTGTGTTTTAGGTCTTTTAACTTATGTATACTATATTCAAAGATAAATAAAGGAAAATTCTATCTCACAAGCTGTCCATGAATTTACTACCTGTGTGCTAAATTAACAGTTCAATGACAGGTGTTAAGATAAGTAACCCAGGACATATATAACACTTTGGGGTCTTCCATTCATCATAGCATTACCTTTACTCATCATAAAAAGATAATTACAAAGAAATACTATAGGCATCCCATCCCACATACTCTCTAAAAACTACAAAAGAATTACTGGTCATTTTGTTGAATTCCAAGAATGATAAACTTCTTGTCTGTTTATACAGCCTCTTCTACTGCTTCTCTTCCTTCCCCCATATACTATCACTGTCAAGACAAACAAGATGGAATTAAATAATCCACACACTATAGGTGAGTTCTATGTTACACTGGAAACCAAGGACAAAATGCCCTACAGATTAAGTCTCACTTACTGAACAAGTAACCTGGAGCTGCTGCTGCTGTTGGGGTGGTGGTGGTGTCTGTTCTTGTGCAGTTTGCTGTTGTGGCTGCTGCTGTGGGTCCCATATATGTACAGTCTGAGCTGTGTTCTGGTACGTGCCTGCAACGGCCTGTACAGCCACTGGAATATGGATGTTGCCATTCATGAACTGTGCTGGAAAGAGAGAGTTTGCAAGGGTCTGCACTACCTCTTCATGGGAGTTTTTCACTACAGATGTGGCGCCCACCATCTTCTCCTTGTCATCCTCCAGCTTTACAGCTGCTAGGGCTGTGGGTGAGCCACTGACGTGAACTGCATTGTAGGCTTCCTGGGGAATGGCAATGTGGGTAATGCTCTGCTGCTGAGGATCCCCCCGGGGCTGGGCAGAATAAACAGGGATGGTCCAAGTTTCTCCTGTAGGGCTAGTTATGGTCCCAGTAGCACTGTACAGGTGGGCACTGTCTACTGTCAGTAAGTCTGGCCTCAAAGACACGTAACTCTGTTGTTGGCCCTGTGGAATGGCCAGCACGGTGGCCACTGGCTGCCCTGAGATGGCGTAGGACACGGTGATGGGCATGTCCACTTTGCGTTTCTTCACTGGCTGAAGGACACTGGCTGAGCCAACCCGCCGTTCCCCTTCCCGGGGTGAGCCCTGCTGGGATGGTGGTGGGGAAAGGGCACCCACGGTCTGGATTTGAATCTGCTGACCCCCAGCAAGAGACTGGCCAGCCACCAGTTGAGCCTGGATTTGTTGATGTGGGATATGCTCCTCTGGGATTTCTGCAGCCTGGATCTGCTGGGCCGCCTGCACGTGCTGCACCTGGATCTGGGCTGCTTGCAGCTGCGAGGGGCTGGGACTCTGTAGAGATGGGGTCTGGATGGAGGGGGCTGCTGACTGCGGTGGTTGGCCCTGGATCTGCACCTGGACCTGGATGGGTTGCTCAGCAGGCTGGTGAACGGTGAACTGAGGGGAGAGTTGCTGAGCCGAGACCTGCTGTGGAGACTGCTGTACCTGCACCTGTACCTGCAGGAACAAGATTCACCAGTGAGTAAAGCAAGCAACATCCAGCTCCCAGGACCCTGTGTAATGTGGCAAGAGGGACTGCATCAGTCATGGCTTCTGCAGTCACAATGCCCCAAACACCGTATGAAAATTTCTTCAGCATCACATTGAATTTACAGTGAGATATATCCATCCCAGGAAATAAGACAAAAACGATCAACAGGGATCTAAGAACAAAACATTAGAATTTTGTTCACTTTTATTTTTTTCTTTGAAATTGTGGCCCCCCCCCCCTTTGGTTTTCTGCACATTAGTAGAGTGGTATAAGTATATACATAAGTATATGTTTAAAATTTTTATTGGAGTTGGAGTGTTGGCTCAGTGGTTAAAAGTACTGACTGCTCTTTCAAGAACTGAGTTCGAATCCTAGTACCCAGATGGTGGCTCACAACCCTTTATAACTTTAATTCCACAAGATCTGACGCCCTCTTCTATACTCCAAGAGCACTACACACACGGTGCACAGACATACATGTAGGCAAAACACCTATTCACATAAAATTAAAGTGTCAAATCATATTGATTAAAATTTTTTGTAAGGCATGAGAAAAAAAAAGAAAATCTAGCAGCATTCAATTATCTGGATCAAATCTAACTCCAGATCTCAGTGAGTTAGGAGGCCAGCCTGATCTACACATGTGCACACATACACACAAAATAATTAATCATGAAAACAGATTCTGCTAAGTGTCATGGTGCACTTGGGAAGCTGATATAAGAAGACAGTGAGTTTGAGACCTAACCCCAACCAACAATAACAAAAACATACTACAACTGAGTTAAACATTATGTTATTTTATAACTACAAAACTGCTTTATAAACCAAATTTTATTTTGGGGATGTAGCACAGTTGGTAGACTGCTTGCCTACCATGCACTAAACCCTAGGTTCAATCCCTATAGCAAGATATAAACTGGGTAGTGCACACCAGCACTTCCAGCTCTTTGTGGAGTAAGAAGGATCAGGAGTCATGACTATTACTGAGTATTAGGCTAACTTGGGAAACATGAGACCCTGTCGCAAAAACAAAAAAATAAACACCACAAAGGCTAGAGATATTGCTCAGCTTGTCAGTTGGTAGAGTTCTTGCTTAAACTTTGAGATGAACTGGGTAGAGAGGTCTGTGATCCTAGCACTTGGGAGCAGAAGTTCAAGTTTATCCTTGGCTACACACAGAGATTGAAATCTACCTGAGGTACATGAAACCCTGTCTCAAAAAAGAAAAAAACCTAAACTAGTTAGTGACTGAAATACATTTGTTTTGGTAGTCTTTTATGAAAGGGGAAGAATAACTTAAAGGTCAGCTACATTGGGTGTGATAGTTCACACCTAAAATCTTTGCACTTTGCAGACAGAGGCAGAGGATATACAGTGAAACCTTATGTCAGTAAACAGAACCACCAAAAAGTAGAATCTAGCATGTATACAATAACTGTTACACTACTAGCCAAAGTTTGAGTCTGATATC
Organism: Peromyscus maniculatus bairdii; assembly: GCF_049852395.1. Taxonomy (NCBI): domain Eukaryota; kingdom Metazoa; phylum Chordata; class Mammalia; order Rodentia; family Cricetidae; genus Peromyscus; species Peromyscus maniculatus. The sequence goes on along the minus strand of NC_134858.1, from coordinate 106,628,371 downwards.
ATTCATAATTATAACTAAATGAAATTATGTTTTCAAGTATTTATATATATAACTTTATTTTATTTTTATTTTTTGGTTTGGTTTTTTTTTTTTTTTTTGGAGACAGGGGTTTCTCTGTGTAGCTTTGGAGCCTTTCCTGGAACTCACTCTGTAGCCCAGGTTGGCCTTGAACTCACAGAGATCTGCCTGGCTCCACTTATAGAGTGCTGGGGTAAAAGGCTTGCACCATCACCCCTGGATACAATCTTATTTTAATTTTTAAAAAATTTGTTATCCAGCAGTTGCGAGTCAGAGGCAGGCAAATCTTTGTGAGTTCAAAGCCAGCCTGGTCTACAAAGAGAGTTCCAGAACAGTCAGTACTGTTTCAGAGAGAAATCCAGTGTCAAAAAAACAAAAATAAAATTATCAACCTGAGTATATGATGTGGGGAAGGGGAGGTACATAAATGCCATGGCACACATCTGAAAGGAGTAGGTCACCAGTCCCTAAAGTTGTATTTTGTCACAAATCTGTAATCCTAGCTACTCAGGATTCATCCAGCTTGGCCTAGAGAAGGAGTTCAAGGCCTGCTCAAGCAATTGAGTGACAGTTCCTCTCAAATTAAAAAGTAAAAAAGAGGGGCTGGAGAGATGGTTCAGTGGTTAAGAGCACTGACTGTTCTTCCAGAGGACCCAAGTTCAATTCCCAGCAACCACATGGGGGCTCACAACTATTTCTGACTCCAGTTTCAGGGGATCTGACACCCTCACACAGACAAATATGCATCCAAAGTAAAATAAAATTCAACCACAATACAATGCCAAAAAAAAAAATAAATAAAAAAAATAAAAAAAAAATAAAAACCCCCCACAAAACTACCTGAAGGAGACTGTTTCATCTAAAGACCCCCAAAAAAGAAAAGTCTATGCCTCCTCAAGCATGCATTCACTCCTCCATTTTGAATAAGCTTAATGTCAGCATTCTCTGAGGCTAATAGGTAGAAAATGCCAACCTAGAAATCTACAGGTGATCAAGATTTGAGATGTACAAATTAAATGAAGATCACCATACCTCAGCTTTTAATTTTAAAGCAAGTTCCAAATGCTACACTTTCCACGAGTCAAAACTAGCGTTCCTATGCTTTCTATTCATTCTGTCACAGAAAGAAGTCTCAGTCACATGAAGCTGTCACATTCAAATTCAGTGCTAGCCTCTACTTTCTGTATTGTTCAAGCTCTTTAAAGCAAACAAAGTTTTTATAGTTTACAGCAGCTAGAGATAGTGTCAATCCACATTAAATATGAAAGATTCCCCACCTTGGTAAAATCACTTCCAACATTTCTAACATCTATATAGGTATATTGTAACTAGCCAAACTATGAGAGAAAATTAAACTTTAGTTAACAGGTTCCACCTAAATGTTTCCTCACCTGAACCTGCTGGGGCTGCTGAACCTGGATCTGCTGTTCTTGCTGAGTTTGTGGTTGAACACTGGTTGTGACTGGACAAGCAAGTTCAAGCAAAGACCCAGCCACTTCAGTACTGTCTGTGTAAATGCAGTTCCCACCCTGCTGGTACACCATGGTGGTAGTGGCGGTCTGCTGGAACTCCTGAAGAGCTTCTGGTCCCTTAGAAGCCAGTGAGTCTAGAAATTCCTTCATCCTGTGTTGCGGGACAGACCTCGCCTTCACTCGGATGTACTCTTCAAACGAGATGGTGTTCTCCAGAGAATTATTCATATTGCAGAATCCTTAGGGTTCCTAAAATTAAAATAGACAATCAACATTTTGCTATTGTTAGCGTATTGTTTTATTTTTTCATTAATTAATTTATTGAGAGAGGAGCATGCACATGCCAAGGCATGCGTGTGGAGGTCAGAAGACCACCCACTTGAATTGGTTCTCTTTTTCTACCATGTGGGTCTCAGGGATCAAACTCAGGTCATCAGGCTTGGCAATAGGTGGCTTTATATGTTGAGCCATCTTACCAAGCCTATTATAAGAGAATGAGAATGGAATATGTGTGTGTATACATACATACAAATACAAATACACAAACACACACACACACACACACACACATATTCCAAAGCAAAATTATATTATACCATCTTCCCCACCCTCAAACTTAGGATTTTTTTTAGATAGGATTTCACTATGAACCCTTGGCTGGCCTGTAACTTGCTAAGTTAACCTGGCTGGCTTTAAAACCACACAGATATTCACCTGCATCTTCAGAGTGCTAAGCCTAGCCTCTGTGAGGTATTTTTGTTTTTAATGTTTAGATTTCTCAGTCTTATTATTAGTAGTCTGTGTACAAGATAGTGTATGGGTACACGTGCCATGAAAGCATATAGTCAGAAGACAAATAACTATAGTTTGTTCTGTCTTTCCACCTTTACATGGGTTCAGGGGATGAAACTCATAGGCTTACGCATTAAGTGCCTCTCACCTGCTGACACCTTGTCCTACAATTCTATGTAGCTCACGGTGGCTTTGAACTTAAGGTAATCCCTCTTTCCTCAGGCTCCTGAGTGCTAGGATTTCAAGCATGAACCAATATAATTTGCCTACCTTCCTTCAACACTTTTTTTTTTTTTTTGGTTTTTCGAGACAGGGTTTCTCTGTATAGTTTTGGTACCTGTCCTGGATCTCACTCTGTAGACCAGGCTGGCTTCGAACTCCGAGATCCGCCTGGCTTTGCCTACCGAGTGCTGGGATTAAAGGCGTGAGCCACCACTGCCTGGACCTTCAACATTTCTTAAACCAAACTATCACACTAAAACAAAAACCAAACATATTCTTTAAGTACTGGATAGAATAGGCTGAAATGACCTTCTCTATCCAGCACCAGGCTAATCACATCCTTTCTATGAAGTCAAGCCTTAGACAGTAATGTTGCATGCAAAAATCACTCCCATGCCTGGTGGCACATACCTTTTTTTATTCTCAGCACTTGGGAGCCATATGCAGGCCAGATACTTAAAAGTTTGAGACCAACCCACTCTATATAGCAAATTACAGGCCAATCAGGTCTACAGAATGAGACCCTAACTAAAATAAATAAACTGTTCTCTTACCACCTCAAAAGACTACCAAACAAGGGGAGGGAACAAGGAGCAGATTCCTACCTACTGACATGTTTTTTGTTTTTTCAGACAGGGTCTCACTATGTAACTTTGGCTGGTCACTTGGCCCCATGTTTTATTTCCACTACTAGGTATAATCTATAGTACCGAGTTATTTATGTATGCCATCTAGCAAGACCTAAGAGACAGTGGCATATTCTTTATCTCCATTATAAACATCAAAACAAAACAAAACAAAACAAAACAAACAAACAAACCACTGGGCAGAAGGGGCACACGCCTTTAATCCCAGCACCCAGGAAGCAGAGGCAGGATATCTGAGTTTGAAGCCAGCCTGGTCTATAGAGCGCGTTCCAGGATAACCAGGACTGTTACACAGGGAATCTGACAACCTCTTCTGGCCTCTGTGGTAGCAGACATACATGTGGTACATGTAAACAAAACTCCCATATCCACATCAAATAAAAATAAATAAATCTAGTCACTACTAAAATTCAGAAATCCATTTTGCACACTTTTTCATCAAGTATCTAAGACAAAACAAGAGTTTAAGGCCAGGATGGGCTACATTATTCGACCTTGCCTCAAAAAACAAAAATAATTATAATTTATTTACATTTATAATTTCTGTAGTGTTGGGGACTAAACCCAGGGCTTTGTGCATGCTAGGCAAGCAAGCACTTCACCAACACTACAGAAAAATGGCAAGAAGTTGCAGGTCTGTAACTTCAGCACTCAGGAGAGGGAGTCCAGAGAAACAGAAGTTCAAGGTCATCTACAAGACAGCAAAAGCAACTGATAGGCTTCAAAACAAAAGGGCCAACAATGACTTAAGGGTAAAAACATTCATTCAAGACCTGTGAGCAGAGTTCAATCCACACAACATATATGATGGAAGAAAGGAACTAACTCCCACCAACTGTCCTCTGACCTACACACACACACACACACACACACACACACACACACACACACACACACACACACACACACACACACGCAATGAATCAATGAGTGAATGAAAGTTTAAAAACATGCGAACAAGAACAAAAAGCACAATGACCTATGGACACTAAGTCAACACCGCCTCTGCAGGATCCTCTTTTAGGTAGCCCCATCTTAAGAACAAAAGCAACCGCAGATGAAAGAGTAACAAGTAACACAGACCAAGTGAAGTTTCTTGCCAAAAAGGGCTCTCAGTTGATCTCAAATGTCTGGAAAAGTGATTTGTTCCCCTGAGCCATCAGGCAAGAAACACTAGTCTCTTTTACTACAGAGATGTTTTACTTTATGCCACAGATTTCAGGTTTGTGGGTAATCATTTACTTTGTTCCAAAACATATAGCACGTGCTTATATACTTTTTACAATTATAATTCAAAGTGTAACAGAAGAGTTAAGAGTCTTTCTTCCAGGGCTGGAGAGATGGCCGAGTGATTAACAGAACTTGTTGTTCTTTCAGAGGATGTATATTCAAATCTCAGCACTCATATCAGGAAGCTTACAACTGCCTGTAACTCCAGCTTCAGGGGATTCAATACCGTCCTTTGACACTGACCCCCGCTCCCCCGCCTCCCGACACTGGCAGACACATATACACATGAATAAAATTAAAGTTAAAAAGATTCTTTCTTCCTATTACATCTTTAACTCACAACCACAAATTGAACAATCTAGTTGAATACACTAAGAAGTGTACTATTTTTCTCAAATTGTTAGTATACATCTTGGGAGGAATAAAAACTCTACATATACAGTATCAACAGTGAAACCAAAGAAAAACAGTCTTATGGCTATTAATTTACTGACATTAACATCTCTGTGGGGTGCTATAAGTGTAATATATAAATTATACTTTCAAACAAAATGATCAAATGACAATTCTTTATAATAATGCAAATACACAACAACATGGGACTGGAGAGATGACACAGCAATTAACAGAGGACCTGAATTCAATTTCCACCTGCCTCTGCACGTTGAGATTAAAGGCATGGGATACCATGCCCAGCCTGAAATTTATTGTTTTGCCCTTCTTACACATTTTTTGGTTTGTTTTGGGTTTTGTTTTTTTTTGTTTTTTTTCAAGACAGGGATTCTCTGTGTAGCTCTGGCTGTCCTGGAACTCACTCTGTAGACCAGGCTGGCCTCGAACTCACAGACATCCATCTGTGTCTGCATCACAAGTGCTATAACCATAATTTTTTAAGACCATCTTACCTCATAGCCCCGTTGGCTTGGAACTTGCTATATGACCAGGCTGTCCTTGAACTCAGAGATCCTCAAGCATCTTCCTCCCAAGTGTTGGTATTTAAAAGTATACCACCACACCCAGCTTCATTAGATTCAAAGCAGGTTTTCAGTGTGAATGACCCAAAATTACTGACTCACTATAGACACACAGAATGTATCAATCCTGGGATTTTCTTTTCTTTCTTTCTTTTTTTTTTATTTTTGGTTTTTTGAGACAGGGTTTCTCTGTGTAGTTTTGCTGCCTTTCCTGGATCTCGCTCTGTAGTCCAGGCTGGCCTTGAACTCACAAAGATCCGCCTGGCTCTGCCTCCGAGTGCTGGGATTAAAGGTGTGCGCCACCACTGCCCAGCCCTCCTGGAATTTTCTTAAGATGTCCCTCATAATAAAGACCAAATAGTAGGACTAGGCATGTTGACAAAATGCTACAGGTTTCAATCCCGAAAACTTTATAAACTGGACATAGTGGTACATTAGGGAGGTTAAGACAGAAGGAGCAAAAGCACAAGGTCATCCTCAGCTACAAAGAATCTAGGGATACAGGAAACCTTGTCTCAAAAACACTAGGTATCTCACAGCAGTGGCACACACCTTTAGTCCTAGCACTCAGAAGGCAGAGGCGGGCGGATCTCTGAGAGTTCCAGGACAGCCAGGGCTACACCTGTCATGTAGAGAAACTCTGTCTTGAAAAACCAACCAACTGGGCTGGAGAGATGGCTCAGAGGCTAAGAATACTGGCCGCTCTTCCAGAGGTCCTGAGTTCAATTCCCAGCAACCACATGGTGGCTCACAACCGTTTATGTGTTCCGGTGCCCTCTTCTGGTCTGCAATATAGACATACATGCAGGCAGAACACTGTATACAGAATAAATAAATCTTACAAAACAAACAAAAGCCCCCAATATTATAAAGTTCACAATATGTAGGACTCTTGATTTAACAACAAACACCCTTCTGCTCTAAAGGGGATTCAAGTGAGATTACATGAGAACCTATTAACGTATCTTCTACAATGCTGGTACATAATTCAGTTTTTCATCTCCATTACAAAGGGGATATAGATTAAAATAGGATACTTGGTTCCCCAATAATGCAGGTCCAGTAGGATGGCTTAGTAGATAAAGACACTTGCCACCAAGCCTCAACAGTCTGAGTATAAGTCTTCAATCCTTAGGATCTACAAGGTAGGAGAAAAGACCCAACTCCTACAAGTGACCTCAACATGCAAGCTATGGTGCACGAATTCCCCCCCCCCCCCTCTCTCTCTCTCTCTCTCTCTCTCTCACACACACACACACACACACACACACACACACACACACACACACACGAAGCTGAAGTAGCTAAAAGGGAGCTGCCTGTAAATGTCAGCAGTGAGCACCGAGTGGCAGCATGAGGATGGCTTAGTTTGAGGTCAGCCTAGTCTATAGAGTGAGTTCCAGCCCACCTTGGGCTATGTAACATAGCAAGACCCTGTCTCAAAACACAATAGGTACTGGGGAGTGGTTCAATCAGTAAATACAAATCTGAGTACCTGAGTTCAATCCCTAGTCAAGCACTGTAGCATGAGACTGTAATCCAAGCACTGGGGAGGCAGACACAGGTAGATCCTGGGGCTTGCAAGACAAACCAAGTGGTTCTCAATCTTCCTAATACAGTTAATACAGTTCCTGTTGTGATGACCTCCAACCATAAAATTATTTTCATTGCTACTTTTTAACTGTAATTTTGCTACCATTATGAATCACAATACCATCATATTTATATATATGTTTTAGGTAACCCCTGAGAAGGGGTCATTTGAAACACACAAACTAGGGGTCAAGTTAAATAGATGATTTCCAGGATCAACATGAGAACCTGTCTCAAAAACTAAGGACTGTTACTAAAAGGTACTTGATGTTAAAATTCTGGCCTCCCACAACTTCATGTACTGGGAAACACATACAGGACTATGTACATACATACCAAAACCAAAAAAGAACCTGCTCACAGTAGCTTAGCCAAATCCATGAGTTCCAGATTCAATGAGAGCTCTTATCTCAAAAAATAAGGTGGAACACTGGGCACATGCCTTTAATCCCAGCACTCAGGAGACAGAGGCAGGCGGATCTCTATCTACCGAGTGAAATCCAGGACAGGTACCAAAACTACACAGAGAAACCTGGGGGGGGGGGGGTAGAAAGTGAGTAAGGAAGACTGTTGTTGATATATTGTGCACCCCAATAAACTTATCTGGGGGTCAGAGAACAGAACAGCCATAATACTAAAATATTAAACATAGAGGTTAGGCAGTGGTAGCACATGCCTTTAATCCTAGCATTCCAGAGGCAGAGATCCATCTGGATCTCTGTGAGTTCAAAGCACACTGGAAACAGCCAGGCATGGTAACTTTAATCCCAGGAAGTGATGGCAGGAAACAGAAAGGTATTTAAGGCATGAGGACCAGGAACTAGGCTGGTTAAGCTTTTAGCCTTTTGAGCAGTACAGTTCAGCTGAGATCTATTTGGGTAAGGACTTAGAGGCTTCCAGTCTGAGGAAACAGGATCAGCTGAGGGATTGGCAAGGTGAGGTGGCTGTGGCTTGTACTGTTTCTCTGATCATTCAGCATTCACCCCAATACCTGGCTCTAGGTTTGTTTTTATTAATAAGAATTTAAGATTCGTGCTACAGAAGACCACATTACACCAACCTCTAGTCTACACACACACACACACACACACAGGAATATACACGAAAGCAAATGGAAACCAGGCATTAATAGTAGTACACATCCACAATCCAACACATGAGTAGTATCTGCTATGGGTTTGAAGCCAGCCAGGCTACACAGCAAAGGAACAGAAACAGTAAAAGGAGTCCCTGTAACTAAACTGTGTCTGAAATATGGATGACAGCTGTTTGCTACAACTCCCTGGTTGTTCTCTGATTCTTTGCAAATTTTAAACATTTACCACCTAAGAGCTGAGTCATTTGAGTATTTCCTCATCCTTTCATCAATTATACCAATCACATCTTTAAATTCTGCAATGATCATTTTCATAGCTATAAGCCTCTATATAGAGTCATTAACAGCTTTGGGTTTTTTGTTTGTTTGTTTGAGGATAGAGAAATGCCTGGTGTCCCTAAAGACCAGAAAAAAGCACCAGATCCTTTGGAACTGGAGACAGCTGTGAGCCACAATGTGGGTGCTGGGAACTGAACCTGGTTTTCTAAAGAAAACAACCAATGATTTTCACTGCTGAACCACACATAAAAAAATAAGTATTTTCTGCCGGGCGGTGGTGGCGCACGCCTTTAATCCCAGCACTCGTGAGGCAGAGCCAGGTGGATCTCTGTGAGTTAGAGGCCAGCCTGGTCTACAGAGCAAGATCCAGGAAAGACGCAAAGCTACACAGAGAAACCCTGTCTCAAAAAAACAAAACAAAACAAAAAGAGTGTTAGGTTTTCAGTGAGACGCCACTGACCCATCTATATAACCACAATATTTTTCTTTGGTTTGAGACAAGGTTTCTCTGTGTAACAGTCCTGGCTGTTCTGGAACTCACTCTATAATAGACCAAGCTGGCCTCGAACTTACAGAGATTTTTGTGCCTCTGCCTCCCGAGTGCTGGGATTAAAGGTATATACCACTACAGCTTGGCTCCACACTATTTTTTGGAAAATACGTTAACCTAGACTACATAGCAAGTTTGAAGCAAGCCTGGAATACACTAGCCTGGCTCAAAAATATTTTTTTTTCATTAAACTAAGAATAAGGTATGTCAAAAATAAGGGAGGTGCTTCTTGTCCTAATGACACATGCAATTTTGAAAATATTTCATGACATAGAAACATACATTAGATATATAAATACAAAAAACAAAAAGATAGCTAATACAATTTTACTTGCATGTTCCAATATTGTTCAGTTATATATTAGGAAAAAAAAGTCTAAAATATCAGAACACTAACAATTAGCTGATAAATCTAAGTTTATTTCTGTATAATGCTCTACTTTGTAAGTTGCATTAACAAGAAAGACACTTAAACAAGTCATCCCCCCCACTCCACCCACCCACCCACCTCCACCCCCGTGGTTACATGCAACAGTAAGACAAACACAATTCTTTTTTAGTATGTTTTTCCCAAAAAGCTTCCTCTTAATAACAAAATCACCAAACATCAAAAATTTACAATAGTGGAGCCGGGCGGTGGTGGCGCACGCCTTTAATCCCAGCACTCGGGAGGCAGAGCCAGGCGGATCTCTGTGAGTTCGAGGCCAGCCTGGGCTACCAAGTGAGCTCCAGGAAAGGCGCAAAGCTACGCAGAGAAACCCTGTCTCGAAAAACCAAAAAAAAAAAAAAAGACTCCTAATTAGTGTCAAGCCAAAGAAGAGGTGAAAAGCAGGAAAGAAATTAATTATAAGACTTCTAAAAAAACAAGAAGCTGTGGGAATATGTTGAGTACCCCCAGTACCTGCAAATCGGGTGAGATTAACAATGGAAAAAGAGAAAACACAGTAAAGCTCCTAGTAGGTTGAGTCTGTAAACAGCTCCCACCAACGGATCCAAGACACTTCCTTCTCCAGGCTAGTTTTCGGCCCCACTCTACCTGGTTTAGTCGAGTTGTTATTAACACAATGCCTGACAGAAGTTTAACATACAAACCACTATTTTATTACTAGAATACAATGGTACTCATGGAAAAGACTTCTCAAAAAACATTTCCAAGAGTGCTTTCACTAATTCATTTCTTTTTTCCCATTTAGGTATTAAGAGATGATTCTAGCCAGGTGGTGGTGGCGGCGGGGGCGGCGGCACACTATGCATCTTTAACCCCAGCACTCGGAAGGCAGAGGCAGGCAGATCTCTGTGATGCCAGCCTGTTCTCCAGAGTGAGATTCAGGACAACCAGGGCTGTTTCACAGAGAAACCCTGTCTTGAAAAAAAAAAAAAAAAAAAAAAAGAGAAAGAGAGAGAGAGAGATGATTCTAGTACTTGCCACACTCACCCCTTCTTGAGCCCTTTATTTCTGCCTATTAGGGCTGGTTTGTTTGACTGGTCAAGTACACAGTAAGAAGGAAATGTACATAACAAGGAGTCCAATCTGTGACTGACTGCAACCATCAAGATAACGCGATACCTTTAGATTAGCCAAGTTTTTTGAGGTTTTGAATGTCCAAGAGAAGATAGCCCGAGCTGCCCCAGTTTCCAAGTTGCCTCTTTCTTGAGACCCAAACCTCTTCCAAAGTACCTACTCTAATAATGGTTCCTCACAGCTTAGTCTGATTTAAAAATTGCATTTTCACATGCTAAAAAAAGACTAATTTTAAGAAGTTAGTCATATTTGCTCTAAATAAGGTAATCAATTACTATCAAAGCAGAGTGGAAACCCTACTTACAGGTACTAACCCACTACAGTTTGTCAAAAACTATTGCCTGGGGCCACTCATTCATCCAATACCTTTACTGAGAAACCCCAGATTTAAGAGCATTTTCATCATGGTTACATTTTTAAACACATTTTCAACCAAAAATTTAAAATCCGTATTTTTATCAAATACTGATGGGCTGTAAATTGGTACAACCATTTACATTGACTTGTCAAGTTAAAAATATACCTTCCAGCTGGGCGTGGTGGTGCACGCCTTTAATCCCAGCACTCAGAAAGCAGAGCCAGGCAGATGTCTGTGAGTTGAAGGCCAGCCTGGTCTACAGAGCAAGCTCCAGGACAGGCACCAAAACTACACAGAGAAAGTGCCCCCCCCAATATTCCTTCCTTAAAACCAAGCAACCTTAACCTTAAATGTATATGACAACCAAATACATCCAAATGTTCACAGGAGCACTGATATCTATAAATGTTTGCCAGCACGGGATATAAAATTATGGAATATCAACAAAACAGTACAGAAATGGACAAAAACTACCAAAGCTGCACACATTAAAAAACAATGATAAAAGCAGAAGACACAAAGTAAGCTCGGGAGGCAGAGACAGGTTTATCTTCCTGAGTTTGAAGCCAGCATGATCTACATGGTGAATTCCAGAACAGCCAGAGGTACACAGTGAGACCCCCATCTTGAAAACAGTAATAATAATCATAAAGCAACAGTGAGTGTGCATATACACAAGATTAAAAAAAAAAAACTATGTTTAGGGATACAAAGGTTGTAAATATGAAGACAAAAGACAAGATTATCAAGCTGAAGAGACAGTTTCAAAGGAGCTGAAGCATACTGGCTGCTCTTCCAGAGGCCCTGTGTTTGATTCCTGAACACAAATAACAGCTGACAACTGCCTCGAACTCCAGTCCCAGGGGATCCCAACACACTACCCTATTCTGGTTCTGAGGGCACAGACATATATGCAGACAAAACACCCATACACATTAAAAAAAAATGAGATTGAGTTTAGCTGTTTCCAAGAACTGAGATGCTATGAGGAAGAACAGATACAGGGATGATGGCATTCTATTTCTTAGATGTAGTTACACTAATCTGATCTGTAAACAGTACATAAATATTTCACAATCTTAAGGGAGGGTGTTGTAGTGTGCTTGTTTAGCCTGTACAAAGCCCAGGGTTTGATCTCCAACCCACACAGGATGGGTTTGGTGGCAGCGTACTTATAATCCCAGCACCTGGGAGGCAGAGGCATGAGGATCAGAAGTTCAAGATCATGCTCCACAGCAACAGCCAGCCCAAAATTCCTAAAACCCTATCTCAAAGAGAAAAAGATCAGCTTTCTAAGTGGGTCCAAAGAACCATTCCTTTTCCCCTTTGAAGAAAGCAAAAATTTACACCTTTTTCTTCATGCAGCTAAGTCAGTTTAATAAGACAAACCACAACCCAGAGGCAGAGAAGTTAGTTTAGTGGTAAAGTGCATGCTTAGCATGTGCAAGACTCTAGGTTCAAAATAATAAAAATAAAACAAAAACAGAAATCACAATCAATTATAGGGGAAAATACTGAAGCTCCGAGGACTCACGCCTGGAACTAAATGCAGGCGGGCAAAGAAAAGCTGTTGAGTAACACCTTCTTCTGAGGCCAGCTCAGACAGTCAGATAAAGCATGGCCGTTGAAAGAGCAGAGAGTCAGAAGCACGGCACATCAAGTACAAACCTCTACTGACTACAAGCATGCAAGCTCACAGGAAGACATCCTTGATTTTGAAGCTGCTATAAAGGAGGACAGCCACACCCAAGTCCCTAACTGGGCTTTGATTTGTGTTGTTTTTACTTTTTCAAGTAACTCAAATTCACAGCAAAATTCAACCACTTTTTGAGCTTTTGTTTGGAGACGCAACATCAACATAAGCTTTTTCAAGGAGATATGGAACTGTGTAAGTTCTTGGAGAAGTAGAAAAATATCCCAAAGGACTGAAAGTTATCTACCAGGTAAATATTAGTTGATGGAAACATTGTTAAAGAAAAAAAAAAAGACAATCCAGAACAAGCAAGCTTAAAAGGTATAAAAAGTTTATAAATAAACTCAATAAACCTGACAGCTTTTGTTTTTAAACCATTTAGGTTCTTAGCTGATGTTTTGCAATGTTAATCCTGCATGTTGGGGTGACTTAGATTTTAAGGGACCACTGTCCAAGCAACAGTTTCCCACCTGCAGTTTTCTAGTAGCTAGCGTTTCTAGCAGACAACACCAAGAATGAATGACAGGATTTGTAAAGTTTCAATATTACTGAGGGGAAAGGGGATAACGGACCGCACACATACTTCCAGCATATGAATGATTTTAACTCACCAGTCACCATGTTGCATGTATGTCTGCTGCTTGTCCTGAGTTCTTAAGACTTCTAACATTCTGAAGAAGATAGAACAAAGAAGTTCCTTCCATCCTCAGCCTCTTTTTAAGTTTTAACTTTGTTCTTAAAAAAATACAGTGTATTAAAAAAAACATTACTATCAAATTTGATTTCCACTATTACTCCTTTTAGCTTGCTTTTACTCAACCTTGATGGACCGAAACTGTATAATAAACTAGCAGATGTTTTGTGTTAGAAAAAAAAAAGGGGGTGCATATTTCTCCTTCACAAACCTAAAATTTCCTTGACACCAGATCACAGCGCTGGGACAAAAAAAAAAAAAGCTGAGAAGGACTTAGGTCACTTGGTTCTTATAGCGACACGGGCAGATTTTAGAAATTTCTGCTGAATACTTTAGAAATTACAAAGAAAAAAGCAAATCAAGTTTATCAACGTTAAGAACTGGCCCTTATTCGGAACAGAAAAGCAAGTCCCTCCCACCCATGCGGGGGGGGGGGGCCTACATTTAAGGATTTAAAGCGGAATTTTAAAGCTCGGAGAGTTTGGTACTATACACATTTGAAGATCTCTTTCCGGAGCGCAGAGGTGACGTGTATCAACTGCGCTTAGGGACGAACTGGCTTCTGATGGAAGGAAAGCAGGTACTAACCAAGGGCCTTGTAACGCTAACCTCTCCTCGGCACAAAGCACCAGCACAAGGTGAAAAAACCCAGGGGAACCCAATGCCCTCTCTGGCCCACAGAACTCGGTGTCCGAAGCAAGGTAGCTGCACCCTCCCCAAGCACCCACCCAGGACATGGGCCTCGCTTAAATAACAGCATTCTTCAGTGAGTACGAGCAATTCTGTCTGCCTCCCAGAGGAGCGGAGCCGCGAGCCAGACAGCAAAGCCGCTAGGTTTCTCTGCAGACCTAGGCCACCGCTGCCCGGGACGTCACCAGAGCAGGAAGGGCCCAACAACCCTCCACGCTCCCCTCGAAGCAAGTCGGTCGTCCGCCAGGCTGCCGGCCCTCCGCTCCGAAGGGGCGTCGGCGCGCACTCGGGACGGCGCGACCCACCAACAGCAGGGCGCGCGCCGCAAAAGCGGGGGGTCGCGGGCGGGCGGGCGGGCGCGCGCCCCGGAAGCCGCTCTAGCCCACGGGCCACAGCTGAGAGCCAACGGGGACGCGCACGTCGCGCGGCGACGCGCGATGGGAGGACCGCACGGCGCGCGCGTCACCGCGGGGTTAAAGAAAAAAAAAAAACACACACACACACGCACGCACGCACACAGGCGCCCGTGCGCGCGGCCGCCGCCGCCGCCGCCGCGCGCGCCCGTGCGCCGCGCCCACCCCGATCCCAGGCTCGCCCCTCCCCCGCCCGCGGGGCGGAGGCACGCGAGCCGAGGGACGGGCCCCGCTCCGCAGCCGCCCCGAGGTCGCCTGGGCCCGGCGGCGGCGGCGGCCCGCCCGCCCCCGCCCGCCCGTCCGCCCGCCCGCCGTTGTGTGCAGTGGGCCCCGCTGCCCCAGGCCCACAGCCTTGCTGCATCCCCGCCCCCACCAGAGCCCTCACCCGGCGACGCCACCGCCGCCGCTGCCTCCGCTCTGCCCGCCGGCCCCGCTTCACCGCCCGGGGCCTCGGTTCTGCCGCCGCTGCTCCAAGACCGACAGGATTTTCTCCTCACAGCTCCCTGGGCGCCATCTTACATTCAACCCTCACAACCAATGGGAGCTGAGTGCCCCTCTCGCGAGACTCGAAGCGTCGGATCCCGCGAGAGCTGCCGGTCAGGCTTAAAGGGAACGCTTCGGACTGCACGGGAAGCTGCTGGAGCCGCAGAGTGGATCCCTGGGTGTTGAAAGGAGCGCCACGCCCAGGGACGCCCCTCCGTGGCGGGGAGGAGCCTAGGCCTGGGTTCAATACCCCGGGGTTATTTTGCTGCTGCCCGAGGTCCGGAGGCGTGCTTCTTAAACCCACCTACGGCGTCCCGCTGGCGCCTCCCCTAGCTGCACGGCTCCTGGCGAGGCGTGGCCCGGCCTACCTCGGCCTCGTGGTTAAGGTGGCCCCCCCAAACCCCTAAGCCGCGCCCAGACTTAACATTTGTACCACATCTGGGAAGTGCTCGGAGTTGCTGAGCCTGGAGAAAACCGCTTCTGGAAGGCTCACCATCAACTACCATCAGAGATCAGCTACCACCGTCAGGTCCACCTTAAAGCGGGCCCTGGGTAGTGGAGTGTTTGTATACAGGGAAAATGTGGAAGGCTTTAAAGCTGCAGGCACTCACCTACAGCCTCCGCAGCAGCTCGCGTCAACCCAGAGAGCCATCAGCCTGCGGTGGAGCTTTCTGCCTTCGGCACGTGTTCTTGTCCTGGCAAACTCTCCAGTCTCCAGACTCCGCAGAAGTCATTTCCTGAGATGGGGTCAGCCTGAAGTGCAGCTGGGTCAGGAACCTCAGCACTGTAGGCATCCAGGGAGACTGCTTGGGTTTCTAAGCTTGAAGCCACAACAGCATTTGTCTCACTTTGCTTGAGCAGTAGACAGGTTTTTTTTGTTTTGTTTTGTTTTTTTCTGAATGATCATACTGGGGGATCATGGCTCTCTTGATCTGCCTGGCCCCACAGACACAAACCTAAACCTCTCCATAGGGCTGCTAACTGTGGGGCAGCATCTCCAGGGCCCTCAGCTCTAATCCCAGCCACGTGCCTGCCTTTGAGAACCAAGAAGTACACTGGTGGTTTTGACCCTAGCCCTGTTCTGGGGAAGCCCATTCTTCCAGACCCGAGTGTCA
This sequence comes from Peromyscus maniculatus bairdii, assembly GCF_049852395.1. Lineage (NCBI taxonomy): Eukaryota > Metazoa > Chordata > Mammalia > Rodentia > Cricetidae > Peromyscus > Peromyscus maniculatus. Next base: position 106,612,530 of record NC_134858.1, on the reverse strand, counting down.
CACAGCATGTCTGTCTTCAGGGTGCTCAAATGCTAGAAAAGCAAACAACACACAGACTCCATGGAGATTTAGTTATTCTTTATTGAAATGGAGTATGGGGTGGTGAGGGTACCCCCAGCCTCCAGGATGAGGTAGGTCCACATGTTTTCAGTTCACACTTTTCCTGGATCTTCCTTCAGTGTGACAGTTCGGTTGAAGATAAGCTGAAAGGCAAGAAAAATGACCAACCGCCCAGAACCAGGTCCCTTCCTCTCCCTCCCACCGAGGAGGTCATCTGTCAAGGGGCAGAACATCATGGTTCTCCTAACTCTGTAATACTGGGAGGTCATCTATCAAGGGGCAGAACATCATGGTTCTCCTAACTCTGTAGTACTGGGAGGTCATCTATCAAGGGGCAGAACATCATGGTTCTCCTAACTCTGTAGTACTGGGAGGTCATCTATCAAGGGGCAGAACATCATGGTTCTAACTCTGTAATACTGAGAGGTCATCTATCAAGGGGCAGAACATCATGGTTCTAACTCTGTAGTACTGGATATAGGACTAGATGACTGTGCTGTGTCTTAGTGTCATGAGGATTATGACAACCTCTAAGCATACATGCTACTTTGAAGAGTAAAAAAATTAGGATCTCTATAAAAGTGTGTGCTTGGACCTAACCCTAACCCTCTGAACCAGTTTCCTCAAAAGTAATCCATGAATACCCATCCCTTAACTGGTGAAAGCTAAGGGAATGTAGGGAGTGTTTATTACAGTGAACAGCTGCCAATATCGCTATTGCAGAAAGGTGTAGCTGGGTCAAGTTAAGCACCTGTCCTTGTTGGCTATCTGGATCCACAGAGAAGTATCCGAGGCGCTCAAACTGAAACTTGTCAAAGGGCTTTGCCAGAGCCACAGAGCAGTCCACTAATGCTCCTTCCACCACTTGTAGCGATGCCTGCAGACAGAGAATTCAAGTAGCTATATACAGCTCAGAGGCCCACCACCCTCGACTCACACTCCATGAGCCTACCGGGTTCAGGTCACTTAGGAATCCACCAGGCACTTCAACAGGGTCTTCGGGGTTCTTGTGCTGGAATCTGTGACCAGAGTGAAAATCAGGCCCCAGCTGGAGAGCCACGGCATGCAATTTCCATCTTGTGACTGCCCCAATGCCAGTTATGTTCACTCACAGTCGCTCATAGAGGCGAATCTCACACACCAGAGGTTGTGACACCCAGTGAATAAAGGCCTTGGGCTTCTCTCCAGAATCAGCTCTTCTACAAGTCACCTCCAAGCATTCCACGCAGCCACTAGAGCCCTAGAAGGGAGGAAGATGCAACCAGCCCAGAGAACCAACACTAAGACTGTTGGCTACACCCAGTACACCCAGGGCTTGGCCCGAGCAGGCAGTGTCCACAAAGACTGCAGCTGCCTCTTACCTTGACAACACGCTGCAGTTCGATGACGTAGCCAGTATGTCTCAGGCCCACGGGCTGGCCCATGGCCAGGCGCTTATAGCCTGGTTCCGACTCCTAGAGAAAAGGAACATGGCAGTTACAGAAGCTGCAAATATCATGCAATGCAAGGCTTCTCCCAGCCCCATGTCTGTCAGGGATTGGTTCGTGGTAAAGCAGGAAGGATATGGACGTACGGAAAGGATGCGGATACTAAAAGACACCTCAAAACAGACATAGTAGTAAACCCCTATTTACCTCCTTAAAGTCAGTTCTCTCAATGAAGATAGTGGAAGCAAAAGGAACCTGGTGGAAGCCCTTGGTCTCATCAGCTGGGAAATTTGGCACTTGGATGTCCAAGGGCTGTAGCAGGAGACAGGTATCTGATCATCCCAGATACTCGGACCCCCATGCCCAGGCAGGTACTCACCCATGCACTCACACACACACTGAGGTAGGCCCACCTTAGGAGCCGGAAAGTTAGTGATGGCAACTTGCAGTGGCTCTAGCACAGCCATGGCTCGTGGAGCTGTGTCATTCAGTACGTCACGCACGCAGGCTTCCAGAAGATGTGGCTCCATTGTGGTCTGTGCCACTGTCACCCCCACCTGTCAGGAAAACTCATCAGTCACAGCCATAACCACAAAGCCACACTTGGCCTGTTTCTACCACTCAGTCTACTGGATTATACCCGAGCACAGAAGTTATTGATGGCCTCAGGTGGAAAACCTCGGCGTCGTAGGGCTGTAAGTGTGAAGAGCCGTGGATCGTCCCAGTCCCTATGAATAAGAGGATGGTCAAAAGACCTTAAACAGCACAAGCCACTAGTACTACAACCTTAGTGAACCCAGGGTCCATCCTACCGGACAGCACCAGCTGCGACAAGCTGGAGAATCTTCCGCTTTGAGACAACAGCATAGTGCAAGTTGAGACGGCCATATTCCCACTGAACAGGGCAGTAGACATCCAGGGCATTACATAACCAGAAGTAGGAAGACCGTCTAGGATGAAGAGCAGGGTTAGAGCTGGCCGCCTGTGCGGCCAGGGAGAGGCTACAGAAAAGGCAGTAGAGGCAATCGAGAGGGAGCGGCGGGGAAAGACTCTTAATGCCAAGTCTGAAGAACCGAGTTGTGTCCCTGGAACCTGCTTGGTGAAAGGAGCGCACACTCACTCACATGCAGAGACACACTCTAAACAAAAAGGAATCCCCCTGACCCGGGTCCCCATAACCTCAGCCTCCTCACCGAGCCTGGAACTCCTTGGTACACAGTGAGTGGGTGATGTGCTCAATGGAGTCACAAAGACAGTGTGTGTAGTCGTAGGTGGGATAGATGCACCTGTGAACATAGGCAGTAGACCCCAGCCAGTCCCTCTGCCCTATCCCATTGGCTATTGCTCTAATCCACAGCCCTGCTACCTCACCGCCCCTCCCCATGCCAATATCTACCATTTGTCCCCTGTGCGATGGTGTGGTGTATACTTGACTCGATAAGCCACAGGGTCCATCTTGCCATCCTCCATCACCAACTTCATTCGAAGTGTGGCCTCACCCTCTGCAAATTTGCCCTTGCGCATTGCCTGAGGAAAACAAGAGCTCAGGCTTGAGCTCTTTCACGCTGGCCTACCCAAACCAAGCTGCCCTTCGGAGATGTCACCTCAAAGAGCAGCAGTGATTCCTCAATAGGCCGCTCCCTCCATGGTGAAGGTAAAGAGTTGTGGCCTTTGAGCTCCTCTACTTTCTGGTGACACACATAAGCTTGACCCCTGTGAAAAAGGGATATGAATGTGCAGGTGGCCTATGACCTAGTAGTCAGCTTACCTGGCTCAACATTATGGGTGGGCCTGGCCTCACCTGCGGATGAGTTCCACAGCCCAGGCGTACAGCTGGTCAAAATAGTCGGAGGCATATGTCACTTTGTAAGGTGTGTAACCTGGGGCAGCAGAGACACAGTGTGAGCAGCCAGCAAGAAACACGAACTGGCAAAGCCATGGCCCCCAGAGAGGTCCACTCACCGCCAGCCCTGCCCAGGCCTCACCCAATCCATACCCAGCCAAGTCACCATGTCATGAATAGCAGTGAAGAATTTTGCTTCTTCCTTCTCAGGGTTGGTATCATCAAAGCGCAGAAAACAGATACCATTGTTGGCCTGGAAGAGTGGGAGCACCTGTGAGCTCCCACATATCCCTCAGCCCCATAGTCCACACCATCAAACTCAGACTTCTCAGAGCTCAAGCTTATTGAAATATAAAGTACAGCCAGGGAGATAGTTGAGCAGATAAAAGCAGTTGCTACACAAGCCTTGGGACCTGAGTGTGATCTGAAAAATCATGATGCAAAGAACCAACTCTCAGTTTTTTCTTTGATGTCCACCGATGTGCAACAGCATGAGTGTGCGTGAGTGCATGCACAAGTGCAGGTGTGTGTACACACATCCGCAATTGCCCTGGCTGTCCTGGAAGCATGCACAAGTGCAGGTGTGTGTACACACGTCTGCAATTGCCCGGGCTGTCCTGGAACTCACTCTGTAGACCAGGCTGGCCTCAAACTCAGAGATCTGCCTACCTCTGCCTCCTGAGTGCTGGGGTAAAAGGTGTGTGTCACCACCTCCCAGCCCTAAGAATATTGTTTTAATTAATGTCTTCTTTTGATGGCCAACACTAAATAATTTAAAAGTTAAATAAAAGGTATTCAAAAAATTCATCATTCACAGGACATAGTGGTACATACCTTTAATCCTAGCACTTGAGAGGCAGAGACAGGCAATCTCTGATTTCAAAGCCAGCCAGAATATATAGTAAATCCCTATCTAAAGAACCATTTTAGTTCACCATTTCCTGAGGATAACTGTTACATATGGTTTCCCTCTATGGCCTCTGTCATCAGCTACAAAAGGCAAGAAAGAACTATATCTTTCTGGAATCCAGTCATGGGAGCAGCCAATGACCATATTACTTGCCAGGCACAGAGACACATACTTACTTTGGCATAACCAAAATTGAAATTGATGGCTTTGGCATGTCCAATATGCAGGATTCCATTGGGCTCTGGGGGGAACCGCGTTCGTACCTGAGTGAAGGGAATGGGACAGAGGAAATGAGATCAGAGCTCAGACCACCCTGCAGAAACAGATGCCCTTTCCTAAGGAGGTCATGGTGATAGGTGAGATGAGGCAGGAGAGAGGCAGCTTAGGCACATAAGCCAGTGTTTGCTTGGCCCCATCCCTACACACCTGTCCTCCAGTGATCTCTAGGTGTTGCTTCAGCAGATCCATAGTATGCGGAGTGGTCACATAGCCTGGAGTCTTGTAGTTTTCACCTGCCAGGATCAGAACAAATCTGATGACCAGGCTGGCAGCCAAGGATCCTGACTACAAATCTGGCTATAATGCTAACCACCAGCCCACCCCAGAGTTTCAAGGTACCCCCTTACCTGGTTTATGAAACTTAAGGGCCTCCCCCCGGAGCTGCTCCATTAGAGACAGGGTCTGGCCAGCAACCTCACCTACAGGGAAGAAATCAAGAACCCTGCCTACAAGATATAACTACCATACCCAACTCAGAAAAATATCCACGGCTGCTATCAACACCCTGAAACCAGATCTGAACAGGCCCCTCTTCTCCAATTCCCAGAGACAAGATCTATAGAGCCAAACTCCTCAGGTCTCTAAGGTCAGTCTCTGGGCAAAGGGAACAAAGGAAACTCCAGGAACCCCAGTCTTGAGAAAAAAAGAGGTAGATAAATAAAATGAGGGCCTGAGAAGCCTGTGCTGTAGGGTCCTTCAGACAGAATGTCCGGAAGTCAGAAGCTAAATATACCAGGAGCCTCGCTGGGGCTTCTCACCATTCTCCACAACTTTTGCTGTCTTCCGGTCTGTTTCTTCCAGCCGGGCCTTTGCCGCCTAAGAGAAGCATAGAAATCGCATCAGACTCTCTTTGGGCAAGACCTGCTGATAAATAGGTCCAGGCACCCCCTTCTCCAGCCATAGGTCTCACAATAGCTCTACTTCACCCGCAGGGACCCTGAGCAGCGCCCAGCATCCTCTCTGCTTCACCCACAGGGACCCTGAGCAGCGCCCAGCATCCTCTCTCTGCTTCACCCACAGGGACCCTGAGCAGCGCCCAGCATCCTCTCTCTACTTCACCCGCAGGGACCCTGAGCAGCGCCCATCATCCTCTCTACTTCACCCGCAGGGACCCTGAGCAGCGCCCAGCATCCTCTCTGCTTCACCCACACGGACCCTGAGCAGCGCCCAGCATCCTCTCTGCTTCACCCACACAGACCCTGAGCAGCGCCCAGCATCCTCTCTCTACTTCACCCACACGGACCCTGAGCAGCGCCCAGCCTCACCTTGGGCTTCTTCTCCAGATCGGCTTCCATCTTGGGACCCAGAAGGTGGAGGACCTGAGCAGATACCAGAGTCAAGAGTAGACAGTGTCCTCTCTCAAGAACCTCCTGATGGAGCCCTTCCTGCCTCTCTGCCTATCTAGCCCATCTCACCTTATCTCCTCTGTGTTTCTTGTTATTTGAGACAGGGTCTCACTATGTAGCTTTAGCTGGCCTGGAACTCACTATGTAGACCAGGTTATCCTTGAACTCATGAAGACCTGCCTGCCTCTGCCCACCAGGCTTCCTCATATGTTTCTACTGGTCTTGAATGCTTTTCCTTTCTGAGGGCTTATCCTGGGCCCAGGTAACAAATGTTGCCATTTACAGAGAAATAATGTGGGCCCAGCATCAAGAAAAACAGTCTACCTCAGTCGTCATCATCTTGTGATTCTTTGCCAGCATATCAAGGTGAAGGCCACATCACCCATTTGTGGGAAGAGGAAACCGAGCTTCACAGAAAGTGATTCATCCTAACTGTGAGGCCACGGTCAGGTACTGCCCCCCACTTCACACTGGGCTCTACTATCTCTGTCGATTAGGAACAGGGTCTCCTTCCTCTTTAGCCCCCAATGGGTTCTAGCTTCAGCTTAGGGAGGTACCCACCTGCATATCCACTTCGTGCTTGATCATTTTGCCATCTGCCCATCTGAGTGCTGCCCGAGCCTCTCCTAAGAGTATGGGCACAAGAAGCTGCAGGGAGGCAAAAGGGGGTGCTTCTTCCCCTCCTCCTCAAGGAAGTCCTAGCTGACACAGGAGTCAGAACCTTGGCCCAGTCAGAACACGTAAGGTGTTCCTTGCTCACCCGCCCACCTCCCTCTCACAAATGCACAGATTAGAAGGCACAACCAGTACGGTCGACCTCTAAGTAACTCCCTGCCCAGATTCCACTCACCCATCAACAGCCCCATGTTGAAACGGTATCGTTCCACCAGGAGCTGGGAACGATGCCGGTTTATGGTGGCCTCCACCTGCAGAAAGCCAAACCATATGGTTCAGGAATGCCTCCTCCGGCATTCTGGATACCCGCGCTCTTGCTCTAGGTCTGGGTAGAGAAGCTCCAGCGCTTTTCCAGGGCCACAGCTAGGAGACATCTGACGCCTGGGGGAGAGGACTTACAGCTTCCTCAATCTGTTCTGGTGTCACCACCACACCCACACCACATTCCTGCTCGAAGTCCTCAGTATCAATGGGATCCAGGGGATGACTCCGCACATATTCAAGAGCAGCTGAAAAAGGAAAGGCAATTGGACATCTCAGCTCCAAGAAGTGGATAAATACCCAGGGCCTTAATGCCACGTAACTTCAACTATTTTGGCTACATGGATGCCTAACAGGTTAAGTCCTGGCACCATTGGAAAGAACCCTGAGGCTACAGGAAAGAGAGGCATGTGTTCTGAAGCAGGCCTCTTGTAGGATAACTCTCCTAGCCACACCATGGGTCTCCCCCTCCATGCCCCAGTGCCTGTCCAGAACCTGATGTCCAGAAAGCAACTGGGGAACTTGACAGAAAAAACAAACAGGAGTTTTGGCTGAAGGGAGGGATGGGAGGTGGAACTGGAAATACAGGCAGGGGTCTCACCGCTCAGCTGGAGCTCAGTGTGGATCTTCTTATTGGCTATATAGCTCACAAGGAAAGAAAGACGCCGGGTATCCCTGAGTCGGGAGGCCAAGCCATACAGCAGAGTCCCGGTAGCCTTGTCAATGGCTGAGCCCAGAGTCCGCTGCGCCTGGAGTCGGAGGGATCAGGAAAAAAGCCCCATGCCCAAGCGAGTTAGGATGAATCACTTTACTGTGAAGCTTAGTTTCCTCTTCCCACATGCAACAGCGGGAAACCTGGAGCAAATCAAGATCTGGACCCAGTCCCACGTTGCTTTGGAGCCCAAGAGGCAGCTGAGGTCCTGGGGAAAGGGACTCGCACCTGGGTCGCCGCCTCCCGCAGCTGAGTGCTCAGAGCCGCGTTCTTGAGCGTCTCGCGCGCCTTGTTTTCGCTCAGGCCGAGGCCGGTGAACAACGTCAGGGAATCCGGAGTAGCCATAGCAGAGACACCGGAAACCAAAAGAAACTTTAGGCCGCATCTGCACAGCGACCTTCGCTCACTAACCAATCAGAATAAGAAGCCTGGAAGAGACCCAATAGTGGCCGTTCTCAGGGAGAGGGGCGGGGCCCGCCTGCTCGTCAACGCCATTTGAGAGCCGGAGAGCGGCCGGACCGGCTTTTCCGGGCAGTTGGTTCCCGCCCCTCTGGCTGTAGGCAGCTGGCAGGGTGGAGTCCACGCGACTTTAGAAATGTGCCTCGGGCGTGTAGAGTGAAAGTGTTTAGAAACAAAGCAGACTGAGCCTTAGCTACTTCTCCCTCAGCCCTAGGAATCCAACCCCATCCTGTTCTCGGAGAGCAAAAATGAGTTCCGGTCGCGTTTTTTAACGTCACAGCTTTTGAGTTGTCATGGAAACAGATGACAAAATGAATTCCAGATTTCCCCGGTCCAGATCACTGCAGAAAATGTGTAAAATGGCCTATTTGGGGCCACACAACCTGGCATTATTTAGGTGCCTACTGGGACACAGCAAGGAGAGGGAAAGGAAAGAGAGACCAGGCGCGACTTCACAGAAACTTCTGTGACTGCTTTACAATCGCATGCCAACCAAACAAGCCACAGGCAGCACTGATTGAATCAAGTGCGTTACCAAGACAACAAACGTGTTGAGGTTCCTAAGGATAATAAGAGAGGGAGTGGGATACATTGTTGCTGGGAGAGGCCGCACACACCCACACACCTTTACCCAGAAGCAGGGGCAGGTGGATTCCATGTGAGTTCAAGGCCAACCAGGGATACATAGTTGAAACTGTCTCGAAAAAAAAAAAAAAAAAGAGAAAACAAAAAAACGACACATTGTTTATATATATGAAATTGTCAAGGAATAAATTAAAGATATTCTGGGAGCTGGATACACTTAACTGTGTCAGCAGTTAAGAAGAGCACTGGCTGGTCTTCAAAAAAACCTGGGTTCATTTCCCAGCACCCACATAACTATTCAACCATCTGTGTCTCCAGTTGCAGGGGAACTAATGCCCTCTTCTGACCTCCACAGGCACCAGCACGAAAGTGGTGGGCAGACACACATACAGGCAAAATATCCATATACATAAAATAAAATTTTAAATGAAAAACATAATATTAAAAATAAAACTCTCTATTTTAAAAGGAAGGAAGGAAGGAAGGGAGGGAGGGAGGGAGGAAGGAAGGAAGGAAGGAAGGAAGGAAGGAAGGAAGGAAGGAAGGAAGGAAGGAAGGAAGAAAGAAAGAAAGAAGAAAGAAACCTTGTGCCAGGTCAAGTGCAGTGGCCTACACCTGTAATCTAAGCTTCCCCTGAAAACTAAGGCAAGGATAGTAACTTAAAGGCCAGCCTGGGCAACACAGGGTTGTTTTTTAAACTAAAATTTTAAATAAACCGAACTTTAAAGTCTATTGCCACACTTACCATTTCAGAGCAGGCAAATATCACACAAAGGTAAATAAACCACAATGCACAAGTTTTTTTTTTTTTTTTTTTTTTTTTTTTTTCTTCGAGACAGGGTTTCTCTGTGTAGCCCTGGCTGTCCTGGAACTCACTCTGTAGACCAGATTGGCCTTGAACTCATTGAGATCTGCCTGCCTCTCCCTCCCAAGTGCTGGGATTAAAGGTGTGTGCCACCACCGCCGGCTTCCTTAGGACTTTTAAGGTAGGGACAGTGTGAGACAGAGATGGGCTAATCCTGGTTCTGGCTATAGTGTTTGCAATTCTCTGGTCTTCTAACTCCAAGATTTTGCTAAGATAAAACACACAAGTAGTTCTTCATGTGCAAAGTGAGAAAACCAGCTGCTGTTAGTAGAATGGTAAAGAAATTCCCAAATTCAGAACTGGAGTTCAGGCTATTGGAAGCCTTGATGTTCTTCTGGACTAGGCAGGAGTCTAACAAGGTTGTAACCATATACTGTGACCTGCTTTGTGCTGACATCCCACCAATGACCAAGTTTCATGTCTGAGTTTACATATGGGTCTCACATAATGACTATCTTGCTAAGCTCTCTCCAGAGCCATGTGTTAAACCACCATCCAGATTCAATCCTGTATCTTGAGGCTTCTACCTCACCCTAGAGTGCATTCATGTGGAAGGCCAAGTTTGGGAGTTGGATAAATGATGCATAGGCAGGCTCCAGCACTGTGACTAGTCTGCAGCTGCAGAATCCCAGCCAACACAACACAAAGGTGCCCACAGTGAGCAGAGCCACACCTTGCCAAGTGTGGTGGTATATGCCAGTTATCCTAGCATTTAAGAGGCTGAGGCAGAATTGCCATGAGTTTGAGGCCAGCCTCAACTGCACAGCAAGACCCTGTCTCAAAACAAATTAAACCAACCAACAAACAAGGGGTTGGGGATTTAACTCAGTGGTAGAGCGCTTGCCTAGCAAGCACAAAGCCCTGGGTTCGGTCCTCAGCTCTGAAAAAATAAATAAAAAAATAACCTGGCACTGCTAATGTTTCTTCAGTAGCTGATGCCACCCCGAGGTTTATCATTACAACTCGGTTGTCCCCATCCCTAAGCCCTGCAGGTCTGGCAATGGCCTCCTGAGTAGGGTCAACACTCCTTTACCTAGACTCCTCACGACACCCTGTGGGTTCAACAGTTCAGTGTAACAGCATGAGATATGAGCTCTGCCAGTGCCATGTCACAAGTGACAGGTGACAACAGGATGTTTAATCAGGACCTCAGGAACCATGACTTAGAACAAACATGCCCTAGACTATATGGTACCCTTCCTGCAGGAGTACCTCATCCAAGAAAAATAACCAAGTGGAAAAGCTAGGCAGGGGCTGGAGAGATGTCTCAGTAGTTAGGATCACTGCTGCTCTTCCAGAGGACCTGGCTTCAATTCCCAGCACCCACATGGCAGCTCACAACTGTCTGTAGCTCCTGTTCCAGGGGATCCTTTGACACCCTCATATAGATACATGAAGGCAAAACACCAATGTACATAAAATAAAAATAAATAATTAAAAAGAAAGAAAAGCTAGGTAGCAGCCAGCAAAACCCATCAGAGCATGGGGGCAGCCAGGTCCATAAACAAGTCTAAATGGCATAGACTAAGAGCATACAGGTATTAGAGGCCACAGAATGGCAGTGTCATGGGCTCCACAGTAACAGTGCTGCACACACTTAAGACCTAACACAATCCTGTTATTCAGTCCATACCTACCAGGTCCTCCAGCAGTCACAGCTTAGCATTTCCATTTCTACTAGGGCCCTCACCCAGCCAACAAAGCCACCACCACTCCATGGCCTTTTCATAGTGTGTACCCACTGGAAAAAGCCAACAGTGAGCATGTGGTTAGGGTTCTCCAGGAGCTCACTGCGACCGCTAACTCCCGACTCTGAAGGGGAGGACTGTGAGATCTGCGTGCTCAGTTTCACGTAATTGGCTCTGTGGGCCTGAAGATGTCACCGGCTCCATCCACCACTGGCCTCTTGTCTTCCTACTTCTGGCTTCTCCAGGTGTCACTGCATGCAGGGTTGGGGTGGAAAGTGGGAATGCAGGTGACCACGCAGGACAGAGAGGGTCAGTCTCTGAAGCTGCAGCTTTAGGTAGCTGTGAGCTGTCTAACACGTGGTGTTGGGATCAAACTCGAACCTCTGAAAGCCTGGCAAGCACGTAACCACTGAGCCACCTCCCCAGCCTTGCTCCCCTCCACTCCCTAAAGAGGCCTATTCTTCTCTCAAGTCATCGGAGGTTACAGAGGGGCAGTGCGATCCAGACAGAAGCAAGGTTCCTTGTGTTTGTACAGGAGTTGGGACTTAGCTCCGTGGTAGCGCACTTGACTACACAAACCCCTGGTACCGGAAGAAACTGTACGGGGGGGGGGGGGGGGGGGGGAGAGACCCTGAAGCCAGGTGTGCCTGCTGACCTATGGGTGAGCAGCCTTGGGCAACTGCCAAAAGCTATGGCCTGAGAGCCCAGCACCCCTCCAGAGTGGAATTAAGATTGTCCCAGGTCCTCTTTTCAGAACAGGATCTCTTCTCTCAAGGGATTTGGGTGTTTTTAAACTGCAGAGGCTTGTGAAGAAGAAAAAAGGGAGAGCTCCCCAGGGGCCCTCCCTGCCTGCAGGTAGTCTCTAACCTGCTGCTTGGTTATCCCCAGGCTGCTCTGGGGTTTGCCCTTTTTGGTTTGTTGTTTTTGAGACAGGGTTTCCCTGTGTAGCCCTGGCTGTTCTGGAATTCACTCTGTTAGACCAGGCTGGCCTTGAACTCACAGAGATCCGCCTGCCTCTGTCTCCTGAGTGCTGGATTAAAGGTGATTGCCTCCACTGCCCGACTGGGTTTTCACCTTTTAACCCATGTTATCAGCTCTAGAGTTTCATGTGTACTATTCTCTCCTTGGATGCCCTACAATCTTAACTAATGCCAATCACAGCCACTTCAACATGGGAGCCAGAACCAATGGACTGTCAAGTAGCAGGCAGACTCCAGGGAGATGATGGGGCGGGGGACCTTCATGATTGTGATGGTTAACGCTGTCAACTAGACACACGTAGAATCTAGAATCACCTAGGAGACTCACCTAAGTGTGGACAGCACCATTCATGCCCTAGACTAGGGTCTGAATAAAAAGGAAGGGTGTGCTGAGCTGCCAGCATCCACTGCTCCCTGCGTCCTCACTTCAGAGGCAGCGAAACCAATGGCATCATGCCGTTTCTGCCATGACAACTGTGCCCTCCAACTACGAACCTGAACAAACCCTGTCTTTCTTAAGCTGCTTTGGCAGGCAGTCATAGCAACCATTAAAGATCTATAGTGACCCAGAGGAAATGAGCTGTGACCTTATCTCCCCTCAGAGCGGAGAACTTCAGGATCTTTAACAAACACACACATATACCAGATCATGGGGGCGGGGGGAAGCCACAACATGTTGTGGATCAGTCACTAAGTCTGCTTATTTATTATTTATTTTTAAAATATATTTAAACAGCAGCAATCACTTCCAAAATGCAAAAAAATTACAATTTTTAGAATAAAATTATAATGTTTATAATGCAGGTCAGAAAGGTTCAAAGGTACAACTGAGAAACACGCAGCACTGAAGGCAGCTGAAAAAGCCAAGGCCCACTGATTTGGGGACCAAGGTGACACGAGGTCACAATTTGTGAGGTTCCCACCCCCAAATTATGCCCCCCCAACTTCCCATTGGTGGAACCAGTGTCCTCTGAGTGACAGAAGGAAAAGTGGCAAAGAGATGGCCTTCTGAAGGGGATCCCCCAAACCCAGTCCCTCCATCAGCCAGGGACCTGCTAATCGACCTCCTCCATGTTGCTGTACGTGGGGGCTGGGCGGTCCACAGGGGGGGCGAAGCGATCAGGGGCTGTCCGCGTGGGGGCCACCTCGGGGGCCTGGCCAGGGCCTAGTCCCTGCAACAGAATACGAGGACAGGGGTTGGGGGTTGCCCAGCTACTGCCTGGCATCCCGGGGGTGCTGGCTCAGAGCCCCGGCACCCAAGGGAGGGCCCCTAGGCAGGCGCAGACAGCAGCGGCGTTTAGACAGAGAGACGAGATCGGGCCTGAATACTCACTTTATTAACACTTTAAATACAGGAAATAGTGCCAGCAGGGCTAAGCCCTAGGACAAGGGTCAGAGAAACAGGAGGAACAGACAACCGGATGGACACATACCCTAGGACACTCGGCCCCTGCAGAGGCTGCGGTCCCCACACGTCTCCCACCCGATACACAGACTGAGGCCCGGAGCCCAGAGTTGCTCCCCACCACAAAGGCAGGCACGGCCTGGGGGGCAGGCAGGCAGGCCAGCCCACAGGAGGAGGAGCCTGCAGGTGAGCTCATCTCCAGCGGCTCTGAGACACCAGAGGATAGAACACGTTGAGCACAAGGGCCACCAGAGCCGCCACGGTGCCCAGGACAAAGTACCGCAGGCAGCCCTCGTCTGATGTGGTGGGGCCACGCGCCGGGGGCCCCACCCAGTCCTGGGGCCCCCAAGGCCCCAGAGGCCCAGGCCCCTCGGGCACCATCTCCTCCTCGGCCTCGAGCTCCTGCCAAATCCGGGAAGCCTATGGTATGTGGAAAGGGCCATCAGCACCCGGGGATGGGGAGGCCCCAGTTTCCCTGAGACCCCTAGGCAAGACGGTCACATCAAGGTGACCGGGCCTGAGCCCCGCATTCCAGATCAAGCAGCGGGGAAGTAGGCAGCCAGTGCCGAGGCTTCTAAATTGAGAGCTTAGGGTAGGAGAATCCTGAGCGCCTTGGACTTCCTCCAGACAGCTCTTAATCCACATTCAGCTTCTCCCAGGCAAGGAAGTGGAGTTACCTGGTCAGATTTTAGTCCAGACCCTCCTCCACAGAAGGGACCAGCTCACAGAGGAGAAGCAGGCAACCCCATGGCAATCTCCTCAAGATTACCCATGTCAGGTCCTGACCACTGTGCTGTGTCTCTGAGCCTGACAGAGATGTCTCAAGGGAGCATAGGTAACAGAAAGGAGATTGATTGGTCTCGAGAGCAAAGTCACTGTGCTCATGGACCTATGGAACACTGTCAGCACAGGAGACGGAAGAGCCTGAAGGTTCATAGGGATAGTTGCTCACCACAGAAAGTGTGACAGCCACTGGAGGGGACAGCCATCTCTGACAGGGATATCTTGAGTGCACACCAGAACACGAGGGTGATCACAAATGAGGGTCTCTAGGCTGGCATATGGAGAATGTGGGGGAGAACTGGGAGAAGTCAGGTTCAGTCTGCGTAGAGTGCCATGCCTGCTGAGGGTCGGGACAGTTCTCTGCTGTACTTTTGTGCACACTGTGGTAGCATGTTTACATATGGACACCTGGGACTGTGTTCCTAGGGTATCTTCCGGGATGCCCTGGGTGAGGCCCGAATCAAGGAACCCCATCTCTAAATTCCGCAGGCTCGAAGGGCTTATGACTAGGAAGAAAGCTGCATTCCCCAGCCGCGTCCCCCACTAGCCTGGAAGGCCTTCCCCATGCCTCACCTGGCTGGCAGCAGCTTCGGCTGCAGGGCCTAGGTCTGGGTGGTGTTCCGAGTGGCCGGCCCTGGGGGGTCTCTCCACGGGGGAGTTCCTCCGGCGGTAGAAGAGCACATAGGCGTACCGCGTCACCACCTGGCTCTCGTCCACTGTTGTCACTGTGCTGTCGTCAAACAGGCGCCAGCCTACAGCGGGGCGGGAAGAGCGTGAGCGCGGCCTGGACCACCCTCCCCCCCACCTAGCCTGCTGCTTGTGTGTGCCCTCACCCACGTCACTGCGCTGGCTACTGCGGTCGTTGGGCAGGCGGGCACAGGCGGTATAGTGGCCACCGATCATGCCTCCGTAATGGTTGATGACGGCATACAGGTCATAGCTAGGCAACTGCTCCTCTTTCTGGCCGATACAGAACTTGCTCAAGTCCAGGTTCCTGTAGTCCCAGTCAGAGAAGGGTGAGGCAGTTAGAATGCCCCCCGATCCCTGTGCCCTGTCCAGTCACCAGGGCTCACTCATTGCTCACCGAACAGGAAACTCCACCAAGTCATTGATCTTGTCACGCCAAATGAAACTACGAAAGGAGAAGCGCTTCAGCTGCACAATGAGCACATTGGGCAGGCGCCAGAGCAGCAGCTGTTTGGAGGCCTCCCGATGCTGTCCGCACTGTGGGCAGTACCTGGTAGAGGACAGAAGAGTCAGAAGCACAAGGCCCCTCCATCCTGCCCCGCTCCCTGCCTGCTGCCCCACGCTCACCAGGCCTCCTCGGGTGCCAGCACTTCAGGCCGAGTAAAGAGGTTGAGGCACTGGTCCAGGGTAAAGTGGCCAGCGCGGGCAGCCTCACCGGCAGAGCCTGGATCTTCAGCACACTCCAGCTCCTTGGAGGCCACCAACACAAACTCCTGTAGGCGCTCATTGTTCCGCCACACCAGAGCCAGGCTGCAGTCATCCCCTAGCTCCAATGGTGTCTCCCCTGGAGGTGAGCAGAGACCGCTGTCACGCTGCTGTGCAGAGCAGCCAGCCCAAGCTACCCTGCAACTTCCACCCACGACATCAGACACCTTTGTCCTCAAGCCGCTGCTCTCGGTTAGATGCATCAATTTTATAGATGAAAAACTGGGGTGTGTGGGTGTTCACGGCTTCACTGGAGTGCTGGTACCCAGGCACCGCAGCTAAGACAAAGCATGATAATCAGTGCTTACCTACCCACTGTGGTCTGAACAACCCTCCCCAACTTTTTCCTGCAGCATCCAAAGCATTTCAGCAGATCTTACCTTCGGGCCGGGACACCCTCTCACTAGCAAGCAACGAACAACCTTCAATAGGCCCACTGGCCAACATCTCAGAAGAAATGCCACTGGTGCTAGGTACAGGACCCCGATCAGGGGGTGCCCACACACGGGGAGCCCCTGTATCCCCCTCAGCCACAGGCGTCACCAACTGGAGCTCAGAAGGCTGAATGGGTTCTCTCTCACTATCCCCAGCCTCCAGGGAGCTGGTTGAAAGCAATGTGGTACAGCCAGGGCTCTGGGATTCCAAGGCCATCCGGCCAGGCTGGAAGGGTGGTTGGAACACACTCACGGAGTATCTGGCAGCAGACAACAAGGTAAATAAGAATTCTGACCTCTGGTCTGACACCAGATACCTCTGCTCCCCACCCACACTGGTCCTCTGAGCTCTTACCGGGCATAACCTTCTAGTAGCTGAGCAAGCCGGGCGTAAGTGAGGCGTGAGGCAGGCACGCTGACCAGGAAGGGGTAGCCAATGTTCTCAGGGCGGCAGAGGCCTTTGTGGTCAGGCCAATGGGTTTTCTGGCAGAACCTGGAGGGAAGGAGAAGGTAAAACTAGAGCCGTACCCCTAAGTGCTATAATTATAAATCGGGGCTTGCTCGAAGCCCTGGGGACTAGGGATGCCAGCCCCGCCTCCCCCAAGGCCTGATCACATGAACAAGTGGGTGGAGGCTTAAAGTATGTGTCTGTGTGGAGAGGCGGGCGGGATGGCAAGCGGCAGGTGGAGAAAACGGGAGGGGAGGCCATGGGGTTCCTCACTGGTTGCAGTAGCCAACGCGGTAGCAACGGGTACAACGCTTCAGCTTTTCATCCTCTGACTGCTGCTTCCGCTGGCAGGCTGCACACTTGGAGATAGGGATGCTGGGTACCTGGGGGCGCTAGGGTGGGTCATCTGGCTTAGCAAAGCCAGGTAGGAATGGCCAGCCCCACCAGGGCCCCACCAGGGCCCCACCAGGGCCCCACCAGGGCCCCACCAGGGCCCCACGGCGTCAGGTTGGCCCCACTCACCTGCTGCACCTCTAGCACCACTACCCGCTCCTTAGCCAGCTCTGGGGACAACAGCTCAAAGCAGAGCAGCATGTCAGTTGGGGACACAGCATCCAGCGAGTGGGAGGGCAAGAAAACACGATGGAAACGATTCTTAATTACCTAGAGATAAAGAGCATACAGAGCCATGTGGTAAGCCCTTGCTCTAGGCCTGATCACAACACCAAGAAGGCTTAGTCCTGCACTGGAGTCTTCTGGGATGGGGAAGAACGGGAAGATCTGTGGCCTAAAAGGGAAGTATGCTTGCCCAGTGGCGGAAGGTACATTGGAGCACCTGAGAGACAAAGCCTGGGACCCTCCATACTAAGGGCCTCTACCCCTGTGATAAATAGCAAGTCGCTGCTAAGACTACAAGGTGTTATCAGGGTAGGGTCCACATTCAAAGAGCCTCTTCCACACTCACACTCAAGAAGAAAGGGGAACTGTTGAATTAAAAGGCTAAGAACTTTCAAGGAAGGCTAGCATGCAGATCTGGGATAAAATGAGAGAAAAGAGGACAGAGAAAGAATAGAGAAAATAAGCCAAGCAGTGGTGGCGCACTCCTTTAATCCCAGCACTCAGAAGGCAGAGGCAGGCGGATCTCTGTGAGTTCGAGGCTGGTCTACAAAGCGAGTTCCAGGACAGCCAAGGCTACACAAAAAAGGAAACCCTGCCTCACAGGCAAGCTCCTGGCAAGGTCAAGCTCTGCCAAAGCTCCACAGGGAAAGGTGGTTACAATTCACCTTCAAAGGGGGAGTAGACTAAGTGGTGGCTGAGAACTCAGGGAATTTATGTTACCTAGTCCAATGCCTAGCTTCAATAATGTCTCAAACAAAAATATACAATCTAAGTTTCTGCAGAAGCATTTATATTCATGTACATGTGTTTAGATGCTATTAATGGTACGTGTCTGTCTGTGCTTCAATACATGCGTGGGGCTGGAGAAATGGCTCAAGCAGTTAAGAGCACTTCAAAAAGATGAGGGGGGGGGGTTCACTCCCAGTATATACATGGCAGCTCACAACCATCCATAATTCCAGTTCCAAGGGGTCCAATACCCTGTCTCCTGGCCTCTATGGGCACCAGGCACACAACATGGTACACATACATACACACACACAAACAGGCAAAACACTCATAAAATAAAACATTAAAAAAGAAAAAACCTTCTGTGCACACATGCAGAAACTTGGTAGAGATATACCTCAGTCAGGCGCAGGTTTTCAGGCTTCACATGGACACTCTGAGAGAGGGAATCCAAAACTTCACTTGCGCTGGAGTTCTCCTTGCTAACACTCACCAGAAACTTTGGCAACAAAGGTAAAGTCAGCGTGGGGGAAGGAGACACAGTCATGTTTTTCTAGGATAGCCCAGAGGGGAGGGACTCGTTACTCACCTTGATGGGTTTGCTGTGAGGCTCCCGAGCAAAATAAAATATGGGGAGAACCTTTTGCTTTTGTGGCAAGGGCACAGGCAGGTAAAGGAACGGGTCAAAGGTGATGGAGACCTGTGGATGCAAGGGCGACACTAGAGTGACACCAAGGATCCAGATGCTCTCAGGAGAGCTACTGCGGGCTCTCTGACGGCTGGCAGGGCTCTCAGTGATAGAGCTTTAGACAGACCGAGGGAGCCCACCAGGACCCACCAATGCCCATTCTCGGGCACAATTCTTTTCTGGCAGCTTAGCCTCTTTTCCAAGTTTCCCTTCCTCTGCATCCTGTGTGCCTTTCCAACCCGACACACAACTCTGGCATGCCTTACTTATCTTTGCGACACCGTACCTCTCCGTCCAAACACCCCCGACCTCGGCCAGGAAGCCTCCCATGCCCAATTTCTCCAGACCACACAGAACCTCAGGCCTCTCTGCCACTTTCCTTCCCCAAATTTTGCCCAGCACTCCCTGAAAATGCACATGCTTCAACGTAATCTGACCAAGCGAGCCTACAGCAACTAGGGGCTCCTCTCTAGGAGAGTCCACCGCACCTTGGCACACACAGGGCACACCAGCTTTGACTTGTACTGGCCCTGAAACAGGTCCACAATGAAGGAGTCATTCCTCATCTTGTGCCGCTGCCAGGCTTCCTCAGCCACCAC
Organism: Peromyscus maniculatus bairdii; assembly: GCF_049852395.1. Lineage (NCBI taxonomy): Eukaryota > Metazoa > Chordata > Mammalia > Rodentia > Cricetidae > Peromyscus > Peromyscus maniculatus. Next base: position 106,593,284 of record NC_134858.1, on the reverse strand, counting down.
CTGAGGAAAAATGGGGAGAACTGAGGAGACCTGAGAGCTGGGACACACAAAACCCCACTCGACAATCCCACCCTGACTGACCTCGTCAGGACGTCCGTCTGAGTCCACGGTCTCTGTGTAGGGCTTGTTTTGGATCCGATTCAGGTCCTCATGCAGCCCATCCAACAAGAAAGCCATGAACTCTTGGGCATCATGCTGCGCATAGCCTGTGAACTGGCTAGCTTTGCTGGCCACAATGGCCTGCATGGGGAGGTCAAAGTGTCAATGAGAAATCTTAGCACCCATTCACTGGGCCCCTCACTAGCTAGTCCTCCCCAGCCTCTCTAAGCAAGGGTGGGGGGAATCCCAGCTCACCTTTAGCTTGGAGGGCTGAAAGGCTTGATGAGTGCCCTTCCACAGAGCCCGGAGCAGCACAGCAAAGCCAATGGCCAGTCGCCCACCAGTCCCCAGTGGGTTGTTGTAGTTAATCTCAGCTTCAAAGGATCGGTCTAGAACGGTCAAGAAAAGGTGTGAGAGACAAAGGTACCCCTTCTGCCTGTGCCCCAGGCTCCTGGCCATGACCTCACCATGGAAGAAGTCACGAAGTTCCCGAGTGTTGGACAGAGACTGAATGACACTATTCATGAAGCAGGTGTTCCCTAAATTGACAAGGCCAGTAAAGCCTGGCAGACACACCTTCTTCTCTTCCTCTTCCTCCTCCTCCACGCTATCTCCACTCACCGGACTATGAGGCATTGGAGGCACCATACACGTGGGTTTGGGCTGTGGGAACAAAGGGAACGTGACCGAGCAGCCCGAAGGCTCTCTAGCCTCATGATTTTTATTATTACGACTACGAGTATCATTACTATTATCATTATTATTTTGGTTTTTCGAGACAGGATTTCTCTGTGTAACAGCCCTGGCTGTCCTAGAACTTGCTTTGTGGACCAGGCTGGCCTCGAACTCACAGAGATCACCTGCCTCTACCTCCTGAGTGCTAGGATAAAAGGCAGGCACCATCACCACTTCCAGCCTCATTTCCGGCCCTTCCCAACCTAGGATTCTCACCGAGGCCATGTGTGGTTCTGGCTTTGGAGCTACATGCTCCAAAGGGGTGCGGGCCACCACACCATCCAGCCCTGTGTCCTCAGATCGAGCCTTGGGTTTTTCCTTCTCCACAGCCCTGGCTTCCTCCTGGCCTGTCAGGGGGTGGGGGGCACCCCCTGGAGGGGTTGAGTCCAAAGGGGTTGGACCTGTCGGCACGGCAACCTTCGCACCACCCACTGCACCTTAAAAAGGGGGAGGAGAGGGCTGGTGGTTAGCAGCATGTGTGACGGGGCCTGGGTGGCAGGTCTGGGGTGACGGAGGGAGCTCGTGTGCAGACCTCGTGTAGCTGGGGCCTCCAGTCCGCCCCAGCGCTGACTCTGCCGCTTCCGGAGGCAGATATCTATGCGGGAGGCCGTGAAACAGAAGGTACACTGCTCTGGCTCAATCAAGTTCCTGTCGGGGAAAAGCGGAGTTCAGAGATTTCAGATGAAGCGGGTGTCAAGCCAAACAAGCCAGAGGAATGGAAACCCTAGAGAGAGAAGCAGTAATGGTGCTGGGCACCACCAACCTGAGCTTCACCTGCCAGCGGAAGACGGTGTGGGGCCCACAGCCCGGATGCAGCCTCAGGAAATTTCCATCCCTGCAGAGGCAGAGCAGGGAAGGGAAAGGACACAAGAAAAAGCTTGAAACACGTCCCCATGTACGGCGGCACACTGTCTGCCCCAGCCCCAGCCCCACACCTGGTCTGGAAGATGAGCGTGAAGTCCTGCTCTCGGAAAAAGACTCGAGAGGTGTCCCTGCAGATCTCCTTCACATACACGTGCACCACCACTGAATCCGGCCCCTTCTCATACGAGTCATTCTTCACAAATGCCAGGTTCACCATGGACTCTGGTTCTATGTGGAGACCACGGCTCAGTGCCACCGACCCAGGACAAATTCTAGCCTGATTCTATTCTCCTCCCTACCCACCCATCAATCCTGCAACCCAACCTGGGGGTCTGCCTGGCCAATCCCCATTTTACCATCCACCAAAGCTGCAGAGTCTGCTCCTACGGCCATCTCCTCTTTGACGTGGTCCTCTTTTTCAGGGTCTCTGTCCCGGACCATGACTGGGGGGACTGAGTCACTCCTGGGAGACACTGTCTTCTCTCCTGTCAAAAGGGCTAAATTCTTCTCTGAGCCCAGGAGACTCGTTTGAGGGTTCAGTGGTGGTACATGGAGCTGCTCCTCAACCTCAACCTAATCACACACAAAAGGGAAAAAAAAAAAAAGAAAAGAAAAAAAAAGGCAAGATTTAGCCCTGGGTCCGACAGGTGGCACCCACTCTTCCACATTCCCTGCCCAGCCTCCAAATACCCAAACAGGCGTGTAACTCTCACCTGGGTGGCTGAGTCAGAAGACAGAAAGGGTGGAGCATCACCCTGGGGGCCAGGGCCATCCCTAGACCCTTCTCCTTCTGGCCCTCTGCGGAGATGCACGGCCCTCTTGGCGCTGGGCCCTGCCTGTGCCCCAGGGCCAGCCCCTGAGCCTACCTCCCCACGGCCCTGGGCCCGCTTCTGGTTTCGGGCTTCCTGCTTGGCTCTGCGGGGCTCAGAGCCTTGCTCCAGGGCAGGGGGAGACAGATCTTGCCCATTCTCCTGGCACCGCAACCCTGACACCAGCTCTTGGGTCCCTAGAGGTTTCTTCTGCCAAAGATACAACAGTTAGGCCCTGTTGAAAAGACTGGGCATCCCCACCTCCCGTGCACTCAATTAGAACTTACCAGGAGAGAGGGCCAGGTGAGCAGAGGCACCTTCTTGGGTAGGGCCAACTGTAGAAGACCACCCTTATGAGCCTGCACTTTGGTACAAGAACTTTGTATTTCAGCAAAGAAGACACCGCCCCATTGCCGGCCATCTGGAGAAAGAGCGGTAACAGTGATCTGAAGCGGGGGGGGGGGGGGGGGGGGGGGGGATATCAGACAACTCAAAGGGAGCGCTGCACACGGGGCAGATGAACACACCTGGAAACCTCACCACACAGTCTGTGTCTGTGAAAGCAGCGTCTACTTCCTCCAGACGCAGGGGACCGGCTCCTACCCGCAGCTTGACGATCACCTCATCTGCACTCTGTCTCCAATCATACAACAATTCTACATGGAGAACGGCAGAGAACAGAAGAGTCACTGCTAACGGTGACAGGCAGGTAACGGAGCTAACTCACCTCTCCCTCAAGCAGCACTCAAAAGCCCCATTCATTACTCACCCTCTTTGGTCTGCTCCTTTCGAGGAGTGGACGCTGGCAACAAAAGGAAAAACAGACAATAATGAGTAGCCAGATTCCCTGACCCCACCATCTGGATCTTAGCCAAGGGTCTTTTTCTCAGCATCAGATCGTGATAAAGGAGGGAGAAACCGACTCCTAAACTGCATGTCCAGAGACAACGGAAGCAGCGGCCCTGAGAACTCTGGAAATGCTGCTCCTACCTCTCCTAGGGTCTCCATCTCTGCTTTCCTGGTTTGCGCGGTCCTTCTGTTTCTTCTTACTGGCAGCCTCCTCCATTCCTGGGGGCCCTCTCCTTGGGCCTGTAGCACTGGTCCCACCAGACATCTTGAGCCGCTTGCTAGCCAGCCAGAGTGCCCCAGGGTCGGCAACAGCGTCTGGGTCAGGGCTGCGGCGCTTTCTTCCTGGCCCAGCTATCTTGGCAACTCTTTGTAGCCAAATTCTTCAGCAAGGAACCAACAGCCTAATGAAAATAGACCACGATTCACTGCCAAAGCCAAACAATTTGCTCCCTGCCTACAACCAGGGCTCAGCAACTCAGGACACTCTTGACCCTAAAGGGCAGTATCTCGCCACCATCTGAGGCAGCCATCCATTCTCTGAGGCTACTCTATGAGGAAATAAATAATTCAAGTAGCAGCCACCGCTTCAGGCCACACCTCCTGGGTAACTACCAAAGACCCACAACGCTGGAAGCCGCAGGAACCAAGTGCTAGGTCAAGGCAGTCATGGCCTAGGACCAGGCTCACCCTCTGGACAGCAGCCATGGCTCCAACCCACAGGGCTGGCACCCTGAGCGCTCCCATCCTTCACTCTCACTGGCTGCTTAGTCACCACCAGACAAGCAAAAGGTGCCTGGGGAAGGCAGGCGAGGCGGAGCCCATCAAGCGGCTGTAGAAAGACCAGACTCTATAGCTGATAATGGACCCTCCCCAGGTGCCGCCACTGCCCAGAAACGGTCCTGGTACTTAGGTGTCTAATCGGCTTCCTGCCGGCTCCCATTCTTATCATAAGCCTGCTCCTGAAACTACTTGGTCTTTTTGTCTCCATCTAAAGAGGACATTTCTCTCCCCAGCTCCAAAGAGGGAACTCAGGAGTGTTGAGACATGGTGGTGTTGGGCATCCAGCTTGACACTGAAACAGGCATCACCCTATTTCCAGGTTCCGTCATTCATCAGCTTTGATTCACTGAGGCCTAATCGGTTTCCCACCTGTGTGTGGACTCTGGCTCTCTCCTTCCAAAATGAAGTTCTTAAAACCAGTGAAGTGAGCGTGGAGATGGAATGTAGACCTGGGACCCTAGCAGCCTCAAGCCCGGCTTGCACAGCCAGAAGAGATACGACTAGTCTATGTCCCCCGGGGGGAGATGGGGTGATAAAAATACCCTTGTATGGTCAGAGAGATGAGCTGAATCTTTGGTGACAGCCTGTCCCGGCCTGAGGGCAGAACACCCGCTGTTTCCTCCTTACACCTAGGCCCTAGTCACACGTTGAGTCCCTCCCCCGGGGCTCCGAGGGCGGCGCGGCGGGAGAGAGCCGATCCAGAGATCGCAGCTGGTCGGAAAGGCTGCGCAGAGTTACTGACCACAGACCAACGCCCCAGCTAGGCTGCTACCCGACTCCAACCTCCGAATCCCGGGCCTGCCACCACCTCCTCCAGGAAGCCACCCTCGCTCGCCGCTCGTCCTCTTAAAAACAGAGAGGCCGGCCACAGGTGTAGCATAACGGCTCAGTCGGCACCGGTGGGCCCCGCACACCGTGGGGCTCGAGATGTCGGGGCTGGCACGGCCCGTGACCTTGAACAGGCCGCCGCAGGCCAACGCCGCGGCCTGGCCGCCGCGGCCAAACCGGCGACTTGCGGCCCGCTGCACTCACCGAGCGAGACCGCCGCCACCAGCCCTCTTCGGGCCCTGGCAACCCGCTCTCGATTCCGGTTCCGGCGTCGGGTCGGTTCCGGTTCCGGCGCGCCCCTCCCCCGTCCCGGCTCCGCCACCGCCGCTTCAGCCGCTTGTTTTGTTTCGACTTCTAGATACGGCTATGGGAGGCGGAGCGGGGAGCTGATGACGCACTTCCGGCATGAGTGGGGGTGTGTGATGAAGGGCAGCACGGGGGGGGGGGGACCGGAAAGAAAGAAGAGGGGTTCCGGTGCTTTGGCCTTTGCTAAACCCCTACTGGTGACAGTGTGCAGCAGCCTTTGCCCCTCCCGTTAGAGTCCAGACAACGCAGCGGAGCCTCACACTGGTTTATTGAAAACACCCGCTAGCCAAAAGCTTTTGCATGTGTGGACAAACACGCATGTGCACCAGTGCTTAGGGACAAAGCTGGGCCCTGGGGAGTGGTCACTGGCAGGTGTTGTAGATCTGGACCTGCAGATTGATGGCCTGAAGCACACTGCGCATCCTGGCTTCCAGCCCGTCCAGCTGGGCCGCCTTGCCCTCCAGCTCACGCTCGTTCTCTTCATAGGTGCCCTCCAGTTCTAGAAGGATCAAGCAATAGTTTAGATCCTTCTCTCCCAGTCCCTCCTCCCCAGCTGCCGCCCGCCGCGGTCCTCACCCTGCAGCCGCTGCAGCTTGTCCTGAGCAGCTTGCAACAGGCCCCGAGCCTCGTCCCGCAGCTGTTCTGCCCTGGCCTGTGCAGCCAGCACACCCTCAGCCTTCCTTTCGGCGAGCGCCTTCACAGTTTGGTACCGGTCACCTACTTGTTCCCGAAGCTGCTGCAGGTTTAAAGGGTAGGGTCAGTATGCGTCCTAACTGCACCGCCCCTGCTCCCTCGGGATGGCTTTGCCTCAGCTTACCTTCTCAGCCTCCCTGGCACGGCTCTGAGCACTGCCGGCTGTTTCCTCCGCTGTAGATGCTGCCAGGCTGTTGCCCGCCCGTTTCAGTTTCAGGGCCTCCAGGAGGGCGTCCAGCTGCCGAGCCCTCTCACTTGCAGAGTTCAGAGACTTCTCTGCACCCGCCATCCTTTCCTGAACCTGCCACGGAGGGGCCCAGGTTTAAACAGATCTACCTTTGGTCCCAGGAGTCGAGAGGGAGCGACAGGTTGGTCTCGGTGAGTTCTAGGTCAGCCAGGACCACTTGGTGAGACCCTGTCCCAAACAGAACAGAGCCACAGTACATGCCCATGTCCCACTGGTGTTCCGGGGAGACCACACCTGGTGCAGGGTCTGTTCTGTGTTCTGTGTGTCGGCCACTGCTCCCCGGATGGCACCCTGAGCAGCGCCTTGTGCCCGCTGGGCCTCCTCCAATGCTGCCTGTACGGTCTCTGCCTTCTGTTTCTCACCCTCAGCCCGGTTCCTGAGGAAAAGGGGAGGTCAGGGCCTGCAGTGATCAGGCCCAGGTGTCAGGAATGGGGGCCAGGGTTGGGGTCGGACCGTGCCCGCTGTGCGTCTTGTAGTAGCTGCTCAGCCCGACGCACGTCGCCCATAGTGTGTGCCAGGATTGTGTCCACATCTGCCAGGCTCCGGACACGCTCTGCAATCTCACTGGCTAGGTGCTGGATCTGCTCAGGTGAGGCTGGGATGGAGAGCTCCAGCACCCGTGTGGCCACCATTTCAATACTGTCGGGGTCAGCTCCCTCCTCTATGGAGACACAGGCAAAGGCTTAAGAGCAGTCTCCTGCATCAGCTTGGGAACATAATCTTGATATGTGGGTTCTCAGACTGCACATGCCGGAGGAGTTTGCTCAAAGGCATAAGGATGTAAACAAAGAACAGGGACTATATAAGGGGCGGAGACTTAAGGACCCTGACTGAACAAGGACTCAGGGGCCAGACATCGGGTCATAAACACATGTCCACTGCAGACCCTGAGACTCAAGCACACACAGACACAAGGGAAATGACCACATGGCCTGGGCCACGTGGGAGGCTCACGGCTGAGGAAGTCCTTCACACTCTGGATAAGTTCTCGAAGCTCGTGGTTGGCCTGCTCCACCTGGCCCCTAGAAGCATTAGCCTTATCCAGGGCTGCCTGTGCCTGCTGCTGCGCCTCCTCTGCCTGCCGACGCGTCTCCGACATGCGGCTGAGGATGCCACCACCTGCTACCAGTGCCCGCTGCAGCTCTGCCTGTGTGTGCCGAGCCCGGCCCAGTGCCAGATCTGCTGTGGCCGCTGCCCCACTGCAACCGAGGCCACCACAGCGGGGCTGCCCATCCTCATCCCGACATCCGGCACCCCCACAAGGGCTGGTAGCACAGGGTGCGTCCCCGGGCGCCCCACACACCTGCCAGGCACAAAACAAATCAAGGCTCTGTGGGAAGACTCCGCACCCACCCATCCCACTCAGTACGTGCACCTCACCAGTTCATTTATGCCTGTCAGGCTGAGGGTTTGGGTCCGTGCAGACAGCTGCCCCAGTGCCTCCTGGTTGGCTAAGTGTCTGCGGTTGAAGCTCTCTTTCTGGGCAGCCATGAGCACTTCTGTCCGACGCCGGGTATCTGCTGAGTTGCTCACTGGGCTGGGGACCGCAAGGGTGGAGGTGTTGGCACGGCGTTCTGCTTCTGCAGACTGGCTGTGGGCATGTCGGATGCTGTCATAGGCACCTGCGTTGGGTCGGAGGGGTCAGTCAGCTGAACACTGGCCCTGGCCCACCTGCCCGGTTAACCAACAACTCACCTAAGAAATTGGAATGTTTGAGGAGATCCAGATGCTGGTCAAGCTGCCTCAGTGTCAGATTAAGTGCAAGCCCGTCTCTCTCCAGTCCACTGAGTGCGTGGTTGGCATTGAAGTTCTCATCCTGAACATCTGTTAGCTCTGCTTCTAACTGAGTCAGGCGCTCAGTGGTCTTCCCAATTTCATGGCTATATCAATAGGGGACATGTTTAGAGAGGCTTCAGCCCAGATCTTTTGGGCCTTTGCTCCATCCCACCTTATTTGTTTTATCTTATTTTGGTTTTCCGAGACAGGGTTTCTCTGTGTAACAGCTCTGGCTGTCCTGGAACTCACTCTGTAGACCAGGCTGGCCTTGAACTCACAGAGAGAGAGATCCAGCTGCCTCTGCCTCCTGAGTGCTGGGATTAAAGGCGTGTGCCACCACCACCCGGCCCTACCATATTTATTTAGTCCCATCCATACCGCAGTCCCTCTGTGGCCTCCACGAGCTTTGCAGTAGAGGCAGCTGAGGCATTTCGGGCACCCACGATGGCCTGCACCATGCCCAGCTTCCCTTGCATGTTCAAAAAGCTGCTCTCAAAGGCCCCCAGCACCCCCGTCTGCTGCAACTCCTGTGCCCACTGCTCCAGGCGGCGCGTACGAGCAGCCAAGTCCTGCACTACACGATCCCAATCTCCAAAGCACGCATGGCAGGGGTGACAAGCAGGAAAGACACCCGAGAAGCCGCGAGCGCACTGGTCACAGCGCACGCCGGACACGCCTGGACGGCAGCTACAGTGGCCTGTGGCACGGTGACACTGAGGCTTGTCTATTCCTCTAGGGTCACAATCACAGGCTGCAGAAAAAGACAACCACAGCATTAGGGCCCCGGCGATGCATCCTGAGACCATCTTTCTCCGCCGTCTCCCCAGATGTCTCACCACGGCACTGCAAGCCAGGGTCTCCCCAATGGAGCTCTTGGCACTCGGAACAAGTCCTCCCACCAAAGCCGGCATGACAGTGGCACTGCCCTGTGAACTAGGGTACAAACAGAGCAAACGTTGAGCCTGTGAGGCGGATCGCGGGCCCCCTCTACCCAGATAGCTTACCCAGGATTCCATACCTCGTTGCAGGTGGGGCCTCTGGCCCTGGTTGGGTGGCAAGCACAAGGCTGGCAGCCACGGCCACTGGTGAAGTTCCAAAAGTTGGGGGCACAATGGTCACAACTAAGGCCTTGGACATGAGGGAGGCATGGGCACTGCCCACTGCTTGGATCACAGTAGCATTGGTCAGTAGATGGGCACTGCTGGGGATTTGTGCCCAGAGGATTACAGGTACAGCCTGGGCAAGCCAAGACAGACACAGCAATCAAGGGGGTCCATCTCCAGCGGAACCCACCCCAACCATCTCCTCCCATATCCATACTCACGGCGACAACTCTGTCGGGCTGCTTGCCCATGGAAGCCAGGCTTGCAGTGGCCACAGCGGGGCCCCTCTGTGTGGTGTAAACAGCGCAAGCATTGCCCCGTGTGGGGATCACAGGCATCAGGGTCCGTGGGGTCGATGTTCCCACTGCACTCACACAGTTGGCACCTGCCGCCTGGCTTTGATGGGTCTCCAAAGTGCCCAGGGGCGCAAGCGTCACACCGAAGCCCTGTCCACAGTCAAGAGGGAACTATGAGTGCTGGGATTGGCTACCTCACCCTGATCCCATCCATCCCTGTGCCCCACCCACTCGCCTGTGTAACCAGGTCGGCAGTGGCACACAATTTGCTGCGAGTATCCATCCCGGTGGCAAGAAGTAGCAAAGTGCCTCTGGCTTCCAGGGCCTTCGGGGCAGGGGCAAGGTCGGCACTGGCCTCCGTATGTCAGCCGTGGGTCCCCATGAAAACCAGCAACGCACCTGCAGGGAAATGAAGCGGTGGCATCCACAGGCAGCCTGCGCAGCCACCAACCGCTCACCGCTCCTCGAGGCTCACCTCTCACAGTGCTCGCCCCCCGTGTAATCCCGGCAGCCCAGGCAAGCGCCTGTGTGGGCATCGCATTCATCTGCACGCCCATTGCAGACACACGGCCGGCAGTTGGGGAAGCCCCACTGGCCACGCTGACAGTGGTCACAGCGGAGGCCAAAGGCGCCGGTCCGGCAGGGACATTGCCCGCTAGTCCCTTCGCACAGGGCGCTGAGGGCCCCATCAGGGCTACACTGGCAGGCTGGGGATAAGATAGAGACAGTCAGGGTGGGGAGGTGGAGGAACGATCGAAACCTGGGAGTGTCTGCAGGATCCACGGCGGGGTCGGGGAAGGAAGAAGCAAAGCCAGGGAGAAGAGGGGAGACCAAGAGACAGACCTTGACACCCTGCAGGGCCAAAGCCGTAATAGCCAGTGGCGCAGGCATCACAGCGGCGTCCAACCACCCCAGGTTTGCACCGGCACTGGCCACCGTGAGGGCTGCACTCGGAGCTCAGCGAGCCTTGAGGGTCACACTGGCATGCTGTGAAGAGAGGAGGAAGAGCAGATTAGGCTCGGTCCCCACCTCGGCCTACCCATTCGTCTCAGGCGTACTTACGCAAGGCACCATTGTAGATCAAGGAGGACAGGCTGATGAGGAGGGGGGCGCAGGCCTCAGAGAGCGGCGTCTTGCTGGGCATCAGGCCTTCCTCGTGGCAACGGTAGCGCTCAAAGGTGGCACGGCGCTCCAGGGCGGCAGCGTCACCTCCACTAAACATCTCTAGCACCGAGACATGGGGCTGCAGCACCAGCTGAAGAGATGTGCAAGAGTGCAGCGCACGTGGGACCACATCAGTGCTGCCGGAGGACCTCCCTGACGCGGCCACTGGCCGGCCTGTTCTCTCGCAGGCCCCTCCTAGTCATCACCACCCGCATAACCCCCGCCCCGCAGGCCCTGCCCTCTTGGCCAATGTGAGCAAGGGGGGCTTATTCACCGAGTCAATGAGTAGTCCAGTTTCAGGATGGGCACGTCCTCCTGTCCGAATCAGTTTCAGATTCAGTTTGTAGGAGGCACCAGGCTCAAGGCAGACGGGTCTGGGAAACACCAAAACCCTGGAGGTGCGGAGGAGAGAGACGGCACAGGATGACGCTCAGGGTTAGTGAACCCATCATCCGGGGCCTTTTACTTATTTTTGCTGTTGTTGTTGTTGTTTTTGATTTTTTGTTTTTTCAGGTCAGGTGTCTCTGTGAGACAGCCCTGGGTATCCTGGAAATCGTTCTGTAGACTAGGCTGGCCGCAAACTCACAGATCCTATCCTGGGCCTTTTCCACAGCTGCTCATAGCAATCATGCCTATTACCAAGGCGGGGACTGCAGCCAAGCCAGACTCGGCCCACGTCCACCTGCTGAGGCCCTGACAGGGGATCTCAACAGAAGAGTCCCATAAATGTGGCTTTCTAGAATCATACACCCATACAGACCAAGATCACTGAAAACACAGAGCCTAGCAACCACGTGTCTCCTGACATTACAATTTGTCAGGTGTTCTTTACATTAGTGACTAAGTATTTATTTATTCTGTAGTCTCAGGAATTGACTCTACAGCTTTGTAGCGGCTAGTTAAGAAGGTGTCACCGAGCCGGACGGCGGTGTGTGCCTTTAATCCCAGCACCCAGGAGGCAGAGGCAGGAGGATCTCTGTGAGTTCGAGGCCAGCCGGTTCTACAGAGTGAGTTCTAGGATAGGCTCCAAAGCTACAAAGAGGCCCTGTCTCAGAAAAAAAAAAAAAAAGGCATCACTGAACTACATCCCCAGACGCTGGTTTCTTCTCTCTTGAGACAATGATCCTGTCTCTCTGTCCCCTAGGTGATTTGTCGAGAAAACCCAGACATGAGTTCTTTCATTCCACTCCCAACCTCCTTCAATCCCTGAGTCTTCCCCTAGCTGCTACTTCAGTTTTGCTTCCCCGCCCAATAAATCCACAGAGCCCCCTGCAGTCACTACCAGCTAGCCTCCTGCTGCAGTGGGACTCTGGCTTACTTGGTGTCAAGGTCACCAATGACCTCCATGTAGCTAAACGCAGCGGCCACTTTTCTGTTCTCATCGGGCTCAAGCCTTCAGCAGCATGCCGTGAGTCCCCGTGCCTCCCTCTTCGCTCTTTTCGCTTAGCCTCTGGGCCCCTGTCCTCATCCCTAGTTTTTTCCTCTGCCCACTCATTTCTCCCTTTTTGAGGCAAGCTCTTAATTTGTTCCAGGCAGACACTGAATTTGCTGTGTAGCCAAGAATACCTTGAACTCCTGATCCTTCTCCCTCTGTCTCCCAAATGCTAGGATTAAAGGCACGAGGTACTACAACCAGCTCATGGGAACCGGATGTTTACTCCAACATTGCTCCCCCGAGTAATCCCAGACACAGAAACCTGGCCACCTACTGGCCTTATCCCTCAAGCCAAAGAATCTCAGACTGTTCCTTACAGGCATGGTGGTATGTCCCTTTAACGACAGCACTTGAGATGCTACGGCAAGAAAATCACAAGTTTCAGGCTAGCCAGGGACATATTATAATAAGATCCTGAATCTAAGCCAGGTGGTGGTGGTGGTGGTGGTGGTGGTGGTGCATGCCTTTAATCCCAGTCAGGGACTGCAGCCAAGCCAGACTCAGCCCACATACACCTGCTGAGGCCCTGACCTTTCCTAGACCATTTAACTTGGGCGGCAGAGGCAGGCAGCTCTGTGAGTTCAAGGCCAGCCTGGTCTATAGATCGAGTTCCAGGACAGCCAAGGCTACACAGAGAAACTCTGTCTTGAAAATCCAGGGGAAAAAAAAAAAAAAAAGGAAAGGAGGCCAGGGTGGCCAACAGAGTAATGAAAAAGATACAGGAAACAGGGCTGGAGAGATGGCTCAGAGGTTAAGAGCATTGACTGCTCTTCCAGAGGTCCTGAGTTTGGTTCCCAGCACCCACATGGTGGCTCACAACCATCTGTAATGAAATCTGGTGCCCTCTTCTGGCCTGCAGGCATACATACAGGCAGAACACTGTATACATAAGAAATAAATAAATCTTAAAAAAAAAAAAATACAGAAAACAAATACTTGCAAAATGTAACAAACTTTAACCAGTCACATCCCTACTCTGATGCCATTGCCTTACAACCGTCACCATCACAGGGACTTTGTGGAGTGACAGAGGATGACTTCCCGTCAATTAATGCCTTGGCCTCTGCAACTCACTCCCTTGAGAAGCAGGCTCTGTTTTATCTATGACTTCCCTGTGAGCACAGCCATGGAGCTGGTAAGCAGCCCCCAGGAGCACGTACCTGAAAGAAGGAACAGATGAAAAAGTAATGTGGTCTTTCAGGTAACCTGCGTGGAGTAAGGGCTGGCCCTCCAAGCCCTAGCACTGTGCCCTCACCTGGTGTTTGGTTGAAGCATCCCCTGAATTCGGTCATCCTTGGGCAGCACGTGCCCACAGGGACTGTGGCCAGACACTGGCCCTGGGCGATGCACAGTCAGTTCCAGCTCTGCCCATTGCTCAGGAACCTGGGGGAAGAGGACAGTGGAGAGGATCCTTCCACATCCAGAATGTCCCCACAGGTCAGCTGTCACAGGGTCTAACCTGGGGCTCCAAGCGCAGCAGCAGGTCATAGTCCATGGCCCTTGGCAAAGAGGTCACCAGGAACTCCACTTCCTGACCTTCCCGCAGCCGCACAAAGCCTGGGCCAGTCCAGGATGGAGTTTCCCGGTTGGTCACCAGACGCTCTACCACCTCAAGCACCTGAGAGTCAACACGGTCAACGCAGGGATGAGAATACAGGTGAAGTACTATCTCTGCTCCCACAGCCAGCTCCAGACGCCATTTCTCCTGCCAGGACCTCCCCTAAGACTGCATGGTACCCCAGTCCCTCTGAGACACCACCCACAGCCCCTCCTCTCCAGCCATCCCACCCACGTCTTGTGAGTGATCCCACCTGTCCTCGGGCATCCTCAGCCTCCCAAGTTAAATGGTCTAGGAAAGGCCGGAAGTAGCCAGGCTGTACTTGTTCACAGCGCCGCCCAATCATGTGTGGGCGGCAGCGGCACTGACCGGTGGCCTCATCACACCTGAGGAATGCTGTGGTTACTGAAGGGCCACCCCCTTTGCCTTCCCAACCACCTCCCAAGTCCCTGTTACACCACTCACTGAGGATCTAAGGCGCCACCAATGTCGCAGTCACAGGGGCGGCAACCAAGCAGGTCATGGCTCAGGCCCCAGTGGCCAGGCTAGGAAAAAGAGAATGCTGGGAAGCCAGAAACCGACTTCCTTGCCACCCAGCAGTGAGTCCAATCACACCTGAAGCCTCCTACCACTGACTGGTGAACAAAAAGTCCCCGGACCACTGGCCTATACCCTTGGCCTCCTAAGGACTGGACCCTAAGTCCTCAGGACCCACCCACTGGACTTTGCCCCCAGCCATGTGCTTGGAGGACAAGTCCAGGACCCTGGAACCCCAGATTCCTCAGTCGCACCAGGCAGCGGTCACAGCCACGTCCAGTCACCAGACGCTTGCAGAAGCAGGTCCCACTGTTGGAGTCACAGGGAGTGCCCCCAGGCACTGTGCCCCGAGAATTACACTGGCAGCCTGCAGAGAAAGAGGCCCGTTAGCCCTGTTGGAAGTAGAAGCGGTGCTCAGGTTCGTCTGCTCCAGGAGTAAGAGGCCAGGGGTTAAAGGTCAGCATAGGAGTTAGGGCACGAAGCACATACGCTGGCATCCTCGAGGGTCACTGGCACTGAGTCCAAAGAAGCCATCACGGCATTGCTGACAGCGAGTGCCAGCCACGTGTTCTTTGCAGCGACACTGGCCCGAGACCAGTCCTAGCACAGGGTCATCGTGGGAATCACAGCGACCACCATCTTGAGACCCCATAGGGTCACAGTCACAGGCTGAGACCAAAAGAGAGTATAAAGTCACCCCATCCCAATGGCAGAGCACCCGTCCTAAGCCTTCCCCTAGTCCTGTTCTGGTACCACACCAATTCTGGCTTCCTAGTTCCTGACTCAGGCTCAGCTTTCTCTCCCTCATCCCCAGTCCCAGCCTTACGACGGCACACGGCCGGATCCCGAATGTCCTTGGTTGGGTCCTGGTAGAAGAAGGGCCGGCAAAGCTCACAGTGGCGTCCAGCTGTGTTGTGCTGACATCCGTCACACACGCCTCCGCTCACATTTCCAGATGCCAGGTACACAGCCATGTCAAAGTGGCAGCTGTGAGTATGCCCATTGCACTCACACTCTGGGGGAAGACAGAGGCCCAAGGAGAAACAGGCCCTCAGGATGAGGGTCACAGGGAGGGGGACCAGCGTCGTCACTCTATGTCGGTACCATAGGCCAGAATTTACAGGGGCAGCTTGAGGACTTCAAGGCTTCAGAATCCTATGGGACTGGTAGCCAGAGCAGATTACAGAGGAGGGTTGAGGGTCATCAGGGATATCAAGGCCTGAATACCCTTTAGACACAGCCTAGGTATTTGGGGCTTGACCAACTAGCATTTGGTTCGAACCAGGGCAGCGCCAGGCTACAGAGATCTGTGTCTCACTCACTCCGACAGGCGTGAGTATGGCCGTCCTCAGCAGGATGCCAGGGAAGGTCGTGATAGAAATCCTGACACTGCTCACAGTTGAGACCACGAGTATTGTGTTTGCAGATGCAAGCCCCATGTACCTGTGAAGATATACAGGAAGGTTGACAGGCAGTCTATCTAGCCATGCCCACCCCTCTCCATAACCCTATTCCAGTCGTCTGAAGGCCCTTACCATGCCCTCAGCATGGGCTGGTGCCCCTGGTGCAGGGGCACACTGCGAGGCATGTCCATAACAGAAGCAGTTGCCACGGACGACAAGCTCATAGAGGGCATAATAGTATTTTTCCCGGATCTCCCGCCGCGGGTCAAGCAAGTTGTCTCCCAGCGTGTGAAGGCGAGTCAAGTTCACTCGTAGGTTGGTGATCTTCAACAGGTCTAGGAAGGGGAAGAAGGTTTCGTCCAACTAGATGGGCAAGCTCTGGTTGCCTCAGACCCACCCGGGGGTTGCAGCTGCCAAGGTCACCTTGGGAGGCATCTTTTCTATTGCTACCAGAGCTAAACTGGGCTTGGCATCTGCCCTAGGAAGCACCCAAAATAGTTACTGAGGCCCCAAATAGTCCCCATCCGGACATTGGGACTGTGCCAGTCTCAACGGGTAGAGTACTCACTCTGAATCCGTGAGCTGTAGGGGTCTGGAATGGGGATAGCGGGGTCCAGCACACGATAGATGACCTGGCATGGCAGGAAGCCCACAGAGACATCAGACCTTGCTTCAGGTGCATCACAAAACCCATAGATCCCTTCCTATCCTCCGCCCAGATCCTACCCTTACCTCGCCTTCAGTGGATGGCTCAATTTCTGAGTAGCGAGACTCACAAACCACATCATCCCAGTGTCGTGGGGGGGCCAGTGGAATGCCTGGGAAGTCGGCCCCGCAGTCATAGGAAAAATATCGGTACACATGCCAGGTGCGGCCAAAGTCTGCAGAGCGCTCCACCAGCATGGCCGCAGGGCGAAATGTCTGGTTGGGGAGGGGGACATGTCTGATTAGCAAGAACCAGGACCTCAGCCCAACCTGAGCTGCTTAGTCACGATCACTGCCAATCACTCACGGACAAGTGGGAGTGACTATGAAAACCAAGTAATGATCAGACTAGGGATGACAGCCACCTCTCACGGGTAGGTTAAAAGATCAGAAGGCCTGGGGAGACCATATCTGATCTAGTCTAGGAATGCAGCACAGGAGGGCATGTACAAAGGCCTAGAGAGTGTTCCAGCAATGGAAGCTATGCAAGAAATGACCACGGTTCATATGGAGTCAGAACACAACCCATGAGCACAGGGAAGCTGGGTTGTGGAGCTCTGTCCAGGGGCCTGGGGGACCAAAGCAGGGCAATTCGGGCAGGTTCACTGACATGCTGCAGGCACCTTGAAAGTCATGATGAGGTGGGTGAAATGGAATTCAGCTTCCAGGTCCAGCTGGATGGTGACCCTTGAAATACCTGCAGCAGGAAGCAGAGGTCAAGACTCTGAGGTTACTGGGGTAGAAGCCCTGGTCACGCTAATGACCTACTCATGGGCTCACCATTCTCTGATTGCCACCAGGCTGTCCGGCGCTGTGGTGCAAAGCTGGTCACCACGTTCTGGATCCGATGGCTGTTGGGGTTGTCTCGAGCAGAGAAGGGACGCCGGGAGTCACACAGGAAACACTTCTTCTCATCCTGGATTGGGTGGAGGTTAGTAGCAGCAGCGCCTTAGCCAGTGCCGCCCCCACCCTGACCCAGCCTCTCCCCCAGTCCCCAGAGGCACCTGCAGGTGACTGACAATGCAGTAGGGCTGAGGGCTGTGCAAGCCACATGTGGAGGAAGCAGTCAGTCTGTCCGCACGGCCCACCAACAGGTCACCAGTGGCTGGGTAGCAGCTTCCTCGAGAACAACCAGGTACATCCAAGGAAGGGACCTGGGCCAGTGTGGCAGCCAGCACTGGGGGCAGTGAGTTAACCAGTTCAGCAGTGATTCTGTTAGGGAGCCCCATCCCTTGGGCCCCTGGGACAGCCAGCCACCCCTGGACCTACCATCACATCCCATAACCTTAGGCCTCACCAGGCCCCCTCACCACTTAGAAGTAGACCCAAGCGAAGTTCCCAAGGCAGAGGCAGTCCCTGCCGGCCCCTCCCTGGTTCTCCTGAGGCCCACTCCATCCTGAAGAGAAGTAAAACAGAGATAAGGGGGGGATGAAGACTCCAAAGACGCAGCCCACCACCTCCCTTGGGGTTGATGCTGACCCTGACCGTGTAGGTACTGGGCTGGTTTCCCTCCAGGCCCTCAGTCTGTCCCAGGGTCTGTCCAGCAGTCACTCCTCCACAATCTGAGAGTCTGACGACTTTGGGTAAAGTTGGAAAGCAGGGAAGGAAGGAAAACATGGAGCGGATCTAAGACGGGATTATAACTTAGGATAGCGCCCCTGGCTCTACCATGTCCCTGTCCTCCGCAAACAACCCTCATCCCAAGAACCAGACACAGGCCACTTCACCCACATTTTTTTTTTAAGGTGAGGTTTATTTAGAAGAGTAGCAGAGGTGTATTTAGCAAAGAAGCAGGTTAGTTAGAAGCACTAATAAGCGAGGACTCCAAGGGGAAATCGGAGTAGGCTGCTCAAAAACAGAGAACGGCCTTGTCTGCTTATCTTCAATGTATCCCTAAAGTCGGGATTTGTACAGGGACGGGGTGAAGATGGAGAGCGGATACAGGAAGGGGACTTGTGGAACTGGGGGGATGGAAGAGGTCAATAGGAGGCTTGTGATCTTTGAGATCTGGAAGGCAGATCTAAGGAGCTTATGGCCTTCGTCCTTGGTGTCACCATGGAAACCACTGTCAAATCATCCTCTGGCTCCCAGGGTTACAGCATCTGCAGGAAGATGAAATAGGTGCAAACTAGAATTCTATTGGACCTGTGGGAAGGTTTATGATGACCCAAAGGACAGAACAGGATTGAGCTCTGGGAGCCACTGGGTAGACCATCCAATGCCTGAAGCACAACTCTGAGGAACTCCACCGCCCATAGTCACTATAGCAAATGGGTTGCAAGAAGCATTGCCTGTTCCCTGATTAAAATGGGCTGTGGCTACTCAGCTACCCGGATATGGGATCTGGGTGACAGACCCTGGACCCTGGCAGCAGCGAGTGAATCCGAATCTTGTGGCTATTTATCCATTCCGGACTTTCCAGTCCTCTGGCAGCCCGGGAGCGTAGAGTTGGAATGCGCGCACCCACTAGGCGCGTGCCCCACCCAGACCCCTGGGACTTCAGGCGGGAAGAGGGTGGGTCCAGGGTCTGTAAGGCTTGCTTTGAGCGCCACAGCTACGAACAGACAGACTGCTGGAGATCAAGCCAAGATTACTGGAAGCTGCAGGTGCCCGTAGGAAAGCTGAGAGTTCTTCAGAGGAAACTTTCCGCTGCACAAAGGAGAATGGGGGCGGGACAGTCAGTCGTTGGATTTTCTCTGTCACTCGAGTAGAGTCTGCAATCACCTAGAGGGTCCTGTGGGTAACCTAGGGAAGCTCTGGGATACTAGAGGTCATCAATCAGAATTTTAGATCAAGCTGTCCTCCGTGCTTTGACTGGCTCTTGGGAACCTATTCCTCGTGCTGGATGGCCTTGCCCAGTCCGAATACAGGGGGAGGGGCTTAGTCGTATGGCATCTTGGTATGCCATGCTTTGCAGAAGCCCATGGAAGGCTTGTCCTTTTCTGAGCGATTACGGAGGAGGCGTGGATTATGCGGGGGAGGAGAAGAGGGGGCAGGGAGTGGGAGGAGATGTGAGCTGCTGTAAAGTTCAGAACCGGGTCAAGTGTTGATTCGGGTTAAGGCTGGGGTCACAGTTGTGATGGAGATTTGGGCCACGGTCAGAAGTTACATCCCTGACTCCGATGACCCCATCTCCAGAGTTGGTGTACTTACTGGCACAGAATGACCAGGTCCTGGGCAAGAAGGCAGCCAATCTGCAGAGGAGGGAGGGGAGCCTGTGGTTGGGATGTAAAATACATAAATAAATAATTTGCAAAAGATCATGTTGTAGGAAAAAAAAAAAAGAAAGAATTTAGATAACTCAGAGGTAAAGGTGGGGGTGGGGTGGGGTTGAGGCATTAGAGGGCGTCAAGGGGGTTACATGATAGCTTTATTCACAAGTGTAGCGGGCCAATGAGGGACGGTAGAGTCACATTTAGGACAGAGGGTACTCAGTGATATCTCTGGTGTCTCAAGATCAAGATGAGATTTCTTGGTCACTATTGTGTAACCCAGGTGGTTTCAGGGTCCCCCCCAACCTTTTTTTTTTTTTTCAAAACAGGGTTTCTCTGTGTAGCCTTGCCTGTCTTGAAACTCACTCTGTAGACCAGGCTGGCCTCAAACTCAGAGAGATCCACCTGCCTCTGCTTCCCCAGTGCTGGGATTAAAGGTGTGTGCCACCACACCTCTATTCAGGGTCCTTTCTTTATTTTTAAGTGCATAAATGCTTTGTCTGCATGCATACCTGTGAACCACGTCCATGTCTGGTGCCCAAAGAGGACAGAAAAGGGCATTGGATCCCTTGGAACTGGAGTTATCAGGTGGCTGTCAGCTGTCCTGTGGGTGCTGGGTGCTGGAGATGGAGCCCAAGTCCTCTGGAGGAGCAGCCAGTGCCCTTAACCACTTAATTTCTCCGGTTTGACAGGTTCCCTTTAGCTGGCATCCATAGATGGTTTACAGCTGCTGACATGGCTGTGGCAAATACGCTCTTCAAGTGTTGCTGCTTTGGGGCCTGCAGATTGGCTGCCTTCTTGCCCAGGACCTGGTCATTCTGTGCCAGTCAGTACACCAACTCTGGAGATCGGGTCATCGGAGTCAGGGATGTAACTTCTGACCATGGCCCAAATCTCCATCACAACTGTGACCCCAGCCTTAACCCGAATCAACACTTGACCCGGTTCTGAACTTTACTCCAGCTCACATCTCCAAAGAAGTTTGAATCTGATAACGACCTAAGTCCTGACCCATACATCTTTGTTCTAGCTTCCACCTTCCTTTCTGATTTAATCCCACCATGAGCCGGTCCCACGAAAGCCCAGCCACATCTCTCTAGGTGGCTCCAGATGCTCTACCTTTCACCACAGTTCTTGGCTCTCAGCTTCTGCCTGTGCCAGCTCTTCTGCAACATGGCTACCAGGCTGCATTTCCCCTTCTCCAGCTCTACAGAACTAGTTTGGCCATCTGCAACTTCTAGAGCAATGTTGAGCATCATATCCTGCCCAGACTCTAGGAACCTGAGTAAATCACTGCTTAAGACTGCTGGGAGGCTGGATGTTTAGAACTAGGCGTCTGTGCTTTAGCCCCATATAGCTCAGCCCCAGCCTGAACCCTACTTCCTACTGTTCTAGAAGGGTCCTTGAGACCCTAATATCCCGTTTCAACTAGCCTAGATTTCTAGATATGCCCATGGCTCATGTTGCCTGCTTTGCCACCTGGACCTGCTGCTAACCTGCAAAAAAAAAGTCTTGAGATCCTCAGCTCCATTGGACATATGCTCCATGACAGGGCCGTATCAGCTAGTAGCCGAATAGTCCTGTCACCTGGGGCAAAAGACTTGGGGTTGTAGAGAAATCACAGCAAGGTAGCAACTAGGTTCAGTATTCATCTCCTATGGGTAATTAGTACATGGTGGAGGATCCCAGGAGAGAATGGGCATCACAGTAGGGTTTTTGTTTGTTTGGTTGGTTGGTGTTTTCTCTGTGTAGCCAGCTCTGGCTGTCCTGGAACTTGCTCTGTAGACCACACTGGCCTTGAACTCAGAGATCCACCTGTCTCTACCTCCTGAATGCTGGGATTAAAGTTGTGCTCCACCACCGCCTAGCAAGTAGCGTTTTGTAAAGGTGTGTGTGTGTGTGTGTGTGTGTGTGTGTGTGTGTGTGTGTGTGTGTGTGTGTAATGTATCCTGCAGGTGCCTGTGTCGTTCACAGTGCTGCATCCTTTGGAACTGGATTTACAGGCAGTTTTGAGCTGCCAAATGTGGGTGCTGGGAACTGAACCCCGGTTCTCTGCAAGGGCAGTATGTACCTATGAGCCTTCTCTCCAGCCCCACAGTAGCCTTTGACTAGATAAAAGGGCACTGAGGTAGAGAAGCAGGGTACGTGCCCCGTCATAAGGAAGAGGCAAAGCCTACCCTACAACACTAGCTCCACACTGTAACATCTTTGAGAAGGGTGCAGAGATCACAGACCTACATAAGATCCTTATTGATAACCTAATGTATCTTTGTTCTAACCTTCACAGACCCTTCACCTGCCTCTAACAATTGCTCCGTGGTATGAGGTTTACAAGAACTAACTGTTAGAGCCAGGCCTTGTAATCCCTAAACTCAGGGGCAAGGAGGATCACCGTGAGTCCAAGGCCAGCCTGGACTACATAGTGAGACCAATAGAAGTAAGTCTAAAAGAAAAAGCAATTAGGAACATGCAGAAACCTTGCAAACTCATTGTTAAGATATCCTGAGAGCAACCATGGTAGGCTACAACATGAAAATGGCCACAGGCTCCAAATCAGTGCCCGCCCCCCATTATTATTATTTTTTTTTTTCCGAGACAGGGTTTTTTTATGTAGCTTTGGAACCTGTCTTGGATCGCGCTCTGTAGACCAGGCTGACCTCGAACTCAGAGATCCACCTGGCTCTGCCTCCTGCCTGAGTGCTGGGATGCTGTGGGATGGTCTTTCTGTACTGTGAATATGCGTTGCTACTATTGGTTAGTAAAGAAGCTGTTTTGGCCTATGGTAAGGCAGGATAAGAGCCAGGCAGGAAATCCAAGAGAGACACAGGGAGAAGAGAAGAGGGCAAAGTCAGGGCAGATGTCAGCCCTCTGCTTAAGGAGCAACAAGATGCCAGCAGACTGGTAATGCCACGCCACGTGGCAAAACATAGATGAATAGAAATGGGTTAATTTAAGATGAAAGAGCTAAGTAGCAAGAAACCTGAGTCATAGACCAAACAGTTTGTAATTAATATTAAGCCACTGACTGGATACTTGGGTACTGGCGGGCAGGAAAGATTTATCTGGCTACACTGGGATTAAAGGCATGTGCCACCACCGCCCAGCTCCAAATCAATCCCCTTAACTACCAGACAATTTCCTTTTGTTTTTGATTTTTGAGACAGAAGTTTCTGTTTCTGGGGCTACTCTTGAACTCACTCTCCTGCTTCTTCTTGAGTAACAGGCATGTGCCACTACATCTGAATAATGTACCCATTCCTGACACTGCTCCAAGTTTATGCCTGCTATGTCCAGGCTACAGGACATAACCTGGGGGAGGCAATCAGAGGCCCCTGTGCAGTACACGGGGTGCAAGGGCAAGGAAGTGTCTTAGATTTCTGTTGCTGTGAGGAAACACCATGTCCAAAATGCAAGTTGGGGAGAAAAGGGTTTATTCCACCTTACTGTTCATCACTGAAGGAAGTCAGGACAGGAACTCAAACAGGGCAGGGTCCTGGAGACAGGAGCTGGTGCAGAGGCCATGGGGGGGTGCTGCTTACTGGCTTGCTTCCCATGGCTTGCTCAGAGAACCCAGGACCACCAGTCCAGGGATGACACTGCCCACCACAAGCTGGGCCTCCTGCACTGATCACTAATTGAGAAGATGTCTTACAGTGGTATCTCATGGAGGCATCTCCTCAGCTGAGGCTCCTTCCTCTCTGATGACTCCAGCTCGTATCCAGTTGACACACAAAACCAGCCAATACAGGAGTGAATCCCATGGAGAACGGAAACATGGGCTACCAAGTCCCTGGTCCTATATTACTGCAAACAAGATGGGCGACATGCTGACGAATGTATGTCTCAGATATGCGGTCCTACCCCAGCCTACCCCAGGAGAGAGCACTCCCAAGGTAGCATCCCTCACAGTCATCCACATTTCTATCCACTCTCCAGTTCTAACCAGGGGCCCCAGAGGACGTGAGTCCAGCATCAGGTACATAAGTGGGAACATCTATTGACCAATTCCTTTTCAGTTCCCACGGAGCTGACCCTGTGGGCTGACCGGTTCCCCAAAGCAGGTGCTCTGTCCATCAACAGGCCTTTCAGGCTTGCACCAGGATGCTATTTAGTCTTCTGAGTGTTCTATGTCCTGGACTCTGAGCATGGCCTCCCTCAGTTCCTGAGCCTGGATCTCAATATCTGTAGGGGATGGGATGGGTGGATAGAGGAGTACTCAGCGCTCCTTGTCCTGCGGTAAGTTCAATTTACCTGGACTCTCAAGATGCATGGTACATAGCCATATATCCTCCTCCTGTCATTTCCTAGCCCTCCCTTCACCTGTTGTCCATGCATGCGCCTACCTGGCCTCACCTTGCACTATTCTGGCCCTCTTAGGTCAAGCCAAGCTGTTGGCCCGGTCTAGTTCCCAGTATAATACTTTGAGGTACCCTGTTCATGGCACATAGTGTCCAGGACAACATAGTCAGTTCCTGCCTGCAGGGAGAGTCAGCGTTAGCCTGGCTAGAGATAACCTCTGCTCCATGATGACTAGCTTTCATACTCAGGCAGGCCATCTTGTGACCCTATGTATCTGGACTCTGGGAAGCTGACTAGAAATTCCATTTCTCCTGATTCCGGATTCCTTGCCTGAATCACTGTCTACTTTATAGGTTGCTGCATTGTCCCCACAGAGACAAGAGACTGTCTGTTAGTAACCGCACCTGATGCAATATCTTTTGTAGGACATGCAAATATCAAAGTCATAGAGCTCTCCAGGCGGTGGTGGCGCATGCCTTTAATCCCAGCACTCAAGAAGTAGAGGCAGGCAGATCTCTGTGAGTTCAAGGCCAGCCAGGTCTACAGAGCTAGTTCCAGGATAGCCAAGGCTACACAGAGAAACCCTGTCTTAAATAAAAAAATGTCACAGACCTCCTTGTACAGGTAGCCATGTCCTGGGCTGCAGCTGCAGGAGAATCAGGCATTGTCCCAGGCAGTAAAGCAGCAGGGCAGGAATGCAGTGTGGAATGCATGTGCGTGGGGCACATATCTGGCACCCACACTGGAGGTGTCCTTTTTGTGTGGTCGGTACCTGTTTGATGGTCACAGCTCGTAAAGATGGAGCCTTGGGACTGGAGAGAGGGCTCAGTGGTTAAGAGCACTGACTGATTTTCCTGAGGACCTGGGTTCAATTCCCAGCACTATCACGGTGGCTAACAATGGTCTATAACTCAGGCTCCAACAGGTTTCCATACTCTGGGTACACAGACATTCATGCAGGCAAAATATCCAGACACACATATGAAATAAATAAGTATGGAGCCTTGTGGGTCACAGGTGTAGGCCGTCGGAGAGAAACTGGGTCAGGACAGCACACAGTACTAGCCCTAGCTTCAGGAATGGTGCTGAGTGAGCCAGGTATGGTGGTACCTGCCTGTAATCCCAGGGTTTGGGATGTGGAGTTAGGAAGATTAGCTCAAGGGCCGTTCCAGCTACACAGCAACTTCAAGGCCAGCTGAGCTAAAAACATCTCTCTCAAAATACAACAACAACAAAATAACTTTAAAAAACCAGGTTTGATATACGCCTATAGTCTTAGTATTCCAGAGGCCTCTGGGGGAGGGTCACTGTGAGTTCAAAGCCAGCCTGGGCTATATAACAATTACTAAGCCAGTCAAGGCTATATATAACAAAATCCAATATCAAAAAACAATTGAAAAGCAAACAACATACACATATGTGGTCCTGTCTAAGTGTAAGTGTGCACGCCAGCCTTACCTGCTTAGAACCAACATAGGCACTGGCATCTACCCTCACAGACGGGCCATATCGCACAGCAGCCCTTGGGTAGGAATGCACAGGTCTCAGAGGTTCTGGTAATCTGTCAGATTCAACCAGGGTCAAAGGCTTACAGACAAGGCTAAGAAAAAGATACCCAAGGTCTCCTCTCTGCAAGGAACCACTGCTTAGATTTGTTAACTGTTTCCCTCCATCTCTTCACAAGTATTTCTTTAAGTCTTGTGTTTGTTTTGTTTGATTGTGGGTGAAGCAATAACAGTACTGTGCCCTCCTTCAAGAAGCCATCACCTGCTCACTTGTCCCATATGTGGTGACCACATGGGGGACCATGTAAGCGCCCGTTCGCTTCTTCATTCCTACTCTGGATAGTCCTTCTATCCTGTCCCAAACTCTGGCCGGCAGGGGCACATGTTTATGTGAGAGTCAGCAGTGGCAAACTCCGTCCCTCTGCCATCTACATCACCAGCCCTTGCTTCCCCTAGATCCGCTGAGTTCTCTCTTCCTGACCTTCTGCTTCCTCATGTCCTACCGAGTCCTCAGGCCTCCCTTACCCCTTGACTCGGTTTTGTTTTGTTTCTTTTTTAATTTTATTTTATGTGTATTGGTGTGAAGGTGTCAGATCCCTTCAGTTGTGAGCTGCTGTGTGGGTGCTGGGAATTGAACCTGGCTCCTCTGGAAGAGCAGCCAGTGCGCTTAACCACTCTCCAGCCCCTGTTTTTTGTTTTTAAAGATAGTGTTTGTATAGACCTGGCTCTCCTGGAACTCACTCTGTAGCCCAGGCTGGCCTCGAACTCACAGAGATCCTCCTGCCTCTGCCTCCAGAGCACTGGGATTAAAGATGTGTGCCACCACCGCCCAACTCACCCCTTGACTCTGACTTCCACTACTACGTCACGAAGGAGACAAAACATGCTTAAGCCTTCATGCCATTCAGTCACTGATCATGTATTTTCTAGAAACACCTGCTTCCTGGGGATCTGCCTATACCAGCTCTCCCTCCTAACCCCCGACCTGTGCCTCTTCAGGCCATTCTCAGCCTCACCCACCCAGGCCATCATACTAGCTGCTTGCCATGACCCACTCATAACAGTCTGTCCACACAATAATGCATAGCTGTACATATGACTGGGCTCATGCACCCTCAGACAAAAAGGCTCTTACATTGTTTGTAACCACATACACTAGTACTAGTGATCAGATGGCCACTAATACCAGCTATGAGTCACATACCATCATAGGCAGGCATGTGTTCCGTCAAAACTGGTTAATGTCGCATGCTCTCTATGACAGAGGCTCACGTACTGCATGACACGTTGGTTGCAAAGTGTCTTGGGCATTGCAGCTGCCAAATTTGCAGCCCTGGGGTCCTCCAAGGTTCCAGAAGAGAGAGGAAAAATAACTAACGCCTCAGGGTGTGAGTGTAGCTCGAGGACTGTTTGCTGGTTTGGTTGCAGACACAGGTTTTAGTTTCAGATCGATACCACATAGGAACAGGGCCCAGGGGTCACAGCTACAGGGTAAAGAGAAGAAAGATTTTCAGCATCTATGGAGGGAGACCACATCCCACTGTGTGCGGTGTCCTCATTCCCTCCGTGTGCGTGTTCACACTGCCAGCATCCAGGGCACAGGTACTGCCATGCAGCCAGGTCTGCAGGAGGCAGAGCGAGGGCCATGGCTAGCGTGCAAACAATGCTGGCCATACCCACTCAGTGGGGTCACAGCCCACAGGGGTTTGAGAATCAATATCGCTATTGCACTGGCGGGGTCAGCATGGACTCTTCGTGGGGTCTTCTCATAACTAACGGTACCCACGGTAGCAAGAGGAGCAGAGGTCTGGACAGGGTTGACCTATATGTGCGTTGTCCTAGGTATCTTGTATCTTTAGGGCCTGTGGAGTCTACATACACAGTCAGCAAGTGGAAGTCTGGCTGGGAGGGAGAAGACACAGCAGTTACAATCCCCATCTTCCTGGCTTTTCCGGCTGTGCATATTACCCCCTCTATTTGGCCCTCCTTTCCCACAGCAGGGACGCTATAAAGATAGATGTCTAGGGCAGCACAATGACTCAGTGAGCAAAGGCACTTGCTGGGCGAGCCTAGCAACCTGAGGTCAATTCTTGGAACTCATACAAAGACAGGAAAGAACCAAGTCACTGACCCCATACACACAATAAATAAGAACTTCACTGGAAAAACCAAAAAAAAAAAAAACTTTAAAATAAAAAATAAAAAGAGCAGCCAGGCATGGTAGCACATGTCTTTAAGCCCAGCCCACTCTGGAGACACTGGAGACAAAGACAGAGAGATCTCTGTGAATTCGAGGCCAGCCTAAACTACATAGTAATTTCCAGGACAGCCAAAGCTGTGTAGAGAGACAGTCTCAAAACAAACAAAATAATAAAGAGAGCTGGAGAGATAGCTCAGCAGTGAAGAGCACTTTTTCCTCTTGCAGAAGACCCAGGTTCGATTCCAGTACCCATATAGTAGCTCACAACCGTCTTAAACTCCAGTATACCATCTTCTGACCTCAGTGGACACCAGGCCTAGACATAAGGCACATATAAACATGCAGGCAAAACACTCCTACACAAAATAATCAAATGATTTTTTGGAATTTCTTTTTTTCTTTTCTTTTCTCTTTCTTTCTTTCTTCCTTCCTTCCTTTCTTTCTTTCTTTCTTTCTCTCTTTCTTTTTTTTTTTGAGACAGGGTTTCTCTGTGTACCCACAGCTGTCCTAGAACTCACTCTGTAGACCAGGTTAGCCTCTGAACTCACAGAGATCCACTTGCCTCTGCTTCCTACGTGCTGGGATTAAAAGTGTGTGCTATCATCACCAGGTAAAATATATATATATATATTGGTGTTTTGAGATAGGGTTTCCTGTGTAGTTTTGGTGCCTGTCCTGGAGCTCGCTCTGTAGACCAGGCTGGCTTCGAAACTCGCAGAGATCTACCTGGCTCTGCCTCCCGAGTGCTGGGATTAAAGGCATGCGCTACCACTGCCTGGCCAGGCAAAATAATTTTTAAATTAAAAAAATGTGTCCAAGACAGGAGGTGGTGGCACACGCCTTTAACCTCAGCACTCAGGAGGCAGAGGCAGGCAGATCTTTGTGAGTTTGAGGCCAGTCTTGTCTACAAAGCGAGTTCCAGGACAGCCAGCGCTATACAGAGAAACCCTGTCTCTAAAAACTAAAAAACAAAACATGTCCAGGATACAGGTAGGATGGGCAAAAGTTTGTCACGTAGCCTTGATGGAATTGGGATTGTCAACAAAATGACTATGTCTGTGGGTTGGCCTTTGCAAAGCATGCCTCACCTTTATATCCAGGTGCCAGAAGCACAAGATGTACCCATTCATGCTACCCACATGACAAGAACTCCTACAGCAGGGGCCAGAGTCAAGGTGCTCAAGTCGGAGGAAGGGCTGCCACTGCTGGTCCAAGCCCAGGATGGGGTCTCCATAGTAACTACACAAGCATCTAAAGGCAGGGGCATACTAAATTGTCTGGAAGTGTTCACCTTTCACAGTGCTAACCCATAGTGCCCTCCTCCTTCCCGCTATGACTGGCAGACACTGGTAAGTACAGGAGGCTCCACTAGCTAGGGAAGCAACAGTCACAGTCTCGCCTACACACGCACTGCCCCCTCACAGAGCTATAAATAGCACAGGTGGGTAGCACCCTTGGTATGACAGTGTTTGAGAGTTTCTTGCTGAAAGACTACACTTCCCAGTGTTCCTTACAGATTACAGAAGTCATTCCCATGAGGGGCCACATCCCATCTTCCTTAGTAGGCATTTTGTCCATGTGTACATGTGGGTGACAAAATGCTCCCTTGCATGAATAAATACTGTTCCGTTGAAGGTCAGACCAAGCCTGTCTTATTCCCATTGGCTGAGAAGAAGACCACTATCACAATTTTTTTTTTTAGCCAAATGTGAAGCAAACTTTATTAAATACTGACCAGGACAATGGACAATGGTCAGGTCCATACCTGGGATACCTAGAAAATGGCCATGAATTATGTTAGTCACGTGTTTGCTGTGGGATAGCTTTCTATATACCGTGAATATGTGTTGCTCTGACTGGTTGATAAATAAAGGCGTTTGGCCTATGGCAAGTCAGGTTATAGTTAGGTGGTAAATTGGAGAAAGAGACAGGAAGAAGAAAGAATCAGAGATGCCATCCTGCCGTCCAGGGAGAGCATGCATGGCACACAGGTAAAGCCATGGAACACATGGTGACATATAGATTAGTAGAAATGGGCTGAGTTTAGTTATGAGAGCTAGCTAGCAAGAAGCTTGAGCCATAGGCCACGGCCATACAATTGGTAATTAATATTAAGCTTCTGAATGATTGTTTTATAAGCAGCTGTGGGACCATGGGGCTGGGTTCAGAAAAACCTCTGACTACAGGTGCTTATAAAAGCAAAACCCACAAGGCTACATACTTCTGCCTTTGTCCAATCAGAGGCAAGCACACATCTTGACGTACTTCCTGCCTATGTACCTCCCACTACATGTGATCCAGCATGTCCTGTGCAGTTGGGGCAACCAACCTTGTTTATAGAACTGAAAACATGTGACTTGTTATCTTCCAAGAGCAGCCCCATAGCATTCTAGGAAGTTGCCTTTAAGTAATCTATCAGTGTTCTGTGTGACACTATTCCTGGGGATTGAAAAGTTTCTGCACCCTGATCAGTTCCTCTGCTGCCGCAGCAATCAAAATCAGACCAAATCAGACAGTATTAGAAAAAGCCCCAGTTTAATGGGTAAAGCACTCCTGGATGATTCCCCCCCCCCCCAGGAAACGGGAAAGAGAGACTGAAAAACCACATGTCTGTTTTCTGGGGTGCAGTTTAAATACCCTGTGGGAGTGGTCTTGAGCAACTCTGGGGCAGGAACAATGGTGGGCAGGGTTTGGGAAGAGATGGGGCAGGGGAATTGAGGTGGAACTTCCACCAGAACATTCCAGACTCTTTGGGTATATGGGTGTCAGGGGCTAAGGTGAAGTTTCCACCAGAACAGGGATATGTTAGCAAAAGTCTACTCACTCTAGACAAGGAACCAAGGACAGAACAAAGTACGGATACCACCAAAGTCCAACTTGGAGAACCAATGAGTTTTATTGGGGCTACTTACAGGAGCAGAAATGACCCAAAGACAACTGTATCACCAGCATCGGTGACAGACCATGAAAGCTGGAAACCTGGAGCACTATGCACAGCCTGCAGGCTGCACAGCAGGTCAGAGAATCAGCCCGTCTAACCTCTTCAGGCAGCTTTCTTAACTCTGCTACTTCTAGGTGGCGTGGCAGATCTATTTCTTCCAGACAGCCTAGCTAGTGTGAGCCTAGGTGGTCAGCTTAACTTGTCCGGGAATGTCTCTAAGCTTCTTTACTACTTATATAGGAAGGGAGGGGCCTAGTGAAGCTTATGGACATCCTGAATTCCTGAGCTTAATGAGCTTCCCTGCAGAATGGAATGTTTCCCTTTCCCTTAGAATACCTTGTATCTTTTTTGTGTTTTCGAGACAAGGTTTCTGGGTGTAACAGCTCTGGCTGTCCTGGAACTCACTCTGTAGACCAGGCTGGCCTCAAACTCAGAGATCCACTTGCCTCTGCTGGGATTAACAGCATGTGCCACCACCACCCGGCAGAATACCTTGTATTTTGTGGAGCCTCCCTGAAGGATGGAATGTTTCACTTCCCCTTAGAACATCCTGTGTCTTAAGCAGCCTCCCTGAAGAATGGAATGTTTCCGCCTCCCTTTAGATTCTAAAGTTTAGAACATCCAGTGTCTTAGGGAGCTTCCCTCCAAAATGGATGATTTTATCTCAGTGAAAATTGCTACACAATACAGTGTGTCACCCTGGGCAGAGTGATAGGAAAATTAAGTCATTCAGATAAAGGAGATGGTTGGCCCTCAACCTCAAACCTACCGGCCCTAGAAACTTATCACAGCAGATACTATTTCAAAAAGCATCCATTCCAGGCATGGTGGTCGTAGGTATTGATCAATGTTTTGGGGACAGTGGGGGCACAGTCCACTCAAGACACACTTAGTGGTCACTGAACCATATGGGTGGCCCCCGGGATTGAGTCTCAGCCACAGTGTTGGGGTAAGCCTTTCTTCATTGTTTCCAGGAAGTCTGCTGGAACTCCTGCAAATGTGTTGTGTGGCCCCAGCATCTAAGACTTCAGCTCAGGTGGCACCTTTATCAGCGACAGGAGCATCACTTAGCAGGAGGGCAGACAGAGCTGGTGGGATCAGTAAGCCCACCCCTCCTCACCTGGGCCCTCACAGCTCACTCATGCCCCCTTTCTGTTTCCTAATACCTTCTGAATCTTTACCTGCTCCCTCCCCAAAGGTCCAAGTTTATTCCAGACAATGCCAACTCTCACTCAGAACCATTTAAGCAGCCTCCATTAGGCTTTCCTTCCAAACAACCCACTTTCCTGCTCAAATCTTTTCCATGGTTCATGTCTTCTGGTCTTGTAAACTCCAGTCCTACCCTAGTCTCACTTTTCACCTTTTCCATATACTATTCTTCCTATTCTCCACTGCTAGGTGTCAATCCTCTTGGTACAGTTCTAGATCTGTGATCTCCTGAATAGCTGACAGCTTCACTGCATAAATCCTGTCCTACCATAATTTGTTTCCACCAGAGGTAGGGTAGAGCACCAAGAACTTCACAGAATCCAGAAAGATGGGGGTCTGCATAGGCCACTGTACTCCCTTTATTCTCTAAACCATCAATGTCTTGAGTGGCTTGTTCCTGGCTCAAAGCAGAAGGATCTGGGTAGAACCATCACTCCACTTGGTGCGTGGAAAGGCAGGTAAGGTATCGTGATCACTTGGTCCCAAGGATGCCTTCCCTCCCCCCACCCCCAACCCTTTTACGGTTTCTCTTTTCTGAGATAAGAGTCTTGTGTAGCCCAGGCTGGTTTCAAACTTGAGATTCTCTTGCTTCAGCCTCCCTAGTTCTGGGATTACATGCATGCATCAATACATGTGACTTGGGATGCCTTCTTTCTCCCTCCTCCCTTCTTTCTGGCTGGGTCGTGTGTGTGTGTGTGTGTGTGTGTGTGTGTGTGTGTGTTTCAAGACAGGGTTTCTCCGTGTAGCTTTGGAGCCTGTCCTGGAAGATTTATATATTTTTATTTTGCCTGCATGTATGGCTGTATACCATGCCCATGCAGTGCCCTTGGAGGCCAGAAGAGGACAAAAATTCACTCAAACTGGAGTCACAGGTGGTTGTGAGCTACCCCTATGGATGCTGGGAACCTAACTCTGGTCCTTAACAACCAGTGCTCTTAACTGAGCCATCTCTCTAGTTCCCAATCTTATGTTTATTATTTTATGTGGTGCATGCCTTTAATCCTAGCACTCAGGAGACAGATCACTGAGTTCAAGGCCAGCCTGGTCTACAGAGTGATTTCCAGGACAGACATGGCTACACAGAAAAACACTGTCTCAAAAAACAAACAAAAAAATTATTTTGGGCATGGTGGTGCATGCCTTTAATCCCAGCACTCAGGAGGCTGAGGCAGGTGATCTCTAGGAGTTCAAGACTAATCTGGTCTACTTAGCAAGTGCCAGTTCCCTCAAAGCTATAGTAAGACCCCATCTTCAAGACAGAGACTTCTTTCAACAGTCCCTCTACATAGCCCTGACTATCCTGGAACTGGCTAAGTAGACCAGGTTGGCCCTGGAGCTGTGTGTGAGAACAGTACACACTCTTAACCTCTGAGCCGCCTCTTTAGCCTCCACCTTTTTTTCCCCCCAAGACAGGGTTTCTCTGTGTAGTTCTGGTGCCTTTCCAGGATCTCACTCTGTAGCCCAGGCTGGCCTCAAACTCACAGAGCTCTGCCTGCCTCTGCCTCCCAAGCACTAGGATTAAAGGCGTGCGCCACCACTGCCCGGCCTCCATCTTATTTTTTGAGATCTGGTCTTTCATTGACTCTAGATTTTGTCATTTTGGCCACACTGGCTGGCTCTGCCCCGACTCACTGTCGGTGTTTAGGCACACATCCGGCTTTTACTGGAGTTCTAGGGCTCTGGACTCATGTCCTCAGAAAGCACTTCACCTACTACGCCATCTCCCGGCCCTGGCTTGATCTATTATCAACATCATTCTTGTTGTAAAGACAATACATTTATTTTCTTGCTTATTTCTATGTGTATAAGTGTTTCACCTGCGTGCATGTCTGCACTATGTGTCTGCCTAGTGCCCAGTGAAACCAGAGGAGGGCGTCAGGTCCCCTGGAACTGGAATTAAGACAGCTGTGAGCTGCCAGGTAGGCCCTGGGAACTGAACCTGGATTTTATGAAAGAGCAACCAGTGCTCTTAACCTCTGAGGCATCTCTCCAGCCCAGCCAGTAAGTTTTTATTTAAGGGGTTTCACACCATTCCTTTGCTTATCAACATCACTAAAGTTCAAGATTCCCAAGATAGCCTTTTCCCAAAGAACTGATGCTTTATCCAGTTGTGCCATTAAAAAATAAATAAAAAGTTGTGTCTTTCTGCCTGTGACTGTGAAAGCAAGAAAAGTGTGGGATCCCCGGAAGCTGGACACAAGTGTTTGTGAGCTGCCTTGTGGGAACCAAACTTGGGTCCTCTGGCAGAGCAATTAAATCCTCTTAACCACTAAGCCATCTCTCCTCTAGTCCCCTGGCTTGGTCTGGTGGCACACACCTTTATTCCCAGCAGGTGGACCTCTGAGTTTGAGGCCAGCATGATAATGATCTACAAAAGGAGTTAGTTCTAGGACAGCCAGGGCTATACAGAGAAAGCCTATCTCAAAAAACAAAAACAAAGAGATAGAGAGAGAGGGTGGCGGCGGCGGTGGTGTTTCCTCAGTATGTAGTTGATGCTGACCTCAAACTCACACTCAAATTCCCAGGTGCAGGGGCTGCAGGTCCCCTACCTCCTAGCCACCCACTACTACCTTGCAGCCTGAGTGGCCACCGGTGAACTACAGATGGGCACAGCAGCTGCTTCCACTCAGGACCCAGCTCTTCTCCAAAGCAGAAGGTACTAACAATGTCCAAAGCACACAGGTCATGTGAGGAGACACAGTGAGGCTGGACCCCTGAGTCAGATGGAGCATGTGGAGCCCAGTCAGAAAGCACTGCTGAGTACCGGTAGAAGTCTCCCTAGACCCACCACTAGTTACCAGAGAGAACATTCTTTGGACAGTAAGGGCTGGTTTTGTTGTCCAGATCCAAAGCCCAGGCTCTCGGGAAAATCGAGGCTGGTCACTTTCAGCAGAGAGGCAGCACTTCAAGCCTCTTAAGCCTGTTCCCTCCCACTAGACAAGCCCAGGCAAAGCCTTAAAGCTTGGCCCCGAGAGAGCAGTACCACAAAGGCTTCTTTCCCTGGCCTAAAAACCTGTGAGCTGCAGGATTTCCCAGAGTGACTCACAATCTTGAATGGGGCCCCTCTGGTTCAGAACTGGGACACTCGAGGTGAGGTGTCCTACTTTATAGCGGCTCTGCCCATCCCTCAGGAGCTCTCTCACACATCTACAGAAGCCAGAATTTCCCCACATCTCTTCAGAAGCCTGGGAGCTTTGCCCTTCCATAACATCACCCTATCATTCACATTGATGACCTGCTTCAAGCCACCAGGGCTACTCCTAGCAGGCTCCTGCCAGCAGCCCCCACACACCAAAATCATTCAATAAATAAGACCATGGAGGGCGAGCAGGGAGACCGCAAGGTGGAAAGGTATAAAACATGATAGATGGAACATCAGACGTACAACTTAAAGAACAAGTCACAGTGCACTGAGCCATGAGGACACCCCTCCCGCTCCCCACCCACCCCAAATCCTCAGTTTCTGAAAGGAGGTTGGTGACCCAGAGTCCTGAGGTACCTGGAGGTACCCAGAGTCCGGAAAGCTGCAGCGCCCACGAGCACGGCACACTGCTGCTGGTCACACGAAGAGCTCAGCTCTTTGCCCAAGCCGTGATGCAAGGACGACTCGGGACGCTGAGTATGGAGTCAAGACGGTAGCAGTGGCTGGAGCCACACTACCGGAGAGAGGTTGACACGGAGGATCTGCTGGGCCCACTGTCGGACCTCATCATCGGAAGATTTCCTGTCCACCTTTATAGTCTGGGACTTGCACGGTTTTGTCCCAGGCCCCAGCCATGCCTTAGGGGATCGGAGCACAAGGCGAGCTCTCTTCTTAGGAGGAAGGCCCTTTGCCTCCTCAGCCTTCTTCCTCTTCTTCCCCACAGCCTCAGAGCGACTCTTCAGGCTTGTCCTTCCAGGTCTGGTCTTGACAGATTCCTTTGGCCTTCCCTTGTGCTTGGTCCGAGACGCCTTGGCCTTGGCCTTGACTGCCTTGGCTTTAGCCTTGTCCCTCACTACAGTGGCCTTGGCTTTGGCTCCGGCTGCCCTGGGCTTGGCCTTTGTCGCCTTGGCCCTCACCCTCACTGTCTTGTTCTGGGTTGCATGAGCAGCTTTGGTCTGTGTTCGAGATGCCTTGGTCTGGACTGTTTTGGTGCCCAAGGAGGAAGACCCTTTCACGCGTATGCCACTGCTCTGGGTCCCAGCACCTCGTCGGTCAGCCCCGGGACCTTTCCTACTCAGGCATTTGGGGCCCTTGCTTGAGATTTTTCTGGATGCTTTGGACTGTGGGCTCCCGGAACCTTTCCTCAGTTTCAGGGAAGAGTTTGCAAGGGTCAGCTGCAGTGACTGCGGCCCGTGCTTAGCACCCAAGCAAGGAGTCTTGAGTGGGACCAGTGCTTCCAGGACCACAGAGAGCTGCATGGCAGGGTAGACCCCCGGATAGAGGTGGGCAGGGAAGCCTACTGTCGTGCCACTGCTGTGGCTGGCATTTGACTCCTTCAGGGAGCTCAGCAGCAGGTTAGTGGTCGCATGCTTGGCAAGGGCTGGTGTGGACCCCTTGGCCAGCCTGCCAGACAGTGGAACAGGGAGCAGTGTGTCCTTTCTCGCAGGCAAGGACACAGCAGTTTGGGGAGCCCTGGCCGGAAGTGATGTGGCGGATGGGTTGGTGGTGCGAGCTTGTTGCTTTGTCTGGCTGGGGGGGCTGGCTGTGCACGAGCTATAGCCATAGACATCACCACTTCGCAGAATGGTCGGCTGGAAGCCATCCTCTCGCAGGCCCTGGAGGAAGGCCACAAGCTGGGCCTCTGTGGCACTGAGATCCTGGCTCATGGGGTTAAACACCAGCAGCGCCTCTTCCAGCGCTTTCTTCCCTGCTGTGGAGATGCGTGACCAGGAGTGCACAGCTTTCTCCTCCACATGCTGCACTACCATGCTCATGGCATCAGGCACTGCGGATCTGCCTGCGGATCCGCAAACCAGTACTTGGCACCTCCAAAGCAAAAAGAAAAGAATTGATAAGAATGGTACCAAGGAGCCGGGCAGTGGTGGCACACGCCTTTAATCCCAGCACTCGGGAGGCAGAGCCAGGCCAGCCTGGGCTACAGAGTGAGTTCCAGGAAAGGCGCAAAGCTATACAGAGAAACCCTGTCTCGAAAAACAAAAACAAAAGAATGGTACCAAGGTATGGAGCTAGAACAGGTTGGCAAGTGAAGCAAGGCTCCCACTCTATGACAGAAGGGCCTGGCCGGGATAATTCATTCTCTAGGGTCACTTGACCCTCTGTGTTGGTGTGTTTCTTAAGGATACATGCTCAGAAGCACCTAAGAGCCATCGACCCTACTGCTGGGCTTCTGGGAAGATTTAAATCTGGCTCATTTTAATTCAATGGTATTTTTCTTTTCTTGCTTTAAGACAAGGTCTCACATAGGCTAGCCTGCCCTTGAATCCTGATCCCTCTGCCACTCGCTTTCAAGTGCTGGGATTACAGGCAAGCACTACCATACTCTGTTGTTGGGGACATAAGGTCTCACTATGTAGCTCTGGCTGTTCTGGAGCTTGCCGTATAGTCCAAACTGGCCTCAAACTGGCAGTTCTGCGGCAGCCTCCCAAGTGCTAGGATTACAAGTGTGTGTCAAGAGCTCGGCTAAATTCTGCAGTTTTTCTAGTCTCTGAAATGGAGCTCGCTATGTTGCCAGGCTGGTCTTGAACTGGTTGGTGGAAGTGATCCTCCCACTCGGGTTCCTGAGCAGCGAGGACCACATGCTTGCACTACTCTGCTGCTGTCTGCACCGCCGCCCCCCCCCCACCTTCCCCCGCAATGCCAAATATCTAGACCAGTCCCAGGATACAGGAAAATCTCTCTACCCTCAAAGAGCCCAGTCCTGATTCAAGACACAGCCACCATTAAGTTTCCTGGGAGTACACGGTGTTAGCGGTCATACTTACTAACAAGTATGGTTAGGGAAGGGCTCCTGGGAGCAGAGTGAATGACAAAAACAAGAACAGCAGGCACAAATGGAGCAAAAAAGGTAACAGCTTATCAAGTGGCTGTGAAGAAAGGGTAAGGAAGACATGTGGGATGGCGGGGGTCTACCTGAAAAAAACAGATCGAGGGCTTCGAACATAGGCCGAGGCCCAGACTCGATGTCCACCCCGGCATGTTCATCCAGCTGCCAGTGCTCCAGTGCAGGGGGTGGTTGATCTCCCTGCCTACTAGAGACTCTACTTTCAGGGTCTGTGGACAGGCTACTCCCAAACCCAATTTCTCACTCTAGTCTTGGAGTTCCACCCCAGTGAAAGAGCCAGATTCTCAAAAAAAAAAAAAAAAGGTGTTGAATAACAAGCAACATCTCTAAGGCAAAGCAGGGGGCCAGACAGACAGCTAGACCAAGGAGTCCAAGGTTTGGAGACGCTGGAAGATAAAGTTCCATCTAAGAAGGTATGTCAAGCGGCCATTAAAGGTCTGAGCTGTCCTAACTGGACTTAAGCTAGCAGATCTCAGTATAGCACAGATGCAGGTGTCTGGGAGCCCTCAAATTGCCCCACACTCCCTTAAAGAAATGATGCCCGTCAATCATGAGTTACATCGAGCATCCCTCGAAGCATGCGAGGGCTTCTAGAGGGAAACTCCCCAGTGCACTGGAGCATTAAAAGATCAGCTGGGATGAGACAGATCCCTGGGGCCTCGAGGTCCGTCTGTGCTGCCGCTCTGCTCAGCTCTAATGGAGCAGATATACAGTCTTGAGATTTCCCCAGAGAAAGTGCCCTGGGGCTCTTTGTTTGGAAACATTCTTGGATCCTCAGGTGTCTGAGGCACTTCCCCTCCCCCAGGGGATGCTCTCCAAGCAC
Source organism: Peromyscus maniculatus bairdii (assembly GCF_049852395.1). Taxonomy (NCBI): domain Eukaryota; kingdom Metazoa; phylum Chordata; class Mammalia; order Rodentia; family Cricetidae; genus Peromyscus; species Peromyscus maniculatus. The sequence continues at coordinate 106,554,903 of NC_134858.1, read as the reverse complement.
AATCCTTGCGCATGACTTTAGTACTTTTATTTGTTGTTTGAAGGGGTAGGCTGTGAACTGTGTAACAGAGAGGGACCTACTTCCCACCCCAAACCTCAAGCGCTGACCCTGGGGGGCGGGGGCCTAGGTCAGGCTGAACCCTTGGGAGGGTGTTTCGTGGCTTTCAAGCAGCTTCGTAAAGGGGCGCTGCAGCCAGGCACGCCTGCCTGCACAGCTCCTGCGGGGCCAGCCAGCAGAGGAAGTCGGCCGAAGGCTGGGGGTGGGAGGCGTGCTCATCAGGCAGCCTGGGGTCGGGGGCAGATCGGGGCCCTCAGGCTGGGAGACCGCGTCCCCGGGGCCCGAACGGCGGCAGGGAGTCGGGGTCACGGCGACGGCCAAGTGTTGGAAGGCGGACAGCGGTCGCCCGACGGCATCCGCACAGCCCCAGGGTGGGGTCCTGGGTGGGGGTGGGGTGTCTCGGCCAAGCCCGGGGAGAATGAGGATCCGGGAGGGTCGGCCACCCCGTCCCTTCGCCCTGCCGCCCGCGGCCTCACGGGCCGCCACTTCGCAGCACCGTTAGACCCGCGGCTACAACCTACCGGCGCCGCCGCGGGGACCCAGGACGCACCTCTGCGCCGCCTCCGCCGCTCCAACATGGCCGCCCGCTGCGCGCCGGAAGTGCACCGCGCTTCCGCTTCCGGGACCTGCCCCGCCCGGTGACCCTTGACCTCTAGCACTTCCCCCCCCAAGTCTGGGGGCGGAGCAGGTTGAGTACCAGGGAGGGCTGCCTGGAGGTGGTGGCCACAAAGACAAGTCCAACCCATCTGACCCAGTATGGGAGACGAAGAGTCACAGGTGCCCAGTTAGGATTGGACTAGGGGCTGTTTAACATTTCTCTAAAATGACCTGGGTTATAGGACAGGACATCAGGGGGACTCCTGGCAAGGGCTAGGCCATTCAGCACCCCAGGGCCTGCTTCTTTCTCTGGCAACTGATCAGAAGGTCAAAAAGGGGTACACCTGATAGGAGTGTCTCAGGATAGTCCTGTTTCCCCACAAACGTATCTCCTGTAAGGACAGTAGGCCCTCTTCTCTTCGTGAGAGTGGAGCCTACTCCTGGCACACTGCATGAAAGGCTGGTATATACATGTGGGTACAAGTGATACCCAGAAGCCTAGGTGGCCGGTCTGTAAGTCATAGTACATCAATGTGGGCCTGAGTATACTTGCCCAGGTATGTGTGCACAAACAGAGTACCAAGGTCTGGCTCAGGCAATGCACTTCAGTGGCACAAAGTCCCACTTTCAGACTTAACATTGCTGAGAATCCCCATCCTGTGGCCCGGGAGACTGCAAACTTGGTCTTTCTATGTTCCCTAGGCAACAGAGGATGGTTACCTCCTACTGCAGCACGCAGGACACAGGTCAAAATTAACCCTAGGAATCTGAGATCTCAGATGAACAGTCAAAATGATTTCCTAAACTTTTTTTTTTAAAGGTATCTCTGCATAGCCCTGGAGGCTGGGATCAAAGGCATGCCTGGTTCTTAACAAAGAACCCACTTGAAGCTGCTTCCTGGTCCACGTTGGGAGTCACCAGGAACGCTTGGGCTTCATGGGTGAGGCATTTGGCCCTTTCACAGAACCTGAGCCAGAGATAGAAATATTGCTACAGCTCTGTTCCCAGGCCCTCACAATGGTGCTACCTTTCGAGTTTGGGATAGATAGGAGAGAGTAGCTAGAATGCTTCGTGTAGGGGCTGGATGTTAGACTTCTTCCTTTTTCATGATTCCAAGATCCTTTAGCTGTTTTCTATTTCCCAGCCTGTATAGAGGGATCCAGGCATCCCTAAAGGGAATTATCCATTCAATTAAGCAATGCCCAAGCGTAGCATGAATCTCAAATGGTCTTATATCATAAAAACAAACCTGGAGCCAGGTATTGGGTTAAAGCTGGAAGATCAGAGAAGCAGAACAAGCCACAGCTACCTCACCTCATCAGTTCCTCAGCTGATCCTGTTTCCTCAGACTAGAAGCCTCTGTGTCCTCATATCCGAATTGATCTCAGCTGAACTGAGAACTGAGGAAAGCCTAAAGCTTAACCAGCTCTAGTTCCTGGTCCTCACGCCTCAAATACCTTTCTGCTTCTGTCATCACTTCCTGGGATTAAAGGCGTGTGTCACCATGCCTGGCTGTTTGCAGTGTGGCCTTGAACTCACAGAGATCCAGATGGATCTCTGCCTCCCAAGTGATAGGATTAAAGGCATGTATGCCACCATTTTCTGGCCTCTATATCTAGTGGCTGTTCTGTTCTCTGACCCCAGATAAGTTTATTAGGGTATACAATATTTTGGGGAACACAATATCACCACACCCAAGGTCTCACTTCTCAGGGCCTTAACACTGATGGGAGAGTCCTGAGTGTCCTCAAGGGCAGCCAAGGCATCTAACTGGAACCCCAAAATCTCCTGATAGTCTGGGATCAGTGCTTCTAAACGTTTGTCTTGGTACACAAAACGAAAGGGCCTTATGGGCCTACATGAGGAAGTTCCAACATCTCCATTTCTCAACTATGGGTGAGCTCTACCTCTGTCCTTGTCCATTGTTGGGGGTCAGGGTTGTTTGTTCACTCCTGGGACCAATCTAACTTCACTTTCAAGCACAATTGTCTTCCAAAGCAGACGAGCCCTGACTCTGCAAACAGAAGCCACTTTCATGAAGAGGCAGAGCTTGGTGTCTCCAGGGATGACAGTGGCCCAGGTGTGTCCTAGAAGGAGATTCCTCTCTGGCATTGACCGGTCCAGAGGTCAGAGCAATGGCTAGGTCCATTCTCTCTCTGTCCCTTCTCTCTATGGTTACTGAAGGAATGGTGAAAATTAGGGGTACACAGCTATCAAAGGGGTGTCCTGGTACTAAGCCTGAGGTGCAACTCTCAGGAAACAGTCATCAGAGAAGAGTTATCACTTGACCTTTGATCTTTGACTCTACATAGGCGTAGCCCAGGTGAGATGAGGATGAGGTGGGGAGAGACTCAAGGTATTTCAGTGACCCGTCCCTTAGTCTCCATTTGACATCTTACATAGTTGTTAGTGAGGTCAACCCACATCCACCTGAGCAGAGACAACTGGTGATCTGGTGGAGATGGTTGCATCTTGGGAAACGTTTTCCCAAGAGGTTCTAAGTTTGCTACTTTGGAAAGCCAGAGCCAAATCTGTTTGGGGGCATGGGGTCTGGTGAGTGAACCTAGGTTACATGCATGATAGTCAAGTAAATACTGCCCTTAGTCCTCTTTCCGTGTGTGTGTGTGTGTGTGTGTGTGTGTGTGTGTGTGTGTGTGTGTGTGTGTACATGTGTTTGTGTGGGCCAGGAGACAAATTTAGGTGTCAGGGTTACTCAGGAGCCATTGTCTTTGTTGTTGTTGTTTGTTTTTTTTGTTTTTCGAGACAGGGTTTCTCTGTGTAGATTTGCGCCTTTCCTGGAACTCACTCTGTAGTCCAGACTGGCCTTGAACTCACAGAGATCCGCCTGCCTCTGCCTCCCGGTGTTCACCACCACCGCCCGGCTTGTTGTTTTGAGGCAAGAGTCTCAATATGTAGTCCTGACTGGTCTGGAACTCACTGCATAGGCCATGGTGGCCTTGAGTTCATAGAGATCAGTTCTGGATTCCAGAGTTCCAGGACGGCTGGGGCTACACAGAGAAACTGTGCCTGAAGTGCAATCCTAATAGTCTTAACAATAAAACGCCACAGTCAGATATCGAGGGTGGAAGCTGAAAGATCAAAGAAGCAGAGCAGCAGCCACTAGAGACTTCTCACCTCTATGAATCCTCAGACCAAATGGGGGTGGAGCATGGAAAGAACCTGTTTTATATTCCTGTCTACACCTCCCAATGAGTGAGCCTCCTGCGTGCTGGGATCAAAGGTGTGCATCAACACCAGCTGGCTCTTTTTCAATTTTTTTGTTTGTTTGGTTTTGTTTTATGAGACAGGGTTTCTCTGTGTAGTTTTGGTGCCTGTTCTGGATCTCACTCTGTAGACCAGGCTGGCCTTGAACTCACAGAGATCCACCTGGCTCTGCCTCCCAAGTGCTGGGATTAAAGGCGTGTGCCACCACTGCCCGGCTCTTTAGGATTCTAATGTGGACTGAAGACTAGTGGTTTCTCCAGAAAGTTTCCAGGCCTTCAGTGCTGGATTGGGACTGCCGAGGTGCCCAGCCTCCAGGACTAAGTCGCCACTGGGTCCTTAGCCTGCCCAGTACCAGGATAGCCACTGTTGCACAGCCCAGACTGTACGATTTAAGCCAGTCTAGTAAATCCCCGGTTTTTTCTTAAGAAATATGTGTAGGAATGTTTTGCCTGTATGTATACATGTGTATCATGTGCATGCCTGGTGCCTGCAGACATTAGTAGGGGGTGTCAGATCATCACAGATGGTTATTAGCTACCATGTGGTTACTGGGAACCAAACCCAGGCCCGCTATAAGAGCAGCCAGTGCTCTTAACCTCTGAACCATCTATCTGTTGTCTAAATCTCTTTTTTGTTTGTTTGTTATTGAGACAGGGTTTCTCTGTGTAGCCCCGACTGTCCTGGAGCATGCTCTATAGACCAGGCTGGCCTCAAACTCACAGAGATCCCTGCCTCCCGAGTGCTGGGATTAAAGGTGTCCGCCACCACCTAAGTCCCCTGTAGTATGTATTCATTCTATTGGTTTTATTTCCCTAGAGCATTTTGACTAATACACATGGTGACTTCTCAAAAGCAATTTTGGAGGCAGAGGATCCAGCTCAGTTGGTAGAGTGTTGGTCAGCATGCAGAAAGCCCTGGGTTCACTCCTCATCACTGCACAAACTGGGCAAGGTGGTCTGCCTGTAATCCCAGCATTTGGGAGAAGGAGATGAGAGAATCAGAAATTCAAAGTCGTCCTTGGCTCTATAGCGAGTTCAAGACCAGTTTGAGCTATGGGAGACATTGTCTCAAAGCAGCAAAAAATTTTTTTAATTTATTTTTATTTTATGTGCATTGGTGTTTTGCCTGTATGCGTGTCTATGTGAGGGTGTCAGGTCCCCTGGAACTGGAGTTTCTGACAATTGTGAGCTGCCTTATGGGTGCTGGAAATTGAAGCCAGGTCCTCTGGAAGAACAGCCAGTGCTCTTAACGACTTCTGTTTCTCCAGCCCCCCAAAACCAACGGTTTCAAAAGCCCTTTGGGGGAAGAAGTGGCAGCAGACTGAGGTGGCAGACAAGAGGGTGGAGTCTGCGGGGACCCATGGCTTCAAAATTTGAAGGGAGCAAGAAGAGATGAGCTTGACTTAGAGCTGGGAGGCATTTAAAAGCAGCTAGCCTGTAAATGGTTAAGAGCTGGAAAGAAAAGGGAAGGAGCTTAGGAAGAAAGGGGACAGTGGTGACTAGGAGGGTGTGTGTGTGTCAGGGGGTAGATACCAGTGTCCCGAGAGAGGAGCAACCTGGGGAGTGGGAGAGGTGCCCGGGGAGCAGAGGGCTTTCAGAGTCTGCGGTGGGCAGGCAGTCTTTGCGCGGGCACTTCTGTGCATGGCCTCCACCTCAAACCACCAACTTCGGAAAGAGTGAGAGGCTATAGGAGTCATGAGAAAGGGTTCACCCACATTCTGCACAGGCAGAAAGTCCAGCAGGCGAAGACATTAATACCCTCAAACAGCTCTCAACACATGATTGATGGGTGTGAAGATGAATTCCTTAGTTCCCTTTGCACTTGGGAGCAGTAACAATGTGAGACCTGTAGAGTGAATTCTAATTGGTCTTAATAATAAAAACCCAGAGTCAGGTATCGGGGTAAACGCTGACAGATCAGAGAAGTAAAGGAGCAGCCCCAGTCACCTCTTACCTCCACAAGTCCTCAGACGGAAAAGGGGAGAGATCCTGTCTCCGCCTGCTTATATTCCTCTCTCTGCCCAGCCATATCACTTCCTGTCTCTTGTCTATACAGACCTCCAGACCTGGCTATCTCTGCCCTCTGATCTCCAGACCAGCTTTATTTGTCAAAACACGAACAAAATATCACACGACAGAGACCCATGCTCCCAATCAGCTCCCAGAATCCCCGGAAGGATTTGGTCCCAGTCACCCACGGTGGTGACTTGTTTGAGGGCGCCTCCTTTGTAGGCTGCTTTCTTTGGTCTTCTTGCTAGTCCTCTGCTGGTGCCTCCTGGGTCTGCCTCCCACACTAAAGTCTACATGCACTGTGTCACTGTCTCTAGATCTGCTTCGGGACATTGAGATAAACACTGTCCATGAAAGGGGAACGAAGCAGGGGTGCCGAGAACCGCAAGGAGCTCTTCACCCAGGGTTCCGAATGCTCCTGAGATGGGCGGGGCCAAGGTTTGAATCGAAGGTAGGTGGGTCTTTGTCACATCAGTTTGCTACCAACACGACCACAGAGTTAGCTAGAGGCAAGCCCTGTACTCTGAAGATGGATAGTCACCCAGGCCTCGGAGTAGCCCCAGTCTCAGGATTTACAGGATTAGGTAGAGAGACACCCCTGGCCTCTGGCTGATTTAGCTCATCTGCTCAGATCTAACCAAGAATAACCTAGCTCTCTGTAAAGAAGGACCGGATAGGTCCTAAGACTAGTACAGTCGGGTCCTCCACCCCACCCGCTAGCAGTCTCAGTGTACACTGTAGGATCTATTCTGCGGCTGGCTTTGTCTTGGTTGTGTCCTGGTTAGGACACGGCTGCTGGGCTCCCCAACCAGAGGCCCAGGCTACAGCCCTAGTGGCCTCCAGGGGGCGCCGCAGCAAAGCTGGTGGTTGGGCACCTCCAGGCTCAGTTGTGATGGGCGGGCTCCGACCCCTTAAGGCCTCAGGTTCCACTGGCTAGCTCCTGCAGAATGCACCCAGTGTGAATCCGACTCAGAACGACACCCGCCTCCGATCTCACCATACCGGTGTTTGTGTTGCTCACTGCTGCCTTATTTCTATCATCGCCCCAGGTAGAACCCAGATGCTAGCCGGCCGGATGTCCATATGTCTGTCTGTTCATTTTGGGTGATCGTGGGTCGGTGCGCCCTACTCCTGCTGTGGCATGTGCAGAGTTAAGGCGGGAGGAGGTTTCCCCGAATCTGGGGAGGGGGGAGCGAGGGGCGGACCTGGACCAGCCCCGCCCCACGCCGGAGCGGTGCGGGAGCCCCACCAGAGCCCAGCTTCAGCCCTAGCCAGAGCCAGCGTCAGCGGAGGCGGAACAGCGGACCCCGTGCCCTGGCGACATCAGAGATCCAGCGGGTGAGTCCCGCGGGAGGCTCGCTCAGGGGAAGTTTGGGGCATGAAGCTTAGAGCCTTAATTAAGCCCAGTAGCCAGACCCGCCCCCCACTCTCCTTTGAGTTGGAAGTTTGGGGCCAGGAGGCCGTCCTGCCAAATCCTGGGACTGAGAATGGAGACCCCCAACACACGACACACACACACACACACACACACACACACACACACACACACACAGAGCAAAAGGGGGGTAAGGAATGTGATCTTAGGGGCTCAGGAATCCAGCTGTTTATTCCTACGTGAAAAGTCCTGGACTCAGGGACCTTCAAATCCTGTACTCCTGAGATTCCCCACACCAGTCCCCTCATCCCTCCTCAGCTGGGAATCTGCAGGCATTGCCACACCCCTGAGGATGGACTTCAAAGGGATTGTGGAATCCCGAGGTCTGTCCCTTTGAATCCCTCACACCTAAGATTGGCTGTTTGCAGATAGAAATGGTTGTACTTTGTAGAATGGGACGCTCCTTGTTGTAAGGACTGCAGGTGAGGGACCCTAATAGTTTCTTCAAGGGACACTAGATGACAGTGTGCAGAGGGTCCAGGACTCCTCTCTTGGAAAACCAGGCTAAGTCTTATTGGGAAGGAAGGGCACTAAGATGGAACCTTGGGGTCTCGTCTCTTGACTCCCCTTCCACTCTAAGTGATGAAGCGTCTAGTTGCTGGTTTTTGGGGTTGGGGATGGGGAGAGCCCTTCATGCCCTTATAGGAAGTGAGAAAGCTGTCTGGGTATCTGGAGTCTGTTCTCCTTCCCACCACAGAAGCATCTTCAGTAAAGTGGTAGTCAGAGGGGGCGGGTCCTTCCCACCAGTGATTGGGGCCTGGCCTGCCTTTAGCTACAGGTTACTCATCTGGTTCTTGACAGTGGCCCTGATCCTTTGTTCTCCATCTCTCCTCCAGGTGAAGGCAAGGTCCCTTGGACTGGTCAGACACACCCTTACAGCCCTGGCAGAATCAAGATGAGGCCCTCTTGTGTCCCCCCAGTGAGGCCCACAGCCTGAGCAAAGAGCATGGCCTGCCACCGGCAGTGAGCAACATGGCTGCAGGAGGTGGCCGGGCCTTTGCTTGGCAGGTGTTCCCCCCCATGCCCACTTGCCGGGTATATGGCACAGTGGCACACCAGGACGGGCACCTGCTGGTGTTGGGGGGCTGTGGCCGGGCTGGGTTACCCCTGGACACTGCCGAGACACTGGACATGGCCTCACACACATGGCTAGCGTTAGCACCCCTGCCCACTGCCCGGGCCGGTGCAGCTGCTGTGGTTCTGGGTAAGCAGGTGCTGGTGGTGGGTGGCGTGGATGAAGCCCAGAGCCCAGTAGCTGCTGTGGAGGCCTTCTTGGCTGATGAAGGCCGTTGGGAGCGTCGGGCTACCCTCCCTCAAGCAGCCATGGGGGTTGCGACTGTGGAGAGAGGTGAGTGGCTCAGGGAAGGTCCCTCAGGTGCCCCAACAGTCTTCATTTTCTCTCTGTTTCCTCAGAGACTGGAGAGGCATTGCCTTGGACATGGTTTTGTCTCCTGTCTCCTCCCTTACCTAGGCTTTCTGCAATTTGCTGTTCATTGCCTTTTCTGGGCTATGAGGTGGGGGGGGGGGGGTCAGAGCCCAGGAGACCCCCCAGAAAGACAGGAGACCCCAGCCACTACCCTGTCCTAGTCTTTGTTACTAAGAGACAGTGGGGGGTGTGGCCTAATGACTCCCATGGTTATAAATAGTCTGGAGTGGGGGATGGGAGCAAGGCCTTGGCTCTGAGCCCAGCAAGTGCTTAAGCGCTTAGACCTCCCCCCACCACACACACACCAGGGATCCTGATGTGGACAAAGGCCAAGCCGACCTGGAGATGGTTGCCATGGAAGCCCCCAGCTGCCTGACACATCACCCAAAGGCCTGTCGAGGTGCCCCTAGCTGACTCTGAGCGCCTAACAGAAGGCAAGAACCTACTCCAGTGAAACAGCATGGTGTGGTGGTGCTGACCAGATGCAGGCGCTCAAGGCTCTGTCCTACAGGCCCAGGCTCATCTCCCGGCCCTAGGCCTCCCCCCAAGTTGATCCCCTTAGTTCCCTTCCCAGACTGAGCTTCACGTGGAGCAATTCTCTTCATCCCTCTACCACTTTCTTGATCTACCCCTCCTCCCCCGTTAGGGGAGGCCCCCTTCCACACACACAAACACACACACCTTGTGGCCTCCAGGTCTGACCACCACTCCAGGCTAGCCTGTTTAGATGCCAGACTTGGTTGCCATAGCGTCTCCAAGGAGACTGTGCTGGATTATAATTAGATCGGCTGCCTCCTGCTCTTCACTTGGAGGGGCCTAGGCCAAAGCTGGAATCCCAGCTCTCCTAGCTCCCACTTCAGATGGGCAACAAAGTTTTTGACAAACACATGGGTCTCCATCCACCCCTGGGCCTGACCAAGGGAGCTGTCAGGGCCGGAATCACCAGCCAGACATGGTTGTGAGCTCTGAACCACTCTTTTCTGTGCAGATGGTATGGTGTATGCTCTGGGGGGAATGGGTCCCGACACGGCCCCCCAGGCCCAGGTACGGGTGTATGAGCCCCGCCGGGACTGCTGGCTTTCTCTACCTTCTATGCCCACACCCTGCTACGGGGCCTCCACCTTCCTGCACGGGAACAAGATCTATGTCCTGGGTAAGGGCTGAAGCATGTGGGGAAGGGGCGGGGGGAGTCCAGATGTCTCCTTCCCCGTAGGTTGTCCGGATTAGGAATCAATCTTCGTCTGAGATGTTAGGATTTGAGAAGTTTTGTTGGGGGTAATCCAGACCCATTCTAAGGCCTCCTTGGTGGGGCCCAACAGGGGTTGGGAAATCAAATTCAGTGCCTGAGGGCTTATGTGGTCTCAGGTGTGTACACAGCTGGGTGCTGGGATGGACAGTTCAGCCACCCGGTCAGGATGCCACCAAGTCCTCTGGGCTCTGTCCCAGGAACTTCACTTCCTTTGACAGGAGGCCGCCAGGGCAAGCTCCCAGTGACTGCTTTTGAAGCCTTCGATCTGGAGACCCGTACCTGGACCCGACACCCAAGCCTGCCCAGCCGCCGAGCCTTTGCCGGCTGTGCTATGGCTGAGAGCACTGTCTTTAGCCTGGGTGGCCTACAGCAGCCTGGGCCACACAACTTCTACTCCCGCCCACACTTTGTCAACACCGTGGAGATGTTTGACCTGGAGCATGGTGAGCAACGCCTCTTCTAGGCTGTCCTGCTCCCCATGGGAGGCAAGGGCATCTGTGTGTGTGTCTGTGTACCTGTCCCCTCACGTCTGTGTATGTCGTCTGTGCGCGTACATCTTAGTCTTCTCTCCTTCAGGGTCCTGGACTAAGCTGCCTCGTAGCCTTCGAATGAGAGATAAGAGGGCCGACTTTGTGGTTGGCTCCCTCGGGGGCAACATTGTGGCTATTGGGGGCCTTGGTAAGTCTCTGTGGAGCTGAGGAAGAGGCATAAGGCAGGAAAGAGTATCTCCTAGCAGGGCTACCTTCTCTAGACTCTGGGGTCAGAGCTTTGGGAGCATTTTGCCCATCTGGAAACCAGGGAGCTTGCGATTGTCCCAGCTCTCAGGGTGTCCCCCAGTGCCTGACTGGGGGGCCCTAATAGAAGCAGAACAGATGATTGAAAGGGACCCAATGGATGGTCAAAGCGTGAATGGACAAAGATGAACTGGGCAAGGAAGAGCAATGTTCTGATAGCTTGTTCTGGAGTGGTACTTACGGGGCCATTGTTTGGGAAAGGGGGCAAAAGGGAGTCTTCAGCCCCTCATCACCACCTCTCCTTCCTCCAGGGAACCAGCCATGCCCTCTGGCCTCCGTGGAGAGCTTCAGTCTTGCCCGGCGACGCTGGGAGGCACTACCTGCCATGCCTACAGCCCGATGCTCCTGTTCCAGCCTGCAGGCGGGGCCCCGGCTGTTCGTGATTGGGGGTGTGGCCCAGGGCCCTAGTCAAGCTGTGGAGGCACTGTGTCTGCGCGATGGGGTCTGAAGGCCTGGGGAGACCTGACTACCAGAGCAGCTCAGTAGAGAAGCAGATTGGGCTCCTTTTCACTGCTGAGGGGGCTCCCCATGGCTCTGTAGGATGAGGGAGGCACAGGAAAGGGAACCTGAGTTACCGCCTTAGGGACTGGGGTTGGAGGATCCTTTGTCTTTAGCACAGGACACACACGCGTACACCTATTTTTACCAACATCTACTCACAAACCATAGCTAGCTCTACCCATGCCCTAGCACTTACTAGGCCCTTGGTCAACTCTGAAGTGTGATGAGGAGAGCGTTGGCCTCGAAGGATAGGCCCCAAGAGTTGACTAGGCCTTCTCCAGTGGCCGTTCTGGAAAAGGCTGAGCTTCCAGCCTTCCCTGAGGGTCCCTGTGGACCCCAGGAGTATTCTGAGGCTGGAGATCACAGAAGAAACGGAGGAGAGGATATGGGGAATGCTGGAGGGCCAGAGGACTTCTGGCTTGAGCCCTCCCTACTGATGGCTGTGTGACCTGGGGCAAGATGTCTCACCTCTCTGTGCCTGGGCATCCTCATTTGTAAATGGGGATCTCTGAAACTTTCCTGCCCCACCTACCTCACAGGGCTGTTGTGAGGACCCAGGGAGTTTTGATGTAGAAATAAAAATACTGATAAAATCTGGTGTGCAGCTTCTGACGCAGACTCTCATGCTTTTCTTTCTGCCCTCCTCTCCTTTAAAGGCCTCAACTCTCCCGGGCATGAGTCCACAGGAAGCCTCTTAAGCCTCCTAACCATACCTAAAGTGACCTGGTGTCTCAACTCCACATAGGCATCAGCTTTGTATTAGGTAACATAAAGCGTCTCGGGTATCAGGGGACTTGGTAGGATGACCAGAGAACTCCCCAAAACAATAAAATTTCACAAGGTTAGGATGACCTTCAGATCCAGGTCACATGGGGTCTCCTCAAAGGTTCGCACAACCGCAAGGGGAGCAGCAGCGTGGTGGTGTGGTGGCTGGGGCAGTCTCCTTGGCGGGAGGCATCTCTGGGGCAGGACTGTGTGGCTGAGTGGCCAAACCCTTCATGGCTCCTGGAGGGAGCTGCCAGCCCTTGCGTCTCCCTCAGCCTTGGGTGCTCACCAGTAGGATCCTCAGGTTCTGTGTTCCCTGTAGCTACACTGAGCACAAGAGGTCACTCAAGTTATTGGGCCCCTAGAATCCACCCAGGGTCAAGGCAACCCTCTTGGACTCTTGTCTGTTGCGGGCCCTATCCTTTCTCACTTGGTGGCCGGGCTCCCTGGCAGCCTCTCCTCCGCCCAGCACACAAACGTTGGCACACATGCCGTGGGAGCCAGACACAGGAGCTGGCAGAGAGCTGATCGCAGGCCGCTCAGACATCTTTTGCTGTCAGTACCAACAGGCTGCTCTGTCAGGCTTTTAATGCTTGGGACCAGTTTAAACACTCAGAGACCCCAGCGTGAAGGTAATGCTGCAGCAATTTGGGCCTGGGGATCCCTGGGAGGTCAGGCAGGGGTTCCGTGACTGGCTCTTGGGGCTTTACCTTGGCGCTATCGCAGCGGCCATCCCAGGCCGGCCTGCAGAAATTGTGCTGGTAAGTGGTGCTCGCATAGGGGGGCTGGACCTGCACAAAGTGGACAAGGCGCTGGGGGAGCCTACTGAGTCCTGTGCCTGACCGGAAATCAGTCTGGTAGGAAGATTCCAGAGGTGGCTGCTGGCTCAGTTCCAGTTCGCAGGGCGCCCAGCGCAGGAAGGTGTGCCTCTTCCACAGGCGCTCCAGGTCTTTGCGTCTTCCGATCCCCTGCAGCAGGCAGTAGGGGCCCTCCTCAACGGTACGGGCCCTTGGCCCACAGTCTCGGCGTCCAGGATTTGCTTGGACCCCATCTAATCCCACGTCAGCTCGGTAAGGATGGGGCTGCGCCTGGCCTCCCTAGCCTATACCCTGCATCCTCAGTAAGGTCATCTATTTTAGCATGAAACCCCTGAGGGGTCCCCTGGGATATTTGTACACTGCTGGACAAACTAGCCAAGAAAACCAAGGCAGAGTTGCCCCTGTCTAGGGGATGGAATATTCAGCCGTGGGAAAGGTTAGGGGAAATAGATGCTTAATTGAGAAACCTTTGCTCTCCTAAAGGTTTTATCTCTACCCTACCGGCTCCATCCTCTGTCAGCCAGGGGCTCCTCCCCCTTCCTCTTTCCAGCACTCACTTTGTCGTAGGAAGTGCGGTTGTCGTGCTTGGAGAAGTAGTGTTGCTTTGCTGGCTCCTGAAAGAAGAAAAGAAGGAAGGTAAGGGAGGGGGCATGCTTACCTGCTCCCCAGATACCGTCTCGGGGCTCATAATTGGGACAAGTTGCAGGAGCCACGACTTCTAAATTGCTAAAGTGCTAACACCCTGAAAGGGTAGAGAGGAATGAAAGCAATACTTCACCCCACCCCTGTGTGTCTCTTGTCCTGAGCTTGCCCGAAATAGAAGCTTTGGGACATCCTGTCACCAGTGGAGGACTTTAAATTCAAGTGCCCTGGGAGTGGCCTTCAGTCTTCTCCCTCCAACCAAAATCACTTCCTAACAGCACAGCCATGCTCTGAGCCCTAAAAGACATCTGGAAATAAATACGTCTGTCTCTGTCTGAGGGCATCTGCTGGATCCCAGAATCAATAGCCAACTCCACATCTTTGTGGCAAGGCATAGCAGGGCATCTCTAAACAGGTCACCGATGAATGAATCACTCTTGAACCCATTTTGCCTACAGCTGAGGCCATGGCAGCTGACAGCTAGATCCAAATACTTGAGTCTTCTCTATTTTTGTTCACTGTTTTGAAATTTAAAAATTTTTTTATTTAATTTATATTTTATGTATGAGTGCTCTGCATATATACCTGCATGCTAGAAGAGGGCATCAGATCTTATCACAGATGGCTAGGAGCCACTATGTGGTTGATGGGAATTGAACTCAGGACCTCTGGAAGAGCAGCCAGTGCTCTTAACTACTGAGCTATCTCTCCAGCCTGTGTGTTGTTTTGAACACAGAGTCTTGCTACGCAGCCCAAGCTGAGTTGGAATTCACTATATAGTCCAGGTTAGACTTGAAGATCCTGTGCCTCAGCCTCCCAGATGCTGGAAGGCTGCACCTGGCTTGTCCTGGTGGAAACCACCGACCTCTATTGCCTGAAGTATTGCGAGAGCTTCCCACCTATGTCTGTACTTTTGAGATCTTCACTCCCAGTGTGGTGTCCTCTCAGTAGCCAGAAATTCCTTAAGTACATAAACCGGAGCACATCTTGTTTGTCAAAAATCTGCAAAAAGCTTTTCATGTTTGTAACACCCAAAATCATAATAGTGGTCCACGAGAGCCATATGACACAGATCCTCTGACTCTGCTTCCAACATACTAGTCTTCTCTCTAAACACACCAGCAGCTCCTCCCTTAGACCTGATCTAGTGAGATCTGCCATGGATGGGGTGGCATTAGCAATGGCTGACAACAAGCTCAGATAAAATGCAGAATTTGGGTTTCTCAGTAGTAAAGTGTTAGCACAGTTGGTTTGAGGCTCTGGACTTTTATCCCCAGAACCAGGGAGGAAAAAGAAAAGAAAAAGAAAGGAAGAAAGAAAGTAAAGAAACTAGTTCCATCAAAGATTGATGATTCAGTTAAAATCAAGTCTGTGGTATATCTTTAACAGTCTACCCTTTTGGCACTTCCTCGATTAGCTATTACATATCCATAAGTGATCTTCAAACAGCATGATAACTCAATGAAGACAGGACTCTGGCCAGCGTTTCTTATACAGAAGGAGACACATTGGCACTAAAATCCCATGGCTCTTGGGTTTAGCTCAGTGGTGAGAATGGCTTTTTGTTTGTTTTTGAGACAGGATTTCTCTGTGTAGCTTTGGTGGCTGTCCTGGATCTCACTCTGTAAACCAGGCTGGCCTCGAACTTACAGAGATCCGCCTGCCTCTGCCTCCCAAGTGCTGGGATTAAAGGCGTGTGCCACCAACGCCCGGCTAAGAATGGGTTTTGCGTGTTGCAAGGCTCTGGGTTCAACACACACACACACACACACACACACACACACACACACACACACACATGACTCAACTAATAATCAATCAACCAAGGTTGTTTAGTTTTAGTTTTTGGTTTTTTTCTTTTTTTGAGACAGGATTTCTCTGTGTAGTTTTGGTGGCTGTCCTGGATCTCGCTCTGTAGACCAGGCTGGCCTCCAACTCACAGAGATCAGACTGGCTCTGCCTCCCGAGTGCTGGGATTAAAGGTGTGCCTGACTCAAGGCTATTTAGAAGAAAAAAATTAGAAGAAATTCTTCAGAATCTAGAGCAGGCAAAGGATTTTTAGACTTGACACTAAAATCAAAGCCAAAAAAGAAAAAGTAAGCCAGGTGTGGTGGGCCATGCTGTAATCCCAGTATTTGGGAGGTGGGACCAAGCAGATCAGTAGGCAGTGGTGGCACACACCTTTAATCCCAGCACGCAGGAGGCTGACGCAGAGAGATCTCTTTGAGTTTGAAGTCAGCCTGGTCTACAAAGAGAGTTCCAGGACAGCTAGAAATACACAAAAAAACCCTGTCTTGAAAACCCCAAACCAACCAACTAACCACACAAACAAACAAACTAGACCTTATCAGATCTTAAAATATTCCTGTTCTTGGGAACAACAGAGATGTCTCAGTGGTTAGTGTCTCTACTGCCCTTGCAGAGGATCCAGATTCAGTTACCACATCCATTATCAGGTGGCTCACAACCACTTGTAATTCCAGGTCCAGGGGATGAACACCTTTGGCCTTTTCTAGCACCTGCACACACTTGGTGCACACAAAATCATGCAGGCACACACATACACGTATTATAAGGATAAATAAATCTTTTTAAAAATTGTGCCAGGCATGACTGCCATGTCTATAATCCCAGCATTTAGGAGGCTGAGATGGGAGGTTTGTCACCAGTTCAAGGCCAACCTGGGCTACACAGGGAGGCCCTATCTCCCAAAAAGATTTTCCTATGAAAATCCATAAGAAGAGGATGAAAACACGCTACAGACTGGGGGAAAATAAACTTGCAAACCACATATTCAACAAGGACTAGAATCTAGTATATATAATGATATCATTGCAATAGTAAAATAGCAAACAATCCAATAAGAAATGGACAAATAACATGAAGATGTTTCACAAAAAATGGATATTCAGATGGCAAATAACATGAAAAGATGCTTAACGTTATTAAACACTAGAGAAATGCAATCAACATCACAATGAAATCTTATCACCCGTGTATCAGAATGGTTCAAACTAAAAATAGAGACAATGCCAAGTGTTAGTGAAGAAGCAGGGAAATTGGATCATTCATGCACTGCTGGTGGGAATGTAAAGTGGCAAGGTTACAATGGAAAACAGCCTGACAGTTCTTTAAAAACTAAACATGCAGCTACCATATGATCCAGCAACGGAGCTTCTGGGCATTTGTCCCAGAAAAAAGAAAACTTATGCTCACCCAAAGATCTGCACAAATGTTCATAGCAGCTTTATTTATAAGAGCCAAAACTGGAATCAGCTCAGATACCCTTTAATAAAGCGAATGCTCAAACAATCCAATACATACAAACCATAGAACGCTACTTAGTAATGAAAAGAAACTAGCTATTTATAGCCACAACCACTTGGATGACTCTCCAGGAAATTACACTGAGCCAGAGAAACCAACCTCCAAGGTTGTGTACTGTATTATTACACTTGTATGGCAGCTTTTCCCTTTAAATCACTGATTTGTGGAGACAGGATTTCACATGGCAGCCCAAACTGTCCTGGGCTCACTGTGTAGCTTAGGCTAGCTTCAAACTTGTAGCCATCTTCCTACCTCAGTCTCCCAAGTGCTGGGATTATAGAAGTGGGCCTAAATTTTTTTTTTCTTTTGAGACAAGGTCTCCCAGTGTAGGCCTGGCTGGCCTGGAATTCTAAGGCTTCCTGCTTTCTGCCTTTTTAGAATCAGAAATATTATAAGTGTTAACCATCACACTTGGCCCAACATTCTCAAGTGACAGAATTGTAGACGTTAAGGCAGTTTGGTAGGAACTGGGAAGGAACAGAGGCACAGGAGGCAGGCAGGTATGCTGGTAAAAGGCCAGCACCAAGGTTCTTGGTGATGTTGGGTAGAAAGATAACAATGCTGGTGGCTATGTGAACCTGCACTGGACAACATCCTACCGATCTTAGTACATATACACCAATACAAGTATAACTATGGCAATTTGAATGAAATTGGTAAATTGCAATCATGTCAATTGTTATAGTTTTGTAAAATGTTGCTATTAAAGAAAACTGGGCCAAATGCAGAAGGGTTCTCTAATATTTCTTCTAAGCAATTATTAATGTATAATCATTTCAATGAAAAAGTCTGAGGCCTGTAAGATGAAAGGTGTGCACATGTGTGAAGTAAATAAATAAATATAACCAAGCATTATTGTGTATCCCTGTAATCACAAAGCAAAGGAATGGAGGCAGCTGGGTCAGAAGTTCAAGGCTGAACTAGGAATGCAGTTCAGTTAGTAGAGTGTGTTCCCATAACTCATGAAGTCCTGGGGCTGGTCTCAACAGTACACAAAGTGAAATGTTGTGGGATGTTTGTAAGCCGAGTGAAGATGTATTGCTGATTGTTGTAATAAAAAGCTGAACAGCCAATAGCTAGGCAGGAGGTTTAGGCAGGATTTCCAGGGAGAGAAAGGGAGAGGAGAAGGAATCTAGGCAGGCAGGAGATGCCAGGAGATACAGAGTAGAAGCAGGAGGTGCAAATGGAAGAGAGGTAATGCCATGTGATAGAACATAAATGAATATAAATGGGTTAATTTAAGTTATAAGAGCTAGTTTGGAACAAGCCTAAGCTATAGGCCAACCTTTCATAATTAATAAGGAGTCCCTGTGTCATTATTTGGGAGCTGGCTGGTAGGACAGAAAAAGACTTGTTACATAGGGTGTCCAATGTGGGGGGCACATATTTCCATATAGGACCTGAGAAAGCTTTAAAAAAAAGTTCCAAACACACAAACACAGAGCCAGACAAGGCTTCCTAGTCCCACAGTCTCTCAGCCAGCCATAGCATACAGAGATGTGCTCCTGGCCACTGCCTGCAGGCTTGAGCCATCCAGTGCCACGTGCAGAGCCAAGCAGCAGGTTTAAGGCTTGCTTCATGAGGTCAGAGAAGGCTGCAGGTGCACAGTAACATGGTCCAGATGGAGAAAGCCTTTCAACACATACAGTAAAAAATGTGTCTAGACAGTCATAGGAAAAAAAAAAAAATAGTGGCCAGACAGTGGTGGCGCACGCCTTTAATCCCAGCATCCAGGAGGCAGAGGCAGGGGGATCTTTTTGAGTTTGAGACCAGCCTGGGCTATAAAACCAGTTCCAGGACAGCCAGCACTGCACAGAGAAATCCTGTTTTGAAAAACAAAAAACAAAACAAAAAAAGTTTAAAAATAATAAAATATTTAAAGAGAGAATAAAGTAATATAAAAGAAAAAAGCCAAGTAAAGCTGGGAAATACACAGGGAGTCTAGATGCTGCATGATGCTTTGTTGACTTTGAATTTTTTGAATGCTGATAAGCAAATAGCAGCTGCCTAGAGACACTGGATTGTGGAAGGGACTGATGAATTAAACCAGCCTATATACTTTAGAGATGTCTTGGCTTCAAAATGGAAGTCAGGAAATGTGTTGTTTGGGGAAGAGGTTATGCCTTTGTTTCCATGGGAAACAAAAAGTTATGGTTCTCTTCAAAATTAATGAAGATCAAATTTGATTGGGGGAAACCAGAAAATCTTGACTATAGACATGAAAAAGAAACCAAGAAAGACTACAGGACAGGTCAAGTATATGCTAATCCCTCTACATGAGGACAGCTCTCAGACTGGATGAGACATGATAAATCTTGTTGGCTACAGAGTCCTCATAACTTATTATTACATGCCATCCTTTCCTATGGCATGGATAGAGGTTTGGTTATACAGTCCAAATGGACTTATAAAGTTGACAGATGCTTTTTACTTGCTCAAACATAAAACAAAAACAAAAACTTTTTTTTTTTTTTTTTTTTTGGTTTTTCAAGACAGAGTTTTTCTGTATAGTTTTGTATAGACCATACACCAGGCTGGCCTCGAACTCACAGAGATCTGCCTGGCTCTGCCTCCCGAGTGCTGGGATTAAAGATGTGTGCCACCGCTGCCTGGCAAAAAATCATCTTTAACTGACTTGTGCACTCTGCACATTCCAGACTTGTGTTAATGCAGATATACATGCTACCTTTAAAAGTTTGTGTTTTGGGGGGAAAAAAAGGACCAGACACCAATAAAGGCAAGTAGCCTAGGTGATCCAGCCTCTCAGAATGTTGCAGTTTCCTGAACATCTACATCCAGAACAATTTCAAAGCTGCTAGCTGAGATGGTCTAGCCTCATAGATTGCATAGCCAAAACTTCTCATAAGCTCTACATTTTCCCATCACACAGAGACTAAACAAAAAATAATATAGCTAGCTCTCACAGAACTTGATCATTATCCCAATTTTTTCAGGGTCCCCTAAAGATGTTGTCACCTCCCCCACCCCCCTACAACAGGGATCAGTCTAGAGAATACAACACCCACATTCCCAAGAGGTGGGGTGGGTAGTTTTTGGTCATTTGGTGGATTATGGACAATTGTCATCATTTAGGGGAGTTGGTTACAAATTGTTACTGGTTGTGGTCAGTGAAAGAGTTGAACAAAGGAGATTAGATTCAGGGGTCTCTTTCTTTTTTTTTTTTTTTTTTTTTGGTTTTTCGAGACAGGGTTTCTCTGCGTAGTTTTGCGCCTTTCCTGGAGCTCACTTGGTAGCCCAGGCTGGCCTCGAACTCACAGGGATCCGCCTGGCTCTGCCTCCCGAGTGCTGGGATTAAAGGCGTGCGCCACCACCGCCCGGCCCAGGGGTCTCTTTCTAAAGGGAAAAAGGGGGCTATAGTATAGAAATGATGTGATGAAAGGTAGATTGTTAATTCCAGTTTTGAACAACCACGAGTTTCAAATATTTTACAATTTGGATATTGATACAAATTTAAGGTTATTTTTGTGATACTGTATATATATTTCTACTCTTGTTTAAGGTATTGTACCTATGCAGCTCATTTAAAAATATAATGTAAAGCCAGGTGGTCGTGGCACATGCCTTTAATCCCAGCATTCACTCAGGAGGCAGAGGCAGGCAGATCTCTGTGAGTTTGAGGCTAGCCTGGTCTACAGAGTGAGTTCCAGGGCAAGCTCCAAAGCTATACAGAGAAACCCTGTCTCAAAAAAACAAAAAATTAGTCCTTGAAAGAAATTTAGGATAATAAAGAAAAACAGGTTAGTAGTTAGTCATCTATGACAATCAAACTTAGAGTCATGTTAGACTATAAGGTCAAATAGAGATATATTTCAGATAGATAGATGGTCTTCAAACACTTCAGAGACCTACAGAATATGGCATTTAAGATGTTTTAATAACATAAGGCTTTTCATGACAGTGAGATGTGTCTGCTCCTGGAAGCACCAATCTGCTTCAAAAAAGGATGATGGGCATCAAAGAACCTCCATATGGAGTTTGCCTTCACTGTGTCAAAGTCAGCCGCTGGGCAAGACACTGCCCTTGCCTCCACTGCTGACAGTATGCTGTCTAAACTGGACAAGCAGGACACAAAAGCAAGTAAGTGTCAAACTTTGCCAAGACAAGGTAGGACAGTCCTTCAAAATTCCTGCTTCACAGGAAAGCCTGTCACATATTCTAGGCCTGTAGGCTGAAGATGGATACCCCAATGTTGCAGAGGGACTTGGGTGATTGTCCAGGCAGTCAGATGTCTCTGTCATTTCTTGCTCTGCACTTCCTGTTTAATCAGGTAATATTGTATTCTTCTTGAGTCTCTGATTGAATTGAAGATTAGATAGTTACAGTTAGTTTTCCTTAGTTTTAAGATAAAGTAAATCAGGTATAAAACTTTGGACTCAGCAAGATAGGATAGATAATGGAATATTTTCTTTTTTTAATTTGCCAATACTAACAGACAGGACATTGTGAATGTAATTCTTACCTGATAATTGCTCTTTTTGTTGTTGTTGTTTTCAAGACAGGGTTTCTCTCTGTAGTTTTGGTGCCTGTCCTGGATCTCACTCTGTAGAGGCTGGGCTCGAATTCACAGAGATCCTCCTGGCTCTGCCTCCCAAGTGCTGGGATTAAAGGCATGCACCACCACCGCCCAGCTCTGATAATTGTTCTTATTGTATATAGTTTTACTATGTTAGAGTTAAAACCCTTTTTATTTAGACAGAAAGGTGGAAATGTTGTAGGATATTTGTACACTGTGTGAAGATGTATTGCTGTGATTGTTATGATAAAAAGCTGAATGGCGAATAGACAGGAGGTATAGGTGGGATTTCCAAGGAGAGAAAGGAGGAGGAGGAGGGAGAGGATGAGGAGGAAGAGGAGGAGGAAGAGGAGGAGGAAGAGGAGGAGGAAGAGGAGGAGGAGAAATCTAGGAGTGCGGGAGAAGCTAGAAGACACCGAGAGGAACAGGTGGTGCAAGATGGAAGAGAGGTAATGTCATGTGATAGAATGTAGATTCATATAAATGGGTTAATTTAAGTTATAAGAACTAGTTAGGAATAAGTTTAAGCTGTAGGCTGGGTTTTCATAATTAATAAGAAGTCTCTGTGTCATTATTTGGGAGCTGGCTGGTGGGACAGAAAACAACTCGTTTCAGTGGAAGTGAGGGCACCTTCCTATGATCTCAGCAGTTGGAAGGTAGAGGCAAGACGGTCAGAAATTCAAGGCCATTTTCAGTTCCAAATGATTAAGATCCTCTCTCCAAAACAACAAGAACAAAGTCCAAGTTCATCCTACACAGAAAGTTCAAAGCCAGGTTGGTCCAGTCTCAACAAAAATAAACAAATAAAAAGGTGGGGGGGGGGCGTAGATTCTGCGACGCTAGGTCAGTCTTCAAAGTGCTTGCTATCCAAACACGAGGATCTAGGTTCCATGCCCAGAACCACATAAAACGCTGGATATGGTGGTATGGTGGTGCACCCTTGCAACCTGAGGGCTGGGGAAGTAGAGACAGAAAGATTCCTGGGGACTTGTTGGCCAGCCAGGTTAGCGAAATTAGCAAACCCCTAGTCCCAGTGAAAACCCCTGTCTCAAGGTGGATAGCTGTCCTGAGGAACAACAGTCAAGGTTGACCTCCAACCTCTATGCACATATGCACATATGCATATAAATACACACACAAAAATTAAAATCTGGAAGGCCAGGACAAGTTCCAACTAACCTCCAGGTTTCTCCCATCTCTATTCTTAGGGGCAGAGTCATGCACAGCCTAGAATGAACGTCTCTGTTGTTGGAGACAGCCCTGACTCTGGAAACTAATTATTCCTACAGTGGCAGGATAATCTATCAACTCCCCGATTCCAGTTTTGCTCTCTCACAACTGTGGGAGTCTGGTGAGAAGGAGTCATTTCCTCTCCGCCCAGGCAGTTCTGGGGAGGCTCGTCCTTCAGAAGAAGTATCAGCTGCGTGTTTTGTCTCTCAACCATTTAGGCTTCTCTTCTATTGAGGTGCCCATGGTATCTGAGCAGATGGGACTAGAGGCATGATTCTTGATTAAGAGGCCTTGGGGAGAAAGACAGGTTCTGCTGGGAAGAGGCAGTGTCTACATGTGGGAGAGCTAAGGGTCCTGGGAAAGCTGCACAGTGTCAAACCGTGTGGTTCTGAGGGAGGAGCCTCTGTGTTGGAGACATGGGGTGTAACGGGGTGGGCCAAAGGACTCCATCCAAGACTGTCTATGACTCTTCTGTCTGACTGATATTGCAGTTCCCAAGGGCCAGGCAGGTAAAGGCTGGAATAAATCCACCCGGTTTCAAAGAAAAATGAAAGAAGAAAAAAAAAGATTTTTTTCCATACCCAAATGTTATAGATAAAATTTTCACCAGCTCTAAACCAGAGAAAAGTGTTGCGGTATTTCAGGAAAGCTTTTAAACAACAATAGCTACAATCAGCCAGCTGAAGCTGGTGCCTCTCAGCCAATGGGAAGTAAAATATGCACCTTCCCTGGGCAGCCCTATTAATTAAATAGGCTTAGACTGAGAAACAGCTATGAGACTTGACATTTATTCAACCCAGATCCAATACATACGGATCAAGCTGTTTGGGACCTTTGATAATGCAAGAAAATGCCTCAAGTCTTCAATTGAATTGGATCATCAGCCAAAACATGTCTCCTGTCTGTCTGTTCCTGAGGGGTGGGTTTAATAAACCAAGAGGATGTTTGCTCTCTGGGGTGAGAGCTGCCTGAAGGATATTGTAAAAATGCAGCTGCAAGGCTCTGGATTGCTTCTGCCTCTGTACTAGCTGTCAGTTTCCCTCTGTCTTTTTTTAGTTTAGGACATGATGACCTTGGACTCATTATGTAGCAAGGCTGTCTTTGACTCCTGGCCTTCCTGACCTCACCTCCCAAGCGCTGGACTGGCAGGTGTAAGCCACCACACTGGGCTTCGTCACACTCTGGAAAGGAAGGAGGGTGCCGATGTACAATCTGGAGCTGCCTTTGGGCCTGGTTTTGTAAGCATGGCCAATAATAAGTCCTTCCAACTGGGAATGCTAAGAAATATGGCAGCCTCCAAGACCTTGCTGTCAGCCTGGGAAAGTAGTTCCTGAAGAACCCGGATGGCAGATCTCAGAGGACCTGGTAAAGGCTAGGGCAGAAGTTGCAGTGGGTGGAGTGTTCCTCTGGGCTTCCCTCCTCCCTGGCCTTGTTTAGAAGGCAGATTGAGTACATACGTCACTAGGACCGCTGGGACGCCCTGGGAGGAGACAGGAAAACAGGGAGATGGTTCTTACCCCCTTCTGCTCTCGGCTGACTATGTTTCTGTTCCCAGCAGCATTGATTCTTTCAGGGCTCTTCCCTCCATACCTATCTTTCTCTTCTGGATTCTATCAGCCATGCTGCCCCTGTCCCTTTGGGCTCTTCTGGGATAACAGTAAAGACCATTTGCCAACTTTTTTGTTTGTTTGCTCAGTTTGTTTTTTGTTTTTTTTTTTTAAAGATTTATTTATTATGTATACAATGTTCTGCCTGCATGTATGTTTGCAGGCCAGAAGAGGGCACCAGATCTCATTATGGATGGTTGTGAGCCACCATGTGGTTGTGGGGAATTGAACTCAGGACCTCTGGAAGAGCAGTCAATGCTCTTAACCTCTGAGCCATCTCTCCAGCCCAGCTCAGTTTTGTTTTTGAGAGAGAGTCTCACGTACCCTAGGCTGGACTCAAGCATACTATAAAGTTGAGGAAACCTTTAAATATATGATCCTCCTGTGTGCTGGGATTATAGGCATGTGCCTTGTCTATTCAGTGCTCCGGATCAAATCCATGGCTTCATGCTCACTAGTCAGGCACTCTACCAGCTGAGCTACACTCCCAGCCTGTGTGTTTGAGACAGGGTCTTACTATGTGGCTAAGATTACAGACATGGACCACCAAGCCCAGACACTTGGCTGTTAAACAGTGGCACTAGCTGCATGTGGTAGCTCATAGGTATAATCTAGAACTTGAGAAGTTGGAACAGGATGGTTATTATCTATTCAAGGCCAGCCTGAGATACAAGATGAGTTAGGCCAGCCTGGGTTTCAGAATGAGACCTTGTTTCAGATCTTATCATCCCTCCAAAACATACAAAATCTTGTGAGACTGTCTTTTCCCGAGGCTTCCATACCTGCTGTTTCTGAAAGCAATCACTCCAGTGTTTTCCTGTTTTGAGCGTGATTTTCAATGCTGTGCCCCTGACTGGTGTACACACCTCGGCTTCTCCTTGTCTACAGGCATGAAAACGGTGGAGGGCTGGGCCTGCATCCTCCTCCTAGGCTCCTGAACCCTGTGTTTTCTGCTCTTCTGACTCACCTACGCTCCCTGTACTCCCCAGTCCTCCCCGGGCAGGTATTTGGGCTGGAACCAGCCACCACCTGCCCAACTAAGAGGAGGCTTCCTACTCATGCCCAAATCCTAGAACTGGGAGGCTGGTTGTGGATTTTTGTGGCCTCAAAGAATCTGAAATTAAGGGAAGTTCAGCAAAATTCAAGGTTTGCTTCCTCAGTTTTGAAGGCTCTATTCCCCATTGCTACCCAACCTACCTTGGCTTAGAACCTTCTCCCATCCCGAAGGATCCATAAACAAAACTGTCCACTTTGGGGCCTGATTGTCTCTAACCTTTTGGTAGAGATCTCTGATCTCGAGGACAAGGTTCCCGACCTCCTGCTGCCCCAGGGGGAGGCTATTCCCAGGTGCCTGTCTTGTCAGTCTCTCTCTGCAAGGGCTGAGATGGCGCTCTTGGGGCCTCATAAGAGGCAGGGACGGCCCTTTCCACCCCACTGCCCTCGGGGACGCTTTGTACCTCACATCTCTGCAGGAACACTGCTGGAGGAGGAGGCTTGGCCGCAAAGCGATATTCTCCAGCACTCTCACTCTTGACTTGACCTCGGAAGTGCCCGTAGAAGCCACTGTTGTGCTGTGACAAGGCAGGTGGGGATGGTAGGAGAGCCCACTTAAACCCCTGCCCCAGGCTTCCAAGAAATAAGGAGCTCCTCCTTAGAGTTTCTGACAGCAGAGTTGGAAGAGCGTAATACTCCCGGGCTGGGGCCAGCACAGCTGTGCCGTCTTTCATGGGACAAGTGGTCTCAACGTGTTTCTGTTCGAGCTGTGTGTGTGGAGGGGAAGGGCATCTGGTCAGAACCTTCTGTAGGCAGAGCCACGGCTGAGTGGGGCGGTGAGAGCCCCACTTCCTCGAGAGCTGAGAGGAAGTCCCCTTTCTTTCTCCCCCACAATATTAATAGTGGATCAAGGGCTCCCAAGCACCAAGAACCCGGCAGATATTCCTTTTGAACCTATTGGCAAGGTTGTGAACATTCATTTACCATACACTCTGGTATTCTGGGGTAAAAATAGGCACCTCTGGACATGGGGCACTCGAACAAGACATAAAACAGAGGAAATAACTGGTAGAGAACCTTCCAGATATAAGTCAGAGGAAGGTACTGGCAAACCCCAGAAATCAGCACTTGTCAGCCAGGCATGGTGGCTCATGCCTGTAATCTGAGCAGTGGGTAGAGCTGAGGTGGGAGGATACTGTGAATTCAGGGCTGTACTGAGCTACATAGAGTGTGCTGGGTCAGCCTGAGCTACAGTTGAAGACTGTATCTCAAAAGAGAAAAAAAACAAAAAAAGAAAGAAAGTAGGAGAAGCCATGTTAGAAATAGAAGGGGTTCAGGAATAGCCAAAGTGGGATGGTAGAGGGTAAGTGGGGGGAGGAAAATGACCAAATACATTTACATACATGTAGTAGATGGCCAAAGAATAATATATATATGGCTGGAGAGATGGTTCAGCAGTTAAGAACACTGATTGCTCTTCCAGAGGACCTGAGCTTGATCCCCAGCACCCAAATGGTATTTCACAACCATCTATATTTCTAGTTTTAGGGAATCTGATGCCATCTTCTGGCCTCCTTGGACATCAGGCGTGCAGACATAAAGAGAAAACATTCATACATAAAATAACAAAAAAATTAAAAAATTTTCATACACATAATATAAAAGAAAACATTCACATACATAACCAAAAACATTCATAAACATAGAATTAAAAAAAACAAAAAATAATTTTAAAAAATATATATCAAATTAAAAAGAAATTCAAACAGCCTGTGGAAGGGCTGCCCTGTGCTGATATCGTTAGGTGGACACACTGTGACCCAGTCCTTTTGTACTGAGTGCTTTTGAAGATCGAAGTCCCCCATCATCATAACTCTAAGCGGAGGGGCTTGGCTTGAGGCTGGCCTCGAACCACAACAGCAGGCTCCTTGACATCTCCTTCCATTTCACTGAAGACTGCACCTTAACTGTCTACCTGTTCCTGTACTGTTTGTGGACACCCTCTCACTCTTTACTCAGTTAAGTTTAACAATATTTGAGTTTAACAGCATTCACTGTGTCCCAGACATGGGGGATGGGCCCAGGAAGTAAATAAAAATATTGATATCCTGATTTGCCGAATTAGAGAGCAGTTAGGTTTGATGAGGCTTGGGAGGGTCAATGAAGATCTAGATGCTAGAAGACTGAGAGGCTCCACTGGCCAGCGGGAGAACAGGGAGCCAAACAACCTTCAGGGGTATGGAGGTACAGGAGGAGGAGAGGGCAGCTCAAAGGCCTCTGCCCACCCGGATGCAGACGCAGATGCGCATGGATGATACCTCACTTTGTCCTGGTGACTCACAAAGACTACATGCTGGCCAAAGGGTCACAATTAACTCTTACCCAGGAGCCTATTAAAGTACTTTGCATCTTTCCAGGAAGGGAGCCAAAAAGGCAAACTGTCCTCTTGTCTTTTTGGTGCTACATCTGAGGAAAGAATTTCAAGAGGTCAGCTTCTCGTTGCTTAGCAACAAAAGGAGGCTGTGACTGCACAATGCTGCTGCTGAGGCGGGACCCAGCCTCTTGCCCTCTTGTCCTTGCTGCTCTGTTTCTTCTGTATGAGAGAAGAACTTCGGCTCTTGTGATGCTGGGCCTAGCAGAGTCTTGATACAAACATGTAGAGTTCCACAGTAGAGTCTGATGAACTCACGGCCAAAGAAACACTACCAGCCACTGTAGAGGAATACTGTGTCTTAAAAGCTCTGGGACAGTGCCGCTAGGGACATAAATTAGAAAGCAGTCTATGAATTCAGAGGAAATGTCAAAAAGGTTGGTTGCTTCACTATCGAGCTCTGCCTCCCTATGCTGGGTTTCATGTGACTAGGAATGCCTTTTTTTTTTTTTTTTTTTTTTTTTTTTTTTTTTTGTCTTGTTTTGTTTTGTTTTTTGAGACAGATTCTCTGAGTGTAGTCCTGGCTGTCCTGGCACTCGCTCTGTATATCAGGCTGGCCTTGAACTCACAGAGATCTGCCTGCCTCTGCCCTCCCCAACCCTATCCCCAGTGCCGGGATTAAAGTCGTTCACCACCACTGATGGCTAGGAATGCCAATTTTTTCAGGTGAATGCCATAGGGCTTATATGAGGGAGAAGAGATTTGGCATTATGGTCTAATTCTGAGCAACTTTGAGCCAGTTATATACTCTTCATTTTATCTAAACAGAGACATGGGCAGTTCATACTTTTTACCAAAACAAGCTGGCTCTCCAGAAAGCTTCCAATGGAGGCACAACTCCAAGGTCAGGGAAGGAAGAAATATGTAAGGTAGGATAGAAAGAGGAAAAAAAAGATTATTTTACTTGTATGAGTGCTTGTCTTCATATGTGTGCATGAGTACCACATGTGTGCAGTACCAATAGACACCAGGAGACAGTGTCAAATGCCCCTGGAACTGGAGTTACAGAAAGTTCTGAATTTCCATGTGGGCGCTGGGAACTGAACCTGGGACCTCTGGAAGAGCAGTCAGTGCTCTTAACTGCTGAGCCATCTCTCCAGGCTCAAATTCAAACAAACAAACAAACAAACAAAAACCAAGTCCAACAACAGAAAACAGAGGCTGCTGGTGTCAGCCACAGGAAGTCTGTCCGAGTGTAACCTGCACATGCACACATCAGTGTAGGATGCATAGTAACTGTACACATTTCTAACCTGCACATGCACACATCAGTGTAGGATGCATAGTAACTGTACACATTTCTAACCTGCACATGCACACATCAGTGTAGGATGCATAGTAACTGTACACATTTCTAACCTGCACATGCACACATCAGTGTAGGATGCATAGTAACTGTACACATTTCTAACCTGCACATGCACACATCAGTGTAGGATGCATAGTAACTGTACACATTTCTAACCTGTACATGCACACATCAGTGTAGAAGGATGCATAGTAACTGTACACATTTCTAACCTGTACATGCACACATCAGTGTAGGATGCATAGTAACTGTACACATTTCTAACCTGCACATGCACACATCAGTGTAGAAGGATGCATAGTAACTGTACACATTTCTAACCTGTACATGCACACATCAGTATAGAAGGATGCATAATAACTGTACACATTTCCCATCCTTTACTGGAAATACTGGGACCTGAAATGTTTCAGGATTGTTTTCAGATTTGGGGATGCTCTTGGTTAATTTCCTGTTGCTTTGATAAAATAGACTGACTGAGGGGCTAGAGAGATGGCTCAGTGGTTAAGAGCACTGGCTGCTCTTCCAGAGGTCCTGAGTTCAATTCCCAGCAGCGACATGGTGGCTCACAACCATCTATAATGGGATCTGGTGCCCTGTTCTGTCATGCGGGTATATATGCAGGCAGAACACTGTATACATAATAAATAAATATTAAAACATAGCCTGACTGTAGGGAGAACGGGTCTATTTTGTCTCACAATTCATCACAACTAGGAAGTCACAACAGCAGGGGCTTTAGGTAGCTGATGATTTTACATCCAGTCAAGAAGAAACTGGGGCTGGAGAGATGGCTCAGTGGTTAAGAGCACTGGCTGCTCTTCCAGAGGACCCAGGTTCAATTCCCAGCACCCACATGAAGGCTCACAACCATCTTTAGCTCCAGTCACAGGTAGTCAGATGCCCTCCTGGCCTCTGTGGGCTTTGCATGCATGTGGTACAAAGACATACAGTCAGGCATTTCTATGTGTAGGTGCTTTCTCGCAAACCTGAGACCTGAGTTCAATCCCAGGGACCCATGCGGTGGAAGGAGAGAAAAAAACTCCTGTGGATTGTCCTCAAATCTCCCCAGCATGGTATGCGTAACTCCCCACCTAACACTAAATAAATAATTGTTAGAAAAAAGAGCACAGGAGGAGGAAGAGAGAATGTGGCAATGAATTCTGTGCTCAGTTTATTTTCTCCTTTTTATACTGTTTAGGATGCAGGCCCAGGGAACAGTCCACCTGCTGTGTACAGGTCTTCCCACCTCAATTAATCTAATCAAGATAATCTCCTAGCTGGGGAGTGGTGGCTCCAGCACTAGGGAGGCAGAGCCAGGAGGATCTCTGTGAGTTCGAGGCCAGCCTGGTCTACAAAGTGAGTTCCAAGAAAGGCGCAAAGCTACACAGAGAAACCCTGTCTCAAAAAAACAAAAAAACAAAACAAAACAAAACAAAAAAAAGATAATCTCCTACAGGTATTGCCCAGAGACTTGTGTCTGGGCAATGGTAGATCTTATGGATTTGGCAGTTGAGATAAAAGATCATAAACATATAACCGGGAATCTTAAGCCAGGTGGCACATTTGTAATTCCAGCTGGGGAAGTGGAGGTAGGAGAATGGGAGGTTTAAAGCCAGTCTTGTCTACAAAGTGAAGTTGAGGCTAGCCTGGGCTACATAGTGAGCTGCTGCCTCTAACAATGCCACATATTACTCGTGGACAAATGTAGTATCAAAATATAAAACATGTATAAGACTGATAATTAACAAGTTCAGAACAGAAGTAACTTGGAGAGGAGAGGTATCAGGGATGGAGGAGTAGGACTTCAAATCTGTAATTTGTTGTTTATTTTTGAGATAGTCTCATAAAGCCTAGGCTGGTACTAACCTTGTTTGTAGCTGAGGCTGTGTAACCAAGCTATTTCTTTTAGGGCCACCAACCAGCTCCTAAATCATGACACGGAGACTTATCAGTTTTGAATGCTTGGCCTAGCTTAGGCTTGTTTCTGGCTAGCTTTTTTTTGGGGGGGTGGGAAGAGGGGGATTGTTTGTTTTTTCTGAGATAGGATTTCTCTGTGTAACAGCCCTGACTGTCCTGAAACTTGCTTTGTACACCAGGCTGGTCTTGAACTCACTGAGATCCACCTGCCTCTGCCTCCCAAGTGCTGGGATCAAAAGTGTGTGCTCCCGGGTAGCTTTATTTAACTTAATGTAACTTGTTTCTCTTTATCTGCTTTTTGTCTCCGGGCCTTTTACTTTTCTTTCCTTCTGTACATATTACTTTCACTGCTTCTCATGGCTGGCTGGTGCCTGCCTGGCTTCTGGCCCCGGGTGTCTCCTTGTTCTCTCTTCTTTTGTTCTTCTGGAGCCTAGATTCCTCCTCCTATTTATTCTCTCTGTCCCCTAGCCCTGCCTATCCTTTCTCTGCCTAGCTATTGGCCATTCTGCTTCTTAAAAAAATTTTTTTCTTTTTTTTTTTTTAGATTTATTTATTTATTATGCATACAATGTTCTGCCTGCATGTATGCATGTCTGCAGGTCAGAAGAGGGCGTCAGATCTCATTACAGATGGTTGTGAGCCACCATGTGGTTGCTGGGAATTGAACTCAGTACCTCCGGAAGAGCAGTCAGTGCTCTTAACCTCTGAGCCATCTCTCCAGCCCTCTTAAAAATTTTTTTAATTTTTTTTTATTATTAAGAGATTTTCTTTTCATTTTTACATACCAACCACAGATCCCCCTCTCCTCCCTCTTCCCGCCCCCAGCCTTCCCCCCTCACCCCACCCCTTCATTCCCACCTCCTCCAAGGCAAGGTCTCCCATGGGGAGTCAGCAGAGCCTGGTACATTAAGTTAAGGCAGGTCCAAGCCCCTCCACCCTGCACCAAGACTGCACAAGGTGTCCCATCATAGGCACTGGACTCCAAAAAGCCAGCTCATGCACCAGGGACGGATCCCGATCCCACTGCCTGGGGGCCTCCTAAACAGTTCAAGCTAAACAACTGTCTTGCCTATCCAGAGGGCCTAGTCCAGTACCATGGGGGCTCCACAGCTATTGGTCCACAGTTCATGAATTTCCACTAGTTTGGCTAGTTGTCGCTGTACATTTTCCCATTATGTTCTCGATGTCCCTTGCTCATAGAATCCCTCCTCTCTCTCTCACTGATTGGACTCCTGGAGCCTGGGCTGGCGCTCAGCCGTGGATCTCCACTTTTTATTAGAGAAAGCAGGTGCTTTTGGCAGGAAAGGTGAAATAAATACAACACACCTTTATATAATTAAACACACGTTGTTACATCATTAAACAAATGCAGCATAAACAAATGTAACACACCTCTGCCTAGCTAAATTATTTTCCAAAACAAGGGTGACCTTAACATTCTGATGCCCTTATCTTTGCCTCCTGGGAGCTGGAATTTTCGACATGCACCACCGTGCTTCTGTCTGTAATGATCCTACCATTTTATCAACATCATCATGTGTGGGAATCAAACACAGGTCTCCCTCTGCTAAGCAAACACTCTTCTACTCAACGACACCTCAGCTCTTTATTTTGATCTGTGACAGTCACACTAAGTTACTCAGGCATGTCTTGAACATAATTTGCGTCACATGGAAGTCCTTGTGAAGCCTGAACCACCAGGCCAGCTTTACCTTTTTTAAATTTTTTGTCTTTTTTTGATTTTTAGGTTCTCGGTCTGTAGCCCAGATTGGTTTGGAACTCACAGTAAAATATTACTGCCTCAGCATCCCAAGCCTTGGAACTGTAGTTTCCAGTCATCAGGTCCAGCTATCTTTTTTCTGAGACAGGGTTTTTCCATTCTGTATTTCAAACTTCCCAGAAACTGGCTACATGGCTGATCTCCAATTCCTGATCCACTTCCCTTAGATTTCCAGGTTCTAGGACATCAGGTCTCACCACACTTGCCTATGTTATTTTTGGCTGTATCAGTGATGGAACCCAGGGCCTTCCGTATGTTACATATGCTACTGAGATATAGTCCCCAACGAGGCTCTGAGGTTTTGCTTGTGTTTTGAGATGGGACCTTACTATGTGGTCCTGGGTAAGCTAGAACCCGTTATGTAGGCCAGGATGGCTTCAAATTTGCATTGATTTTCCTATCTACTCAAGTGCTGGAAAATGTTAGTAAATTGGTTGCAGAATGTGAGTTTTGCAATTCTGTGGGTTTGGTGTCCTGACTACCTGGGGAGTCAGGCAACACCTGGGGCTGTGTAGCACAGCTGTAAATGGCTGAAACTGCAAGGAGACAGTTCAGCCCTGGAGGGCGAGGTATCCTG
This sequence comes from Peromyscus maniculatus bairdii, assembly GCF_049852395.1. NCBI lineage: Eukaryota > Metazoa > Chordata > Mammalia > Rodentia > Cricetidae > Peromyscus > Peromyscus maniculatus. Next base: position 106,521,677 of record NC_134858.1, on the reverse strand, counting down.
GACAGACACCTCAAGTTGCTCAGAACAGCTCTGTCCTGAAGGTGTCCCGGACACCTAGAGCTGTGTAGCACAGCACTGGCAGCTGGGACTGCAAAGAAACAGCCCAACCCTGAAAGGGAAATTTTTCTGACTTCTCTGGAGAGTCAGGCCTGGAACTGCCTCAGCAGGGAAGGGTATCCTGGCTCTTCGGGAAAGTCAGGATATACCTGGTGTGATGGGCGATGGTCTCCCCGCAGGACACAGCAATCCTGCTCCTCTCCTGGAGAGCCACAGTCTCTGGCTCAGTATTACCAGTTCTCTCTTGCTCAATCCACTATGGGATGTCCCAGCAAGGTTCTTCCGTTTAGCTACCCCTTGCTCAGTCCACTATGAGACGTCCCTGCAAGGTGGTTCTGTGCACCAGTGAATGAAAGTCTTCACCCAAAACTCTTGAGAAAGGTTTACTTGGTAAGGAGGAGTACAGGAGAGTACCTGCCTCTACCAGGGTGGAGAGAACAGCTCACAACTGACCAGGCAGGGCGGATTTTTTGGGATGTCCAGGGGGCAGAGTCAACTGTGATTGGTTAGTTTTTGTGGGCAAGGGGCAGAGATGACCCTGATTTCAGGGCCAAACTGTGTTTCTTTCACTGGCCTTTCTTGGCTTTTTGACACTAGCTCTAAGGGAACATTTCTTTCACTGACTCTGATTCTAGGGGCCAAGAGTGTTATTTTGGTACTAGTTTCAGAGTCAGAGCATGTTTCCTTGGTTCTGGGTTTGGGGATAAAGTGTTCATTTCTCTGGCTCAGGTCCCAAACACAGGCTGTGTTTCTTCCCCTGGCCCTGGGTCCTAGGGCCAGGATTCTGCTGTCCTGCTCTGTGATTGTTTGATTTCACAAGTCAGTTGGACAGGGGCAGAGATGGCTCTGATCTGAGCTCAACTGTTTCTCTCACTGGCCTTATCTGAGCCATCCTTCCCTAATTCTGGGCTCCGGGGTCAGGGTGGGTTTCCTTAGCCAGCCCCTCTTCCCTACAGGGATTACAGGCATGTACCACCATGCCTGACTTCCAAGTGTTACATTATTTGAGGCAGGGTCTCATGTATCCCATTCTGGCCCCAAACTTGCTCTGTAGCCAAAATGACCTTAAACTTCTGATTCTCTTGCTTCCACCCAAAGTGCTAGGATTACAAGTGTACACCACAACTGGCCCCATTGTTTTTTCACTACAGATATATTTTCATTTTTTAGAATTTTATATAAATAGAACTACACAGTATGTGCTCTTTTGTGACTGACTTTTACTTAGTATAATTTTTTTTTTTTTTTTTTTTTTTTTGGTTTTTCGAGACAGGGTTTCTCTGTGTAGCTTTGTGCCTTTTCCTGGAACTCACTTGGTAGCCCAGGCTGGCCTCGAACTCACAGAGATCCACCTGCCTCTGCCTCCCGAGTGCTGAGGCGTGTGCCACCACCGCCGGGTTTACTTAGTATAATTACTTTGAGGTTTATGGGCACTGCTATAATAATTGTTCTGTCATTTTTATTACTTGGGTTTATTTTTGTTGTTTTGTTTTTGTTTATGTTTTTTGGTTTTTTTTTTTTTTTTTTTTTTTTTTTTTTTTTTTTTTCGAGACAGGGTTTCTCTGTGTAGCTTTGCGCCTTTCCTGGAACTCACTTGGTAGCCCAGGCTGGCCTTGAACTCACAGAGATCCGCCTGCCTCTGCCTCCCGAGTGCTGGGATTAAAGGCGTGCGCCACCAACGCCCGGCTAAGATATGGAAAGATTTTTTTTTTTTTTTTTTGGTTTTTCGAGACAGGGTTTCTCTGTGTAGCTTTGTGCCTTTCCTGGAGCTCACTTGGTAGCCCAGGCTGGCCTCGAACTCACAGAGATCCGCCTGGCTCTGCCTCCCGAGTGCTGGGATTAAAGGCGTGCGCCACCAACGCCCGGCTTTGTTTATGTTTTTTTTTCAAGACAGGGTTTCTCTGTGTAGCTTTGGAGCCTTTCCTGAAACTCACTCTGTAGATCAGGCTGGCCTTGAACTCAGTGATCTGCGTGCCTCCGCCCCCCCCCCCCCCCAGTGCTGGGATTAAAGGCCACCATTGCCAGGCTGTTGTTTTGTTTTTAATAAGGTCTCACAGCTGGGAGTTGGTGTTGTACAAGCCTTTAATCCCAGAACTCAAGAGGCAGAGATCTCTGTGAGTTTGAGGCCAGCCTGGTCTACAGAGTTCCAGGACTACCAGGATGGCTATACAGAGAAATCCTGTCTCAAAAAACAAAAACAAACAAAACAAAACAAAAGATCTCAGTATGTAGCCCTGGCTGACCTGGAACTCACTCTGCAGACCAGACTGGCCTTGAACGCACAGAGATCCACTTGCCTCTGCCTCCCGAGTGCTGGATTAAAGGTGAGTGGCACAATCACTGTATTTTTTTAAACCTTTGTTTCTGTGTATTCATGCTGAAGCCACTTCACAAACATGGAGGTCTGAGCGGGGACAGCTTTCAGGTATCTTAGAACTCAGTTCTCTCCTTGTGGGTCCTGAGGGTCAAACCCCGGTCTTTGGCTTAGTGGCAAGGGTCTTGACCTGCTCAGCCATCTTCCAGCCCTTGAGTTTGCTATTGTGTTTGAACGGACAGTAGCCCACTCGAGCATGTGGCTCTGGCAGGCCTTGCCCTTCTCCCCCAGCCCCTTTGCTCTGCTAAAAAACCGTTAGATTACCTTCCTAAAGCTAGCCATCAAGGTCTGTTCTCTTGGCCACTTCCCTCTCCTGAGGCTGACCACCAAGGTCCAGCTATCAAAAGTCTCCTTTGGCTCATCTAATGAACGGGCCCAGTTAAAATTAATGCCGGGTGGTGGTGGTCAGCGGCGCATGCCTTACATCCCAGCCCTTGGGAGACAGAGGCAGGAGGATCTCTGTGAGTTCAAGGCCAGCCTGGGCTACAGAGTTCCAGGATAGGTTCCAAAGCTAAACAGAGAAACCCTGTCTCGAAAAACCAAAATAAACAAACAAACAAACAAACAAACAAATAAATAAATAATTATTAATAAAGGCGCTCTCTGAAAACAGGCGTTTGGGTGTGGTTCGTGCCCAGCCCGGGGTCGGGGAGGGACCCCGCACACACACTCTTGGGGTCTCCTTCAGGACGGTGTAGCAAATCTCTTCCCGGGCTCCCGGTGCTGCGCCCCGGCTGCCCGCACCCGAATCCCTTCCCTGCCCGCTCTCGCTGCCCTCGGGGCGGCTTCGGGCATCCCGAGGTTCCCGCCTCCACCTCTCAGGTGGGAAGTGGGGTCTGTGCTGGGGACCGGGCCTGCGGGTTCAGCCCCGTGGGGTCTGGGCTAGCTCTGGCTACAGGTGCTTCGTGACACGTCGGAGACCGCCGGGCCGGACGGTAACGCCGTTAGGACAACGGCGACGACCGTTAGAACCGTTAGAACCGTTAGAACCGTTAGAAGCCTTCGGCCGCGGGGCGGGGCCACGGAGCGGCCTTCCCATTGGCGAGCGCTCCCCGGGGGCGGGGCCTCACCTGGGCGGGGCTTCCCCCTCGCACGCGTGCCTCCGCGAAGCCTGAGGCGTGCGCGTGTGGTGCGCGCGCCGGAGGTGAGGACGCGGGCGCGCGGCGTGGGCCGGGGGCGGCGCGTGCGGAGTGGGGAGGGATGGGAGCAGGCGGGGGACACCGAGGCTTCCGGGGAGAGGAGCCAGGGGACGGGGACCCGAGAAGCCAACCGGAGTTGTCTTGTTGGTTAGGAACAAACCGGAAGCACACGGGGGATGAGGGCCGCTTGAAGCACCGCGTTTCCGTCGTGCTTGCTTACTGCGAGGGAGGCGCGTGAAGGTCCGCAAACAACTGTGAAGAATTGGTTCTCGCCTTCCGTCCTGTGGGTCTTGGGGATCGAACTTGTGCTCTCGGGGTCGGCAGCAGGCGCCTTTACCCTTTGAGCGATCTCTTTAGCCCTTGGAGGGAGAGAGACAGACAGACAGACAGACAGCCTTGACCAGACACTGTGAGAATTAACCATTCCTCCTGGCGATGATGTGGAAGAGGACCAGGAGTCTGAGGAAGAGACTGGCCTCTCTGCGTTAAGGGAGGGGAGGTGTCGGGGAGATAGAGGACATAGCACATGGGGTGTGTGTGGAGGGAGGTGCTGGAAGGATTCGCGGAGCTGGGACAGGAGAATGGCAAATTCTAGGCCAGCCTGAGCTCTATAGGGAGTGTCAGGTCTGTCTCTTGTTAAGTAGTGGAACCCTACCCCCCCACCCCCACCCCACCCCACCCACACACTCCCCCGAACCCCCCAAATTAAGCTGGAAGCCAGACGGTGGAGGCACAAGCCTTTAATCCCAGCACTTGGGAGGCAGAGGCAGGCAGAGTTCTAGGACAATCTGGGCTACATGGAGAAACCCTGTCTCAAAAACAAACAAAAATCTCAGAGGAGTCACTCTGACTGCTAGGACCACCCTCTCTTCACACACGCTCTTTATTCATCCAGAGAGCTTTTCTTGTAGAGATCGTGGCTTCACTTTCTTCTTTCATACTTTCTTTACTAAAGATGGGTTGATAAATGAACAGGGCCCTGCACTTGAAAGGTTCAAATCTGTGCATTTAAGGTGTCATTTACCTTGATGGATAGGCATATTGGAATGGCTTATCTTGCATTCTTGTCTGGTAGAATCATTAAGGAGAGGGCTTTGGCTGTTCTGTGGAAAGTTAAAAGCTCACTTAGCTAACAGGAAACAAGTAAAAGCACAAAGGACAAGCTGAGGCTGAGGACATTAGCGCACGTGGGCCTTAGAAATAGTCAAGAGAATAAGAATATACCCTTGCCCTTTGTCGGAGACAGCCTCTAGATAAGTAGTCCATGGTGGCCTTGAACTCTCTGTCCTCTGCCTTGGTTTCTCTAGTGCTGAAATTATGGTTGTGCCCCACTACGATTGGCATTATCACAAGTTTTTCAAAATAATTTTTATTTATCTGTATGGATGCTTTGCCTACATGTTTGTCTGTATACTACATGCATACAGTGCCTGAGGAGGCCAGAAGAGGGTGTCGGGGCCCTTGGGACTCAAGTTAACAGATGGTTGTGATCTGCCAGCCATGTGGGTGCTAGGAATCAAACCTGGGTCCTTTGGAAAAGCAGCCAGTACTATTAACCACTGAGCCATCCCTCCAGCCCCTATCACAGGGTAGCACTATGTAGCTCTAGCTGGCCTGGAATTTACTATGTAGATAAGGCTGGCTTCAAATTTCCAGAGTTCTGCCAGACCCCCTATGAAGCTTGGGTTGCCATTAAACTTGTCCCAGTCTTCCTGCTTCCACCTCCTAGAGTTAAGATTACAGGTGTGTAACCAACACATCTGGCTCATTGTACAATTTGATAGCAGATAAGGTCTTACTTCGGGCACATAAAGTAGTGGAATTTTTCACCAATTAGATCAGAACAAAACTGCTGAAATGTTCTTACATGTAATTAGTACATTTGGAAATGTTATACTGTATTAATGTTCTGAATATTCTCTGTTCTCTAATAGAAGTATTAAAATGAATTTTAATGTCTGGAATATCAAAGAGATGCTCAGTATTCCCTCAGGCTCTGGGTAAGTTTCCTAGGTTTTTATTTCTTGTTGTTTTGTTTTGTTTTGATATTTAAGTCTTATGGTTTTATTGATTTCCTAGAAAATCTCATTCCTATAGCTGGAGTGGCTGTTGAATAATGCTAGAGTTTCTATATTGGCTCTCTTTTTCTTCTCCTCCATTACTGCTATTCCTTTTTATGCTTGTTCTTTTCCTCCCACTTGTTTTCAGATTGGAAAAGTGATGTCAGGTTAGGGGAGATAGCCGAGGGTAAAGTGTTTGCCTGTCAAATATGAAGACTTGAGTTTGAATCCCCAAACCCATATAGAAAGTTGGGCACAGTGACATGTGCCTGATATCCCATCCATGATGAGTTGGGAGATAAAGACAGCTCTGGAAGTTCACAGGCTAGCCAGCTTGGCCTGTGTGGCAAAGTTTTAATGAGAGACCTTGTCTCCAACAAAAGATGGAAGGCACCTAAGGACAAGCAAGCACCCAGTGTTGTCCTCTGATTTCCTTACAGATGCTGTTCATACACACACACACACACACACACACACACACACACACACACGTACATGTACACCTGCATCCACATGACTATGCATTAGAACATCTATACAGACACACCCATAGATAGTATCAATGCAGCTCTGTATATCAGCTCTGTATACAACATTCAGTCTTGGGACTGGATCTGTGAGAATCAGATATAGAGCCCCAAATCTTGAAACTGACCTGAATTAAGCAATGCTTTTGGAATAGAAAGAAATAAAATAAGTACAGTGTTCAATGTCTGTTTGTGTGATGTAATTTGTAGCTGCTCTGAAGAGAAGAGCCACTCCAGCTACCAGCAAGACCCAGTGGGATACTGTGCATGCTGTGTCCACTGTCCACTGAGGTTTTAGACTAGTGTCCACCAGGCTGCAATAAACCTACCATTTCTAAATTGGGGGGAGGACTCTCTGAAAAGGGATTTAAATTGTTTTTTGCATGCCTGCATCACTGGATAGTTTCTTTCTTTCTTTCCTAACACTTTGCCAAAAAAACTTGCCAATTTGATTTAAAAAAAAAAGAAAAAAAAAAAAACCCTAGGGTCTGTAGTGATGGCTCCAGTTAAGAGCACTTACTGCTTTTGCAGAGGACCCAGGTTCAGTTCCCAGTGCCCATGTGGTGGTTTGCAGCCATCTGTAACTCCAGTTCCAGGGGATCTAACACCCTTACCTCGTTGGGCACTAAACACATGGTACATGGTATATGTACATACATGCAGGCACATCCACATAGAATTAAGTAAATATTATTTTAAAACCCACTCTTCTCTTTATTTCTCCAAAAGGGCTTGCTGTTTATATAAAGTAGAGAAAACTTTAATTCTGTCATTTCTGTCATTGCTCTAAGGCACAATCCTATGTCAGGCTGGGCAGTGATGTTACATGCCATTAATCCCAGCACTTGGGAGGCATAGGCAGATAGATCTCTTGAGTTCCAGACCAGCCTGGTCTACAGAGTGAGTTCCAGGACAGCCAGGGCCATACAGAGAAACCCTGTCTTGAAAAACCAAAAAAAAAAAAGAAAAAGAAAGAAAGAAAAAGAAAAGATAAAAAAAAACCTTTCAGAGATATAAGCATTCAGTCCATATTAAGGCTTAATTTGTAGTTAAATTTTTCTACATTTATTGTGTTATTGTGTGTGAGTGTATGCTTGTTTTGTTTTTGAGGCAGTTTCTATACATAGCTCTGGCAGTTCTGTAACTCATTTATGTAGACCAGGCCAGCCTTTAACTCACAAAGATCTGCCTGCCTCTGCCTTGTGAGTTTCTGGGATTAAAGGCTTGTAACAGGGTTAAAGCCACCCCCAGCTCAGGCGCTTGTGTTTGTATTGTTACAGCTCCTTCTCTCTCCAGTCCTGTTCCCCTTCCTTCACTTTCCAAATGTTAGGTTAAAAATATGTATTTATATAGGTTTAAAAACTCACAAAAATGGCTGGGCAGTGGTGGCACACGCCTTTGATCCCAGCACTCAGGAGGCAGAGCCAGGCGGATCTCTGTGAGATCCAGGACAGGCACCAAAACTACACAGAGAAACCGTGTCTCGGAAAAAAAAATTTCACAAAGATGATATGTAATAGAGTTCACTTTAAGTAAAGTTCTACTGTTTAAATTTGTTGTGTGTTTGGGGGAGGGCACATATGCTATGGTATGTATGTGAAATTCAGAGGAGCCGATTCTCCTCTCCTGCCTTTATGAGTTCCCGGTTGTCAGTTTACCAGGCTTGTGTGGCAAGTACCTCTACCTGTTGAGCAGTCTTTCCCTAACAGTTTTTACTTTTTTGTACTCAAAATTATTTTTGGCCAGGCATGATGGTGCATACCTTTAGTCCCTACACTTGGGAGTCAGAAGTAGGTGGATCTATGTGAGTTTGAGGCCAGCCTGGTCTACAAAACAAGTTCCAGATCGTCCCGGAATATACAGAGAAACGCTGTCTCAAAAAAGCAATAAAACAGCAATGAAATTATTTTTGTTTTGTTTTGGTTTGGTTTTTTTCAAGACAGGGTTTCTCTGTGTAACTTTGGTGGCTGTCCTGGATATCGCTCTGTAGACCAGGCTGGACTTGAACTCACAGAGATCCACCTGGCTCTGCCTCAGAGTGCTGGGATTAAAGGTGTGCACCACCGCAGCCCGGCACAAATTTGTTTTTTTTTTTTTTTTTTTTTTAAAGAAGTCTCTTAATCCCTAAAAGTTTTATAAACTTTTGTCTAAAAAATGGTGTTATAGCTCAAATGCTGTGATACTGGAATAGTTGTGTCCATCCTTTCTGTTGAATTTCCATTTGCTTGTTCTCCAGTTGGCAGATTCCAAGTGTGGGCATTCATAATTTCCTCGTGGTTCTGTAGAGGTCATCGAGGCAGTATAGAGAGCACTTAGAGGTCAACACAAATACTCCCAGAGCTACAGAACAGAGAGACCCTGTTTCAACAGCAAAACAGAATACTCTGAAATAGTGGCTGTGAGTTATGATTTCATTTGTTCAGGATGTTTGTTTACTTAATGTTTTCTTGCTTCATTTCAGGATCACTAAACCATCTAACTGGAATAGTAATCAGACTGATTGTTCTTCTCTCAGTGATTCCCAGTTCCTCTTTGGATCTCAGTTTTGTCCAGAAAATTCAGAGATTCTGTCCACATCCTTGGATGTTGGTGCCTACTCAAGACATTCAAAACAGACACAACAGAATTCTGTAGATGTGAGTCTGATTTCCAGCTAGTTAAATTTTTCTTTTTGAGACAGAATCTTGCTGTGGAGGCCAGTCTAAACTTCATCCTCCTGTCTCAGCCTCCTGGTTATTGGGGTTGTAGGTATAAGCCACCATCCTAATTCTGTTTTCTGGAATTTCTTTGTACATGTTTCATAGTTCTTATGGAGATGAGCTAAAAAGAGAATTATTCTATTGGAATATGAACATACTTTAGAATTGTACTCTGAAGATTACTATCCTAAATGGATTAGTGCTTGATTGATGACACTTGGTTTGCTTTAGCGTGGATTTTGAGTCAGGGTCTCACTGTGTAGCCTTGGCTGTCCTGGAACCCTTTATACAGACCAGGTTATATATATCAAGATATATAGCCTTGAATCAGAGATCTGCCTGCCTCCCCCTGAATATTGGGATAAAAGCATCCACTACCATTCCCAGCTGATTCATAACTGGCTTAATTAACCTAGAAGTCTGAAATTTAAAACACTTCTATGGCCAGGCAGTGGTGACCCAACACTAGGGAGGCAGAGGCAGGCATATCTCTGTTAGTTCAAGGCTTGCCTAGTCTACAAAGTAAGTTCCAGGATAGCCAGAGCTACTACACAGAAAAACCATATCTTGAAAAAAAAAAAAAAAAACCAAACAAAATAAAAACTACTTATATGTATAGTTTCTTTTTTTGCCAAAACAACATAGAGTAGTGTCAATCCCTTGACCATTTGTTTTTTGGGAGAGGCAAATATTCATATTTCCTAGCCTAATCATATACTATTATGAAAACTCATAAGAAACAATGGCTTTTTATGATGAATTTATTTGTTTGTTTGTTTTATTAGACAAAACCTAGAACTAACTGTGTAGACCAGGCTGGCCATGAACTCACAGAGATCCACCTGCCTCTTGCTTGAGAATCCTGGGATTCAAGGCATGCACCATCATACTTGACGCTTTTGTAAATAGGAGTAAAGGGGGTTAGAACAATGACTCAGTGGGACAAGGGCTTATAGACTTGAAGACCTGAGTTAGAATTCCTAGAGCTCATGTAGAATTCAGGCTTGGCAGCACATATCTGTAACCTTGCATTCATTCAAGGAGATTCAAGAGAGAAACAGGAGTCCAACTGTTGTGGCCACTTTGCAAGACCCCCGAGCAAGACCACCACAGAGCCAATATCTGAAGCAAAACACAAAGGGGTTTATGACAAACAAGCAAACCCAGGCTTGGTCAGCGTCCAACTTCGGACACAGCGGGTGGAGGAGGACCGCCCTGAGCTCTCAGAATGAGGGTTTTTTTTTTTTTTTTTTTTTGTGATATATATTTTTTATTTTACAATACTATTCAGTTCTACATATCAGCCATGGGTTCCCCTATTCTCCCCCCTCCCACGCCCTCCCCTTACCCCCAGCCCACCCTCCATTCCCACCTCCTCCAGGACAAGTCCTCCCCCGAGGACTGTGATCGACTTGGTAAACTCAGTCCAGGGAGGTCCAGTCCCTTCCTCTCAGACTGAGCCAAGTGTCCCTGCATAAGTTCCTGGTTTCAAACAGCCAACTCATGGAATGAGCACAGGACTTGGTCCCACTGCCTAGATGCCTCCCAAACTGATCAAGCCAATCAACTGTCTCACCTATTCAGAGGGCCTGATCCAGCTGGGAGCCCCTCAGTCTTTGGTTCATAGTTCATGTGTTTCCAGAATGAGGGGTTTTTAAAGGGAAAAACCGCCAACAGGGTGGTACAAGCATTGGCGTCATATGATTGGGTGAGGGTGTGTAACCTTGAATTTACTGGTTGGGGGTTACAGTTATCATTTTTGGGCAGGCCTGGACAAGTCCCAGGCTTTGTCCTTGAGTTGCCATGGAGACTATCTGGCTTCACACGTTCACATTGACTCATGCATGTAGCTCTAAGTTGGTCAGTGGTCCCAAATAGTGAACAATTGACTGAACATTGAACAGTCAGAGTACATGCAGAAAGCGAACTACTGCAAGGACTATGTTTTTTGTTCATGGTGCTCCCAGAAACTGCTTGCTCAAGTCTCAGGAAACTGAAATTGAGGCCTGATCTCTGAGAGAAGACTGAGCAGCCTATTACAGCATCTACTTGGTCGTTTCACAACAGGCCAGCTAGCCTGTCATATACAGCAGTGAAGAACAAAGACCAACTCTTCCTCCAACACCTGAGGTTGTCCTCTGACCTCCACATGCCCACAGTCTCTCTCTCTCTCTCTCTCTCTCTCTCTCTCTCTCTCTCTCTCTCTCTCTCTCTCACACACACACACACACACACACACACACACACACACACACACACGATTAAATAAGTAAAAATCAGCCCTTTGACTTAAAGAAAAGGAATAAAGTGATAATTTTTTTCAGTCTGTTGATGGAACCTAGGGCCTAGTAGGGCAAGTGTTTTACCAATGAGCTATAGGCACAGCTCTCTTAATTTTTTTTTTTCGGGCCAGGCATGGTGGTACACACTTTAATCCCAGCATTTGGGAGGCAGAGGCAGGTAGATCTCTGTAAGTTCAAGGCCACACTCACTGATCTACAAGGTGAGTTCCAGGGCAGCCAGGACTGTTACACAGAGAAACCTTGTCTTTAAAATAACAAAAACAAACAAAAAAAGGATGGAAATAATCACAATTTTATATACATACATAAATATACATTAATTCTCAAAAATAAAACTAAAAAAAGATAATTAGCATACAAATATTATATATCATTATAGCTTTATCAAGCAAAATTTGTTGACTCTCCCCTCCACCTCTCCTTCTCCATTCTCCAGCCTCCCCTTATAACCTTCTACATCCTTTGCACATTTGTCACTGTCTTGTCACAGTTCTTCTATTGTTCTCCACTCCTGCATTCTTTTTCCCTTCTAGTTCCCTTGTCTAGTTTCATAGACTACGCTCACACTCACATCCACACATACATATAGATAAGCATTAAAAACTGGCATCTGGCCGGGCAGCGGTGGTGCATGCCTTTAATCCCAGTGCTTGAGAGGCAGAGGCAGGCAGAGCTCTGTGAGTTCAAGGCCAACCTGATCTACAGAGTGAGTTCTAGAACAGCCCAGGCTACATAAATCCTATCTTGGGGGAAAAAATCCCAAAAAACCACAACAGCAAAAACCCCTGAGATCTGCATGTGAAAGAGAACGTGAGATACTGAGTTTGAGATTTTGTTGCTGCTATTTGGCTTTCTTCTTCTTCTCCTCCTCCTCCTTTTTATTTTTATTTTATTTTATTTTATTTTATTTTATTTTATTTTATTTTATTTTATTTTATTTTATTTTATTTTATTTTTGAGACAGAGTTTTACTCTGTAGCGCAGACTGGACTAGAATTTATTATTTATTATGTCACCCCGGCTAACTTAAAACTCAAGACTGGCCAGGTGGTGGCGCACACCTTTAACCCCAGCACTGGGGAGGCAAAGTCAGGCAGATCTCTGTGAGTTTTGAGGCCAGCCTGGTCTACAGAGTGAGATCCAGGACAGGCACCAAAGCTACACAGAAAAACCCTGTCTTGGGGACGTGGTGGGGAACCTCAAGATTGTCACACCCAGTCAGTTGTGCACCACGAGGAAGTAGAGAGACAACATTTATGAGTTCTAAAGACTTTAATAAATCACCACATAATTGGGGTGACTGATCAGTCATTGCTGAAGGACCAGGATTTGGGAACCATGTTTCTCCTGGCAGGGTTTATAAGCTCAAGAACCACAAATATTTGTTGCCAAGTTACAGTTACAATTTTCACCAATCAGGAGTCAATGATTAGGGACTTTCCTTGAGTGTTCCATCATTGTCAACCAACACAAAATGCAAGCTTTTAGTCCAACCAATCAGATTCATTTCTCCTTTCTGTTAGGAACAGGGATAATATTTAAAGAGAATTAAGGGATATAATAGACCATTTCTGTTGTTTAAGGAGGTGTTGATCAGCCATTGGAAAGCCTACCCCAGGGCTTGGGAACCTGAACTTTATTTCACCCTACAGGTAAAATTGAGTCTGAAGTCAAAATGGCAATGCCTAGGTCAAGTTGCTTTTGCCTGCTCCCTTCAAAGGCCATCCTCCTGCCTCTGCCTCCTGAGTGCTGGGATTCAAGACATGTACCACCATGACTATTCTTTTAACTTTTTACTCTTTTTAGTCTAGAATTACATGTAATTTTATATTTAGATTTGCCCAGATCAAAAATGCTAGCTCGGCGCTTTAGGTTAGTAAATCATTATATGTATGATTTCAGTACAAAAATTGATGCTAAGTCAGGCAACAGTGGCGCACGCCTTTAACCTTAGCACTTGGGAGGCGGAGGCAGGCAGATCTCTGTGAGTTGGAAGCCAACCTGGTCTTCAGAGCAAAGTTCAGGACAGCCAGGAACTACACAGTGAATCCCTGTCTCAAAAAAGTCAAAATCAGGGCCTAGAGAGATGGCTCAGTGGTTAAGAGCACTGACTGTTCTTCCAGATAACTAGAGTTCAATTCCCAGGACCCACATGGCAACTCACAACTGCCTGTAACTCCAGTTCCAGGGGACTGGACACCCATGGCAAAACACCAATGCACATAAAATAAAAATAAATTCAAAGAAAAAAGCCAAAATATAACTGATGCTAGTGATATAAAGGCATAAATTGACTTCCTGAATATTTAGAACACATTTTTTCCTAAGAAATACAGGAAATGGCACTTCTTTCTACAGCTTGTGCACTTTTTTTTTTTTTAAGATTTATTTATTATATACACAGTGTTCTGCCTGTATGCCAGATCTCATTACAGATGGTTGTGAGCCACCATGTGGTTGCTGGGAATTGAACTCAGGGCCTCTGCAAGAACAGCCAGTGCTCTTAACCTCTGAGCCATCTCTCCAGCCCTGCTTGTGCACTTTATAAGCCTTATGGAAATTATCAACAGATACTAATGAGTTCAACAGAAGCTAAAAATAGCTAAAAATATATTAATGTGAAACTTTAATACCACTTCTCAGAGACAGAGTAAATCATTTTCTGTTTTTTCCTATAAATGTATTCAGTTGGTTTTGAACCATTTTAGCTAAAATTTTAATATTTCTGTACTGATAAGGCAGAAATTGTATTAACTTAGAAAGTTGCTTTATTATAATTTCCTGGTAGATACAAATAATGGAGCTCTGTGCTTTATTTTCAACCATATGCTTGGTACTTAAATGCCATTAAATTCTGCATTGTACAGAGAAGAGTGTGTGGAACTTGATGTTGTTGTTGTTTTCATTTAACAGAATGAACCTAGCGTTTTCACAAAATACCAGACAAAGCCCCAGTTGTTTGGAGGCGAAACAAAGGATGAAGGCTTGTTTTCTCTCCCTTTGCCAGTTGGAAAATCAAAAGGACTCTTGAAACAGTTTGAGGAAAAAAAACGAAGGACAACGGACAAATGTGACAGGTACACACACCTTTAAGAGGACGAGAAAGCTCATGTTTTCTGAAGAAAACGAATGTACTATCAATAATCAAATAATTCAACTTCAGCCAGGCGGTGGTGGTGCACGCCTTTAACCCCTGCACTCGGGAGGCAGAGCCAGGCGGATCTCTGAGTTCGAGGCCAGCCTGGTCTACAGAGCAAGATCCAGGACAGGCACCAAAGTTATACAGAAAAACCTGTCTCGAAAAAATTTTTTTTCAATTTCAGTATAATAGCATGTATTAGGGTTGTGCATAGGAAACAGAAACAGAATCAGTATTACACACACAATGTGGGTATCAATGACAGAGAAAGATAAAGAAATAGTTTATTATAGAAATCCCATAAATCTGTCATATGCAAGCTAGAGAACCAGGGAAGCCAGTGATATAAGTATGAATCAGAGGGCCATAGAAGGAATGTGAGAGATGGCTGTTCATTAAGTCTTGAAATTTGACCTAGGAGCTCTAGTGTTTGGGAGCAGAAGACACTGGATGTCACAACCCATGAGGGGAATCTTCCTTCTTTTGTCCCTGGTCAGGTTATCGTTATTTTGGGAAATGTACCTGCACGTTGATGAAGATTAACTTGTTTTTTTTTTTGTTTTAAGGGTATCATGTATCCCTCCCTCCCTATGTATATCAGCAGTAGTGCTTACCAAGCATGACAGGACTCTAGGTTTATTTTCTATCTCCATAAAATAAACAAATATTAAATGAAAAAGGAGGACAACATTGGAAGCTGAATGTTGGGGTTCGCACCTGTAATCCCAGCTTTTAGGAGGCAGAAGCAGGAGGGTCAGTTCAGGGTCATCTTTGGCAACACAGTGAGTTCTATTTGCAGGTCAGTTTGGACCAACTACTGCAGACTTTATCTCCAAACAAAAATTGCAAAGCACTCGTGCTTTTCTTTGCTTTGCTTGTGTATTAGCTTCACTTTTGTTGCTGTCTGTGATAAAAAATACCCAGACAAAAGCAACCTAAAGATGAAGAGTTCATTGGGCTCACAAGTTCATGTTACAGTCCATCTTTGTAGAAAAGACAAGACAGCAGGAACGTAAGGCAGCTGGTGACAGCGCATCCACAGTTGGAGAGCAGAGAAGAATACATACATGCATGTCCTCTTCCCTTCTTACACAGTCCAGGACCCACACCTAGGGAAGGATGCTGCCCACTTTTAAGCTGAGTCTTTCCATGTCAATTAATGTACAGTACACACACATAAATACACAAATGAGAAGAGAAGAAAGGAAATCGGAAGCCAAGCATGGTGGTTTTCTCTCTAAATTTTCAGCATTTAGAAGGTTGAGGCAGGAGCATTACCAGGAATTGCAGGCAAGACTGGACTAATATGTAATCCTATGTTAAAAACACTGACTGAGGACTGGAGGGATGGCTCAGCAGTTAAGAGCATTTGCTGCTCTTGTAGAGTGCTCAGTTCTCAGCACTCATGACAGCTCATAACTGTAACTCCACGTCCAGGGGATCCAATGCTCTCTTCTGGCCTCCACAGGCACCAGGCACATACATGGTACAATAAATACGTACTTACAGACTGCTCATGCACATAAAATTGTAAATATTTAGAATAAAACCTGAAAACACATTGAATGGGTAAAGGAACTTGCTACAAAACCTGATGACTTGATTTTAATCTCTGGGACCCACATGGTGAAAAGAAAGAACTCTCACCAGTTGTTCTCTGACCTCCATATCTACAGTACACACATACACTAAATGAATGTAATAAAAAAGGCAGGGGCCCAGTTGGTGGCTAAGCCTCAGTGGTAAAAATACTTATTGACAACCAGACTTTAATCCCCGGAATCTCTGGCTGAAGGAGAGCACAAAATCTCTCGTTTTTCTCTAGCCTCCGCATGGGTGATATGCATTTGTGTGTGCGCACACCTATGAGATAAATGTAAATTTAAAATTTAAGAAACACAAAATTTGTAGTTTAAAAACTATTTGTGTGCATGGTTTTGTTTGCTTGTTGTTTTGAAACAGTCTCACTATATAGCCATGGTTGGCCAGGAGCTCTCTATGTAGGCTGGCCTTTAACTCACAGAAATCCATCTGCTTCTAAAATCAGGAAAAAGCTGGAGAGATGGCTCAGCACTAATTGCTCTTGTAGAGGACTTAGGTTTGGTTCTCAGCACCCACATGGTGGTTCACAAACATCCTTAACTCTAGTTCCAAAAGATCCAGCAACCTCTTCTGACCTCCTTGGACATCAGGCATGCGTATGGTGCTCAGAGACACACAATGCAGACAAAACACTCACACAAAATAAATAAATCTAAAAAAATAGTAATAAAAGGAAAATAAAGAAGCATCTGGATGTAAAGAAGAAAAATGTGATCATTTGCACTGGAACTCAGTTGAGTTTTGGCTGGATAACTGAGATTTCTCAGGTAGTTTCCAACTCTGATCAAGCAATGTTTTGATGCTAGATGAACACCTGCCATAATCAGATGTTATATGTTATTTCAATATGGCACAAAGATTTATTCTCCCCCCATTTTTTCTTAACTATAGTGAGATGCTGTACAACTTTGTTTCTCATTTTCAAGAAGTCATTCACAAGGTAAGTAGAGCTAAGTTGCAGCGAATTAGAGCATTGTGTATCTTAGGAATGGTAATCATTGTAGCGACGTCAGCAAATGTAGACTAGCAGCATGTTTACCATTTCATGATTCGATGACAAGACAACAGTTTGTGCTCTCTTTGTCTTTTTCTTTTTTAAAAATGTATGTTTATTTCATGTGTTTGGGTGTTTTGCCTGCATATATGTCTGTACACCACGTGTGTGCAGTGCCCTTGGAGGCCAGAAGAAGGCATTGTATCCCCTGGAATTGGAATTACAGACAGTTGTGAGCCACCATGTGAGAGCTGGGAATCAAACCCTGGTCTTCTGGAAGAGCAGACAGTGCTCCCAACCTGAGCCACACTTCTCCAGTCCCCATGTGATTTCTTTCTTAATTTTGGGTTTCTTAGTTGCAGACATCTGTGGAAAAGTCTGAGGAACATCTCAGTTCAAGAAGCCAATCTATTTTGGATTCTTTGGAGACTATAGCCAAGACAAGTGAGTGTCCCAGGTTTATTTTTGTTTGGTTCTACTTGTAAATTTTTGTTAGCCTCTCAGGGTTGATGTTAGCAGCAGAGGGCACTAGTGAGCCATGAGAGTGACCTTCTGACCCTAGCCAGGTTTCTATGCTGCTGAAGATGCGAGGGGAGGTGGATAAAGTGGGCCGGGATAGTGGACCCTACTGCTATGGGACAGCACTTTTTTCTTTGTTTTTATTTTGTTTTGTTTTGTGACAGGATATCTCTCTACATACAAGTCCCTTGCTAACTTGGAACTTATTACCAGGCTGTCCTGGAACTCACAGAGATCTGCCTACCTCTGCTTCCCAGGTTCTGGGATTAAAGGCTTGTGTTACCACACCCTGCTTGTAAACCTTTGTGCTTTTTTTTTTTTTTTTTTTTGAGAAAAGTCTGTCTGCGTAGGCCTGGCTGGTCTGGAACAGCTGAGTTATAAATGTATATATTAGAGAACATCACTTAGATATTTCAGACTTTAGAATGTAGATGTATCCCCTCTAACTAGAGTTACAGTTGTAAACCTCCACAATGTGTAAGTGCTGGGAATCGAACCCAGGTCCTCAGGAAGAGCAGGAGTGCTCTTAACCACTAAGGCATCTATCTCTCTAACCCTGCTAACATTTTAATCCCATGGTGGCTTTTGTGTTGTACTACTCCTCTTCTCAGTAATCTTGCTGTCTCAGGGTGTGGTAGTTCTGCCAGCCTTCATACCTCATGCCTAAAATGAATCAGCAGCCTCCCTAGTCTCATAGTCTCACATGGCTTGCCCGCTGTGCTGTGTATAGACACACTCCCCCTTCGGAGTTAGAAATATTCCAGTCACCTGCTGTTCTTCTCACTGCCTTGGTCTCAGTGAGAGTTGTTTGGTGGTGAATCAGCCTTGGTCTCAATGTCAGTTATAGTGTGAGGTGTGTAAAATCCCCTCCCCCACCAATTAAGTGTTTCTACATGTAGATGAACGCCCTTATAAACAGTCAACACACAAGTCTCCTTAGCTAAATACTTCTGTAGAATGAAAATTCGATGATTATGCATCTGTGCTTGTTTGAATTTTGTTTATTCTTTATTTTAAACTAATTCAAGTCAGCTTATTCACATGCCAAGGGATGAATTACTCATGATTTACAAAAATCAATGCCTTTGAGTAGCTCATAAAATAATTCCCATCTGTCTGAAAAGAAGCACTGTACTGTTTATCTACTGATTTCCAACCTTGGCTACACACAGGGCACCTGTCCATCTGTTTAGAGATGTCAGAACTAGAACTGTTGCCCTCACAAGAATTAACAATGCTGAGAACAGAGGCAAATGAGGCTGTTCCCTTGTATAATGTGATAGGGTGACTCAGTTGTCAGTGCTCCAGTCAAGCTTTCCATTGCCATGACAGAAGAAGGGGTAAAGGAGTGCTGGGTGGTGGGGCACACCTTTAGTCCCAGCACTTGGGAGGTGGAGGCAGGAGGCTCTCTGTGAACTTGAGTCCAGCCTGGTTACAGAGTGAGTTCCACCACCAGGGTTGTCATTTGTTTATTGTTTATTTTTCTTTCTGCATCAGGCATACCACCCGGGTTGTCATTTGTTTATTATTGTTTATTTTTCTGCATCAGGCATTTCACACAGAGTATTTTATATAATCCTGAAAGGTATAGGTGCTTCTCTTTGTCTTATGGGGAAAAAAAATTGTTAGGAAAAACTATCCTTGTTTTGTATTTAGTTCAAGAGACTGCACAGGTCCAGCGTGACTTGATGTTTGAGGCAGTACGAGACAAAGGCAATATGGAACAGGCCATCCTTGAGATACAGAAGAGATTTGAAGCTGTAAGTATAATTGCAAGCTCTTGCTTTGCCTTGTCTTGTTGTCCAGGCTTATCTTGAGGTGCTGCACTCAAGTGATCTTGCCCCAGCCTTCAGAGTAGCTGAGGCTAAAGATAGATGCTATGCCCTGGTGTGCTTTAGGCTTTGTCTCTCTGAGACCAAGAGAGACACTTAGTGTCTGAGAAGTTTTCATCCAAGACCAGAAACAGGATGGTTCTTTTTAGTAAGTCAGGGTACAGCCTACCCTCAGGGTTCCCTGGCAGCATGTGTACTCAGGCCTTGCTCACAGTGTAGCTATGCTTACTCTGTAAGAGACAAGCTAATAGGTTTTCTGTCCCCTGACAGTAGGTTTCTCTGCCAACATAGTAAGCCAAGCTGGGAGGTGGTGGCACAGGTCTTTAATCCCAGCACTTGGGAGGCAGAGGCAGGCGGATCTCTGTGAGTTTGAGGCCAGCCTGGTCTATGAAGCAAGTTCCAGGGCAGCCAGAGAACTGTTACACAGAGAAACCCTGTCTTGAAAAATAAAACAAACAAATAAAAACAAACAAACAAACACAGTGAGCCAGATCAAGTAGAACTGAAAAAGTATAACAGGTTTATTTGAGCAAAGAACCAGAGAAGCCATACCCTGGAACTAAAGCAGGGGATTATATAGTTTGTAGGTGCAGGGTGATGATGTGTTCGCTCGCCACAAGCTGGTCTAATAAGGTCTAGGTGGAGGGGTGGGGGGTCGGGGGGTGTCTTGGGCTGCTATCAGCAACATCGGAGGAGGTTGCAATAGTTACCAAGAATGTGAAACAGGGCTTTTTGGCCCTTTTTCTTTGTTGGAGATTCTCTGAGAGGGAGGGGTTTGGAGAGAAAAAATGGGGCTTTCCGGATCAAGCAGGAGTAAGGTGGAGGTTCCAACCAAACACAAGACTTCGTCCACTGGTTGGTTCTCTTAGTTTTTTTGTTTTTGTATTTTGAGACAGGGTCTCTCTCCTGTAGCTCAGGCTGTTTAGAAGCTACTATGTAGCTCAAGCTAGCCTCAGATTCAGCTAATCCTCTTTTTAGTTTGTATTTTAAAATTGTTTTATTTTTTCTATATATATAAGTGCTTTGCCTACATATATGTCTCTGTAGCATGTTTGTGCCTTCTTCTCATAGAAGTCAGAAGAGGGCATTAGATCTGGAACTGGAGTTACAGATGGTTGTAAGCCATCATGTGGGTGCTGGGAACTGAACCTGGGTCCTCTTGCAGAGTACTTTTAACCTGCGCTCTAAATCACTGAACCATCTTTCCAGCCCCATCATGCTAGTCCTCTTGACTCAGCCACCTAAGTGCTGGGATTAGGGTATGAGCTACCATGCCCACATCTGCTGTCACATTTTATTGTGACCGTCACTCTCCTCTTTCTCACTACCTTTCCCAGAGACAAGCCGAGTTTATGGAGATGAAATCCAACCTGAAGAACCTGGAAGTTTTAGTTGCCCAGCAGAGTAAGGACTTCCAGCAGCTTTGTGAGAGGCTGGGCCAGCTCAATGTGCCTGGTGTCGTAGAAGAGCTGAAAAAACTCATCTCTGCACCTCAGGTAGCTGGGCGTCTGAAAGACAGCACCTCCCAGACCTCACCAGCTCAGGCCCAGAGCCTTCATTTTACTGGGCAGGAAAAATACACCTCTGAGGAGCCAGCTGCTCAGCAGGCCCAGGTGTCTCCTGCAGGGAATCCCAGTAGCAGTTCCCAGAGGTCTAGGGAGTTTGGCATCTCGGATGAAGGAGCAGAGAGTGATGTTTTTCAAAAGGCTGCATTGCCAACAGATGGGCCCCATAGAGGAAATGAGCATTTGAAGAACAAGACCATGCAGACTTACTGCAAGAACTGGGTTATCACCACCAGAAGTCTCAGTAACCACTGCTCTAGCCTCCCAAGCCAGAAGGCTGGCAGTGACCAGGAACTAACGGCCCAAGAAGCCTCACAGCTGGACTTAAATAAGTTTGACTCCAGAGTGAAGAATGTCTGCCCCCAGTATGAAGCCCAAAGCATGTGTTCTGACGCGTTTGAACAGTTAGCAGCTGAACAGAAAGGCAGGACCCGAGGAAAGGGGAGGAAAGGCAAGAAGCAGCAACCCAGGAAATCTCAGAGAGGCAGGCTTCTAGCTAGGAAGCGAGAACAAACCCCAAGGAAGGCCTGTGCTTTCATCACTAAGCATGCAAGTCCCCAGGCTCCAGGTTCGAGCCCACAGGGGCCCCTCTTCAGTTGGCGGGCTCCAAGAAGCTCCACAAAGTCAGCCCGTCATATTCTGGGAGGAAGAGTGAGGACCAGTAAGACAGCAAGGGAAGCACACGGGGGAATCCTGCAGTCTACCCAGCACTCCTCCCCAGACCAGGAGTGCTTATCCAGCAGTTCCCAGGGGGATCAGCAGATAAATTGGTTCAGTGACCTCAGCCTTGAAAACCCAGAGCCTCGTCTCTGTAAGAAGGGAGGGAAGAATTTGCTCTGCGATCCTGATTTTGACAGCAGTGATGATAACTTCTAATGCTCCCAACAGTGACTTCAGCTGATGGTTCGTTGATCTCAGAAAGACAAAGTGTGGAACATTTGGACTGGGCAGTAGCATGCAGTGTCTGAAGCTGGCTTATCCAGCCTCAGAGTCAGAGGCCCTGGCTGATGGTGGTCAGTAGGAGGTGGGTGAGAATCCAGTATTGTGGGCCACTCATGACAAGGATATAGAAGTAAGGACATCCTTAGTTAAGAGGAAGAAATGTGTGGGGACAATGACAAGCTCAGTCAGCTGTGGTGAGGCATCGGGAAGGCAGTTGTGTGTATCTGGAGGAAGGAAGGGGCATAGCTTCCTTATGAATACAATCTAGAAGAACTCTCAGGATTCTCGTGGCTGCATAACTAGCTCTTGAAATCGTCCCTACACCTTTCTGAACCTCAGAATTTTATTATTATTTTTCAATCTAGTTATACTGTCAAAGAGTTTTGTCTTTAGCATGAGAGGACATATTTACAGGACACACGATTAGACAGGAATTCATTATGTAGGCTTGGCTGGCCTTGTATTTACAATCCTCCTGCTTCATCCTCCAGTGCTGGTACTACAAGTATGTCTCAATTCTCAGCTGTAAATCAGTCTACTTAAGAACAGAGTGTTAGCTGGGCAGTGGTGGAGCACTTTAATCTCAGCACTCGGCAGGCAAAGGCAGGTGGATCTCTGTGAGTTCGAGGCCAGCCTTATCTGGTCTACAGTGCTAGTTGCAGGACAGCCAAGGCTACACAGGGAAACCCGTCTTGATAAAACCAAAACCAAAAATGGGGAAAAAAAAAAAAAGATGCCTGTGACAGTTGGACATGGTGGTTTATACCTGTAATCCCAACATTCAGGAAGCAGAGACCAGAATTGCTTCAGATTTGAGGCTAACCTGGTTTACATAGGGTGTTCTAGACCCATTATGGCTACATTATGAGATCTGGGGGTGGGGGTGGGGGCTGGCTTTTCGAGGTGATATAGACCAAACTTCATAGCACTGGGACTCCTAAGCCAAGTGAGTGTATTATTTTTTTCCCTGGCTGTTTTTCTCCGTTCAGTTTTTCAATTACTTTTGTTATTGTTATTTGTTACCGAGTCACACATACCCCATACTGGCTAGCCTCAAACTCATTATTGTAACCAAAGGTGACCTTGAACTACTTCTGGTCCTCTTGCCTCTACACCTGTCTTCAATCCCTTTTTTTTTTCCTTCCTAGGGTTCAAACCTAGGACCTTGTGCATTCTAAGGAAGTATTCTACCACCAAACTATAGCCCTCCAATCACTCTTTTGAACTAACTGTCTTTGTTGAAAAATGACACAATAATATCTAATACCTAGTATGCTAATTAAAAATAAATTGGGCTGGAAAGATGGCTTGGCAGTTAAAAGCATATACTCTTGCCAAGGAGCAGAGTTCTGTGCCCAGCACCTATAAAAGGCAGCTCACAACAGCCTGACTCCAACTCCAGGTCATCTGATGCCCTCTTCTGTCTTCCTTGGGCACCTACACACACACACCTACACCTGTTGCTTACACACAGAGAGACATACACACATACACATTACGAAGAATAAATCTTTGTTGAGATTTGTCAGGCTGTCCTATAACTCAAAGAGATCTGCCTACCTCTGCCCCTAGAGTGATGGGATTAAAAGTGTAAACCACCATGCCTGGCAAAATTAAACTTTTTAGACAAATAATTCAAAAAACATCTCAGGGTCCCAAATTTCCCACAGAGTTCTGAATAAAATGCAAAAACAAGACCAAAATAATCAAAACTAATATGTTTGTAGACCTTCCTATATTGTTAGAAAGCAGACTTTTTTTTTTTTAATTTCAAAACAGGGTTTCTCTGTGTAGCCTTGTGTCCTGGAACTTGCTCTGTAGACCAGGCTAGCCTCATATTTATACTGATCTGCCTACCCTGCCTCCCATGTGCTGAGATTAATGGCATGGGCACCGACCCCTGGCCAAGCAATAGGCTTTTATACTAGACTTTGACATTCCATTTATATCTTGTTGATAGTTTTTGTTATTTTTGTTTTTGAAGACACTGATTACATGGAATTCATTATAAAGTCCAGACTAGGCTCAAACTCATAGCAATCCCCTCTCTTCAGCCTCTCAAATACTGGGATTATGGGCATAAACCACCATGACCGACTTTGAAATTTTTTATTTTTGCAACACATGCATATTTCTTTGTAATTAAAAAAAAACCACTAAAACCAAAAATGGACCGGAAGATGGCTCAGCAATTAAAGCACTTGCCATACAAAAAAGTTCAGATCCCTAGAAATCCACATAAAAATGCTGTATAGGTGAGTCAGCCCATCTGTAATTCCAGCCTTGGAAGGTGGAGACGGAACAAGCTGGCTAACAAAACTAGCCATATCTGTGAGTTCTGTTTAAGAGATCCTACCTCAATAAATAGGTGATTGAGGATGACTCCTAAAATCAACTTCAGCTTCCACATGCATGTACACCCACACTCACATGTGCCCACACACCACACATGCATGTGCACCCACACACCACATGTGCAAAGTGGAAAAAAAAAACAACAAACAACTAAACCGCTGGGTGTGGTGGCACATGATTGTAATTCAGGGTGGTTGGGACAATAGGACCCAGGTTCAATGCCAGCCCAGGCTACAGAGTGGTACTGCATCTCAAGAGGAAGAGGGGGACAGGAGGAGAGGAAGAAAGGGAGGAGAAGAGAAGAGAAGGGAAGGGAGGAAGGAACAGAAAAGGGCTAGTGAAGGAAGTCAGTTAGGGAGAAGCTTCATGGAATGAGTGGTTTCCTAGAATTGCCCATTTCTAAGCCAGTTTCCAGGCACCGGAGACTAAACTGTTATAGAAAGAAGTGACTCTTGACTCCTTTCTTTCAGGAGTGTGTTCCCATAAGATTCTGTAGGACTTGAATCTACCTATGATACCATTGGCAGAGTGCCAGACTGTTCTCTTATTTCCAGACCAAGGGCCTTTGTAGCCTGGACCTCCCACATACGTGGACAATCACAGCCGTCTTCTCTCAGGCCAACGTAGTTCAAGCCAGGATTCTGCCTCAGGCTGTGCTGGCCTCCTCTTCCTGTGGACCATATAGGCTGGCTGTTTACTCTTCCCTCTGCAGCCTCCATTGCAGCCCCTGCTGGGCTCCATTGCCTGTGCACAGAGGTATGAGAAGCCAAAAGGCTCCTTCCATCCCTTCCCAGACTACTGTTGCTCACCAAGCCATTGGAAGGAAGCTTCGAGACCAAAGGACGTTATTTCTGGTGAACAATGTAGTAGTTGTTATACTTTATTTTTATCTTTGTTATTTATGTTTGTTGTTTTAATATTTTTATTCAAAGTTGAGATCCTGTGAATTTACAGTGTTCTTCAGTTAGTGTTAATGCCTGAGCCCTTTTTGAACCGTCTAACTGTAAAATGCCAGAGATGCTCCAGTCTTCAGCAGCCCTTCACTTTGTGTGATTCAGTGTTCCAGGAGCGGGCTGGTTTATAGACTCTGTGGGAAACTCAAGACCCTGCCTGTCTCTGGCAGTCAGAGGTACTCTCTTTCTTAGTTGATTCCTGTGGCTTTTTACTTTTTTTTTTTTGTCGCTGCCAGACTTGGTGAGCATGACACAGTCTCAAGCACGTCCCTGGAACACACATTTTTGGCTCCTCAGATGCTCCTAGAGCTGTATGTAGCTACACAGGGGCGGATGCAGTGGGAGGTCTAGGGGTGGGAGGATGGAGAGCCTGCTGAGTGCTCCACCCTCTGTTACTCCAGGATGGAAATGAAGCTCACAACAGCACTTAATTGCCTGACAGTCCAGCATCAATTTACATATCACCCATATCACTGACAAAATGGTCCTTTTACTTCGTGTGTGTGTGTGTGTGTGTGTGTGTGTGTGTGTGTGTGAAGAGAGAGAGACAGAGACAGAGAGAGACAGAGAGAGAGCTGGTCCTCACCTGCCAGAACCATGTGGGTTCTGAGGACCATTCATTCTCTTACTGTTTTACCTCACACTGATGTAGCTGACTTAGTGTTCTTATTTCACTTGCCTTGATTAGAGTCATAAACTCCAGAAGTAAGAGTTTAACTTTTTTTTTTTAACTTTTTTTTTTTTTTTTTTTTTTTTTTTTTGGTTTTTTTCGAGACAGGGTTTCTCTGCGTAGCTTTGCGCCTTTTCCTGGAACTCACTTGTTAGCCCAGGCTGGCCTCGAACTCAGAGATCCGCCTGGCTCTGCCTCCCGAGTGCTGGGATTAAAGGCGTGCGCCACCACCGCCTGGCCAGAAGTAAGAGTTTATATAGCTCTTGTCCTTGCTGTGTCCCCAGCACACAGGAAAGTGTCTGACTTGGTACTTACTGGGGTAGAGGCTGCATTTTTAGGCAAAGAGCTTTTTAAAAAACCCTGTCTTAAGGCAGGTGTGGTGGCGCACGCCTTTAATCCCAGCACTAGGAGGCAGAAGCAGGTGGATCTCTGAGTTCAAGGCCAGCCTAGTCTACAGATTGAGTTCCAGGACAGCCAAGGCTACACAAAGTAATTCTGTCTTGAAAAACCAAAATCAACCCCCTGCCACACACAGAAGCCCTGTCTTGAGATTTGAGCCTTCCAGAGATCCTTTTGCCGCCTTCCTCCTGTTGCTTCAGAAGCTCCAAGAGGCTCCTGCTCTTGCCCACTTCGCTCTCAGACAATTCCTAGCAGCTCTTCCCTCACCCAGTGTGCCCAGAAAACAGTTGCTGGATAGGTTGTAGTTTAGATTTTTTTTTTAAGTCAGGCAAAGGCCAAAACTCTTTACCATATATTTTCCAGACAGCCTAGGGCAGGCAGAGAGTCTTTCCACACTAGGACTTGGATCCATTGTCAAATACATTTCCTGAGTAAAACTTTGTTCCTTCTATAAATACTTAATTGGAACCTAAAATATTAATGTTCTCCCACACCAAGGAGAAAAATTGCCAGAACCTTACAAGATCTGGGGATGACAGTCTTTTCAGCAATTCTCAGCTATCAGACAATTGGGTAAATGACTTCTGAAGCCTCCCTGTTTCCAGGACTCGCACCTTTTTTCCCCTGCAATATTAAGCTTATGTGCCTCAGAGAAGTACCATGTGGGTCCTAGATCTTCATCAAATCTTCATCAGTCTTCCTTGAACATTAATATCTTACAATTACATCTGTGTCAGGATGCCCTTAACATCCTACTAGCTTGTTTCTGGGTATAAACGTGAAACCTGTCTTTTCATTTCTAGCTCTCAGTGTAGGGTAAAAGGGCCAGCCAAAGAAATACACTCTGTCTGACCAACGCAGTACAAAAACCAACCCATCCCAGAGCAGGAAAACCTACGGCTTCCTGAACACAAAACCAACCAATCCCTGATCACAAAATCCAGCCACCCCACACCAAATCACCCACCCCACACCACCCCAGCCAAACTGCCTGTTTCCTTCCTGTTCTCTTGATTCTTCTGGAATCTTCTCGGAGGTTGAAAGGGGAAAGCCCAAGAGAAGGCCGAGGAGGTAGGGAAAGGAGGACAAGAAGTCACTGTCCTGTCCTGAAGTTGGAGGAATGCTGCATGTTAAGCAACGCAGCCTGGATGGAAAGGGATCCTGAGTAGGAAGCCAAGGAATACCACAAAGTCACCTTAAATGTAGCAGTTTACACCACCGGGCAGTGGTGGTGCTCGCCTTTAATCCCTGCACTCTGGAGGCAGAGGCAGGCGGATCTCTGAGTTCAAGGCCAGCCTGGGCTACAGAACGTGATCCAGGAAAGGCACCAAAACTACACGGAGAAACCCTGTCTCGAAAAACAAAACAAACAAACAAAAATGTAGCAGCTTACAGCCCTGCTCCAGGGAAAGGTTTCCCCAATGTAACAGCTCTGCTCCAGCAGGGGAGGGTTTCCCCAGCCAAGTTGTTAGTTATGCTTCGGTCCTGCAGGGGAGGGTTTCCCCAGCTAAGTGTTAAGTTTCTTCTCTGCTCCGCTCTGCTCTATTCTGGTGAAAGAAGGTCTCACCCAAACCTCATCCAAGACATTTACTGGGAGGGAAAAATACAGGAGGACAGCCACTCTGCCAAGGTGGAAAAAGGCCACAGCAAACTGAACAGGCACAGGGCTTATATATAGGGCTTCTTAGAGTTTTTCCAGGGTGGGAATTGATTGGGTTTCAATCCCTGAGCTTGGACAAGTTTAGAGATTGGCTGGATTTTGTGATCAGGGATTGGTTGGTTTTGTGTTCAGGAATCCGTAGGTTTTCCTGCTCTGGGATGGGTTGGTTTTTGTACTGCGTTGGTCGGACAGAGTGTATTTCTTTGGCTGGCCCTTTTACCCTACACTGAGAGCTAGAAATGAAAAGACAGGTTTCAGGTGCCTGATGGAACTCCCTCCCTGGCACAGGTACAAAGGCACGCTCATAGGAGTGCCTTGACACTCACATGGGTAGGTGTCAAGGGCAGGGTCTTGAACTAGATCTCGGTAGCCAGGGCAGCTGTGGTTGGGTGTGGGGAGCACTGCCATGCAGTTGGCCTGAGGGCGGGGTCAGCATTTCAGCTCTGACAACAGCGGCTCTGCCTCTGCCTGGCCCGCCTTCCCCTGCTGTTTCCCTAAGCCTCCAGCCTCCAGTTCTAGGAATATCTGCAGACTAGCGCTTGCCTGACTGTCTCAGATTCCACCAGTCTACTTCTAAAGCTTTAGCATCTTGGTGGGACGCAGCCTTAGAACCTGAAATCTGAAGGGTGATGACGCAGCTCTCATACGTCTTATGCTGTGATTTGGATTTGCATTTTGCAGCCAGCAGGTTCCACTGCTTCTATTTATTCTTGAATTTGCCTTGTTTCTATTTTGATTCTGGTAATCCAAATTGCAGTTTGGTGTTTCCACGGAAACAATTCAGCAATTGTTTGGCGTGCCAAGATGAACTGCGGGGGATGGAACTGAATGACGTCAAACATTTTCAAGTTTCTCTGACATGACCAGGGTCAAGTGTCATGCATCATGAATGCCTTTGGACCCTGAAAGCCTTTAGTTTTATGAAATGCTATGTTCTAGGCTCCTATATCCTCTCCAGCAAATTCCTGAAAAACAATTCCTCCTCCTCCCCATGGAGCCCAGCAGAGGACAGGCAGGAAGGGCTGTTAAGGGCACATCAGTGAGCCAGGGGATGTAAACAGGTGAGGGGGTATGTGTGCCCACCTGAGTAATCTGGGGCTGGCATGTCAAAGACTTGGGGCTTGCCTACTTTGCCAAACATCTGTTTCGACTAGTGAGGAAGAATAGCTCTCATTTAGATGATATTTTTACACACACAAAGCCTTGGCTAAAACAAAACCAAAATGTACCTCCCTGTCTGGCCAGAGTGAGCCTGAATTATCTATCCTTATCTATCCTCTGTATTTTCTGATGGTCTTCGGCAACCCCTGTGAAAGGGTCCTTTGACCCCAAAGGGTGGAACCCACAGGATGAGAACCACTGCATTGTGATGTAGTCGAGGATGATTGTGAACTTCTGATCCTCTTGCTTCATCTCCCAAGTGCTAGAATTACAGGCATTAGCCACCACATCTACATTTTAAGATTTTACATTTATTTGAAGGATCTTGGTTTTTATATGTATGTATATCTATTCGAGTATATGTCACATAAGTACAAGTGCCAGAGGAAACCAGAAGAGGGCGTTGGATCCCCCGGAGCTAGAGGTGTAGCAGTTGTGAGCTTCTCTTTATGAAGCTGAGAGCAAAACTGAGGCCCTCTGGAAAGGGTAAGTACTCCCAACATCGCTCCAGCCCTCCTCCTTTTCACTTTTTGAGAAAGGACCTCACTATATAAAGCAGGCTGGTCTCTGAACTTCCCATTCTTCTGCCTTGTTCTCCTAAGTTCTGTGAGTACTGGGATGCACCACGATCACCTGTGGTCCTTGTTCTAACGTCCACACGGCATTGCTGGTGATGAGAAGTCTCCTGATTTGTCAGGTCTACAGGTTTCTCCTCTCTACATTTACAGCTTTTCTTTAGTTTTTAGATAAGAGTAAATCTGGCTGGCTGGTGTTCGCACTTGCCTTTAATCCCAGAGCTTGGGATTAATTAACTAATTAATCCCAGCAGGCAGATCTCTGTTAGTTTGAGGCCAGCCTGGTCTACAGAGCAAGTTACAGGACAGACAGAGCAACACAGAAACAAACAAACAAAAGTCTTAAAAAGAAGAGCAACCGGGTCTAGTTCATCCTTAAGAGTGAAGATGGGGTAAGAGGTAAGGCAGGGATTCAGTTCTGCATCAGCAGGGCCTGCTGGTGCACACCCTTGTGAGACAGGCAGGCGGATGGTTGTGAATTAGAAGCCAGCCTGGTCTACATAGGGAGTTCTAGGACAGCCAGGCGCTCTCTCGCTCTCTCTCTCGCTCTCTCTCTCTCTCTCTCTCTCAAAAATAAAATAAAAAATAAAAAACCCAAAAAAATAAAGTCCACTTCCACATACAGTTAAATAATGTGCTGGCTTGAGACATATTTTATAAACATGAGTAGCAAGTAGGCTGACATCCCTCCATCCAGAACAACCTGAGCAGAGGCCGCCAAGTGAGCATTCCAAGTCTGACCTCTAACTCACAGGCTACATTTGCTAACTACGCTCCCTCCTGCAGGGATTAAAGGTTAGACTTCCTTTTCTCTTGCCTCAGGCAGGCAATGCCAGTGACCATCCCTGATGGGAACCAGTGAACACTCATCTCGGGGGTTCATTTGACCAAGTGGCTAGGTGTGTTGAGAGATTGCCAGGTGAAGGCATGAATGATAAGTGATATGTTGCCGCTACTGCATGTACCAGTTGAGTACCACTGAGCCAAATCCCAAGATTAAAATAATTGAATGAGTGCTGGAGAGGTGGCTCAGTGGTTAGGAGCACTGGTTGCTCTTCCAGAGGTCCTGAGTTCAATTCCCAGCAACCACATTGTATCCACATGAGTCATCTTGCCTGCTACTGTGCTTTTGTGCCTTTTTTTGGCTATGCTGACCTCAGGAGGGCAACGGCCTGGTCCCTTCTCTGTCTTGGCTCAGCATGGTCTTTGCTATAGAACTACTTATGGTGTGATGATGTGGTTCAGGTATGATGATGGATAGGTAAACCTGTACTGACTCCCCTACCTGCCGCCCTCAGCAGGGGTCCACATGTCTGTGGAGGATATATTAGGTCCTAAATGAGACAGCCTGGAATCCTACCAGAAACTGATTCAAGCAGATCTGCACAGAGAGGCATTGCCCTGGGTAGGGTAGGAATAGGGAATTAAGGGAGGTAAATTAGGACATGAAGAAAACATGGACACAGGAAACAGGGATCCCTGTGTGCAAAGTGTGTGAGGAGAGCAGAATACACAGGTAGCAGAGGGCCAAAGCCAAACTTCAGTTTGAGCCTGACTCTTCTGAACTGAGCTTACCTGTGTTACAGTTCCCATACTGTTCCAGGGATATGTATAAAAGAATATGAGGAGAAAGAGCAGAGGCACAAGCTACCAAGGTTTGTATTGTAAATAGTGAACACCAACCAAAAACACACTTTAAAAAATGTCAAGTCAAAAAAACTCCAAACATTTCAAAATAACAGAATATTAAAGCCCAGGTTCTCAGCTCTGGGATTCTGCAGGAACTCAACAGGATGTGGCAATTCAGGATCTGCCAACCCCTGGTAAAGACTGGCTTCTGATAACCATTGTGGCTGCTGACAATCAACTCTCCTTACTCTATTTGGTATTTAAAAGAGGTCATCAAGTTGTAGTCCTCCTCCAGGTCCAGAACAGTCTCAACAATATTTTGGTCATCAAAAGCCTGCTTGAGGCTACCAGGGTCAGCATCCAAAGCCTTCCGAGGGCTCTCGTCCACAAGCAGGGCCCAGGCCTCCTCCTTGAGGGGTGAATCTTGGCAGCGTCCACACACACGATTCAATTCGTTTTCAAATTCTAGTTTTCCAGCCAGTTCTTCAATAGTTCGGATACTTGTATGGTCTTAAAACAACAACAAAAGGACATTAAGCTTTATAGTTCTTTATAGACATTTCTGAGAACATTTCAGGCATAAGTTAAAAACCATAAAACTAATGTAACTCATAAAAGAACCTTGGTCTAGCTCGATGCCTACTACCACAAGCTAGCAAGCAAGAAGACATTTCAGAGGCTGTGTAGAACTTGGGTGTGTCCTATCCCGCACATGCAAGTGAGCAGCACAGTGTGAGGGGGCCTGGTACCTTCCTCTTACACCCCACAATTCATCCAGCCTGATTATCCTCCATTCCCAAGGATGGTATGAATGGAACATGCTGGTTCAGGCTCTCAGAACTCTCTGACCTGTGGGGATGACAAGATGGTCTGAAAAGCAGGGTCTTTAGTGTAATCAGAACACTGACTGGTGATGGGCAGAAGTAGCAATGACTTCAGTTTATCACCTGGGGCTATCAGAGGACAGTCAGTCCTACAAAGTTCCAGAGAGGCTTGGGGACCCAACTTGAGTACCATTCTTCATTAGCTCTCCCTCAAGTCCTTTCTAATCTGGAGATTCTTCCAGTCAACAGTTTCTGGCAATGCCTGAGGCTATGTAGCCCTTAACCAGGAGCTGCTGGTCCACTGTACAATAGGACTTATTTAGAAATAGGACACACAGTTCAGATACAGAATGTATGTAGGATAAACGTCTAACTGCTGGGTGTGGTGGTACATGCTTATCATCCCAGTACTCAGAAGGATCAAGCAGAAAGATTACAAGTTTGAGATCAGCCTGGCCTACCCAGCCAGAGTCTGAAAAAGGAAAAGCTTGGCATAGCCCCTAGGGAGTCTCCAAAACAAAACAAAATAAAAAAAGTGGGGTGAGGTGGGTAGGTGCTGGAAGAGATAGCTCAGTTGTTAAGGGACCTGCTGTTCTTGTAGAAGAAAGACGCGGTTTGGTCCCCAGCACCCACATGGTGGCTCACAACTCTGGAATTCCAGTTCCAGGGAATGCTAACACCCTCTTCTGGCCTCTGGGCACAAGGCATATACACATGGTGCACAGATATAAATGCAGGCAAAACACTCATACACATAATCTTTAAATTGTGCCTAGATTAATAAAAAAAAATTTTTTTAAAGAAAAATGGAGCTGGGTGGTGGTGGCACACACCTTTAATCCCAGCACTTGGGAGGCAGAGGCAGGTGGATCTCTGTGAGTTCAAGGCCAGCCTGGTCTACAGAGCTCCAAAGCTACAACAAAAAACCTTGTCTTGAAAACACACACACACACACACACACACACACACACACACACACACACACACACACGAGAGAGAGAGAGAGAGAGAGAGAGAGAGAGAGAGAGAGAGAGAGAGAGAGAGAGAGAGAAGAAAAATGGAAGGGGGATTGAGAGATGCCTCAGCAGTTAAAAGCACTTACTGCTCTTGCAAAGGACCCAGGTTTAGTTCCTGGTACCCATGCCTGGTGACTCACAACCACCTGTAATTCTAGCCCCAGAGGGAGGCCTTTGAGGGGACCCACACTCATATGCACATACCCACACTTAAGATACACAAAGCCATATGCATAACTAAAATAATAAAAAGATTTGAAAAGGAAAACTAACGGGACATATAGGACTATGCTAAGTGGCTACTTCCAGAGAGATATGGCATTTTATTCTCTTCGACAGTGTCTCATTCTACAGCCATGGCTGGCCTCAGATTCATACAAATCTGCCTGCCTCTGCCTTTCAAGTGCTGAGATTAAAGTAGGTGCCACTCCACTCAGCTAAGATTTCTTCCACTTTTGTGTTTCCCACTCTGGGTGGAATTTATTCTCTCTCCTTCCTTAGGCCTGTACCCCATTTCCTTCAGCTCTACATTCAAGCACTAAGGCTTGGAGGCTGTTATCTCTTCCTTCAGGGACCCCAGATCCTTAGGAGATACTTAGGTAATGATCTGTTTGACCTGTGACCTCACGAGGTTAGCTGTTCATTGAGGAAAGGAGTAGTACTGATTATTTCACTGTTCTCTACAGAGTCTGCTGTGAGCAAACTAAATTTACCAAACAAGATGTGTGGACTCCTGGCCTGTGTGAAGGACCAAGGAAAGGATGGCCCAGCTCTCTACTCACCAATCATATCAAGCAGATCCTTTGTGACCTCTTGGCTAGAACTGCTGAGCAGCATATTTGGGTCAACTTTTAAGTCTCTCTCCATATCCTTCCTGCAGTCCAGATTAGATGTGGAGGAGAGGGAAGAAGATGGGGAATTAGACATTCTTTCAGGAAATAATTTAAAAACTTCAGATAATCTAAAATGCAGCTGGGTTGGTGTTTTCTTGTTGTTTTTGTTTTTAAGATTTATTATGTACAGTGTGCTGTCTGCATGTAGCCTGCAGGCCAGAAGAGGGGACCAGATCTCATTACAGATGGTTGTGAGCCACCACGTGGTTGCTGGGAATTGAACTCAGGACCTCTAGAAGAGCAGCCAATGCTTTTAACCTCTGAGTCATCTCTCCAGCTCCTGTTGTTTTAAGACACAGTCTCACTATGTAGCCCTGGCTGGCCTGGAACTTAATGTGTAAACTGGGGTTGCCTCAAATTCAGAGATCCCCCTGCCTCTAGCTCTTGAGTGCTTGGAATTCAGGACATGCCACCATGCCCCAGCTAAGACTAAAATTAACTGGTGACTACTTTTTATGCTATGAGAATAACCAGAAACTGCTAACTAAATCAGTGTAAACCAATAGCAACATCATAATGACCCATTCCAGTACAGGCTGCATTAATGTTTATGAAACCATCACATATATTTGCAGTTAAATAGCTTCTCAATTCCTTAACTTTGGGATAGGCAAGATGGCCACACAGCTAACTCATATCATATACAATCAGCCCAGCTCTAAGTCAAGGTACCTGGGGTGAGGCAGTTTGTAGTTACTTAGTAGGTCTAAAGGAGATAGTCAAAATTTGTTTTGGTTTGGTTTTTCGAGATCAAATTTCTCTGTGTGCCCCTGGCTGTCCTGGAACTGGCTCTGTAGACCATGCTGGCCTCAAACTCAGAGATCCACCTGCCTCTGCCACCACAGCCTGGCTGAAACAAAGATAAAGATAAACCAGGAAGCAGGACCTAGCCGTGGATCTAAGTGTGGGCAGAGGAAGGTAAAGGCTAGTGCCCCGGCTCTGACTACAGAAGACTGTTTCTGCAGCCCAAGGTTGTGTTTGGGTTTAGATCAGATCACTGAGGACTGGTAGCTCATGCCTGTAATACCTGCATTTGGGACGTAAGAGATCTGAGTTCAAAGTCACCCTCAGTACACAGGAGCGTGGAAAGCCAGATGGTCTACTTTAGACCGTCTTAAAAACAAAAATAGGCTGGCAAAATGACTCAGGAATGCAAATGGAAGCGTGACAACTTGAGTTGGAGAGTCAGCTCCTCAAGTTTTTCCCTTGACTTCCATAGGCATACTGTGGCATACCTGTGCCTACACTCACACCACATACAAGCATCTACATACATACTGTGGCATACCTGTGCCTACACTCACACCACATACAAGCATCTACATACATACTGTGGCATACCTGTGCCTACACTCACACCACATACAAGCATCTACATACTAAACATTTTTAAAAAATAGAAAAAAATCTTTTTTAGGTCGGCTGGCGATGCTCATCAGTTAAGAGCGCTGTCTGCTCTTCCGGATATATACAGCACCTACATGGCAGCTCACTGTCAGTAACTCTCGTTCCAGGGGATACAATGCCGTGGCTTTCTGGCCTCTGCAGGCACTGGGGGAATGCATGTGGTACATACAGACATGCTTGCAGGCAAGACATCCACACGTATACAATACAAATTAGGAAAACCCTCAAAGTATAAGGGAAACATTGCTAGGACTTGTAGATCAGTGGTCGAATGTTTGCCTGGCATGAGGCCTTTGGTTCAATCCTCACCACCACCCACAAATTTAAAAATAATTATTTAACGCTGACCACCCTTTGGCTTTCATGAGTGTTTGGATATCTAGGGTTATCAACCACACTTTTAGCCCAACACAACAAAACATAACTGTCTGTTGGGTCAGATTCTGATGAACATAATTTCCTGTACGTTCTTAGCACTTCCAAGAGAAGGCTAGCTTAGTAATGAATCAAATCCGTGACGTTCAACTTTTTTAAGGAAACAATTCTTCCTAATTGATGCTATTAAGCTATCGAATTAGAATCACCTTAAACTTTCTTTTCTCCAGTTTTCCCCATCTCCCGCAGCTCTCCAAAACTGTCTTTCACGTGCCAAAATGGAAGAGTGCATCAACACATTTTCCTTGCTGGTCAGAGGTTTTCTTTTGGGGTATAAAGGAAGGGGTTTTGTATTAACTGGGACATGGTGTGGCGCAAAGACGGGATTCTCATTCTCAGGAGAACACGAGGCACCAGCGCAGGGGGCAGCCGAGGAGCAAGCAGCCAGTGGGTTTCTGCAGGGCAGTCTGTGCACCGGCAGGGAGGCGAGCGAGGCCGAGGCGTCCGGCCTCTGCGGGCCTGCACACTCCTGGGAATGCCTGACTCCTTCAAAGGCTCGGTCTATGGCTGCGGTCAGCTCCTTCCTGCATCTTCGCAGTTTCTCAGACATCTCCCTAAAAGCGACCACGCCTTTTATTATTTAATAATTGGAAACGCACAGAGCAACGCGGCAACAATGATGCTATACGAAGGCTGAGATTAAACCCGATTGTGAGTTTGCCCCACCCTTACGCCACATCCTCCTCCTTTTGCCCGCCATTCTCGGAGGACCCCAGGTCGCAGGCCCGGGCCGCGCCGCCCCACCCCCAGGGCTCCCTCAGCTGGTGCCCGCCAGGCCTTTCCCACCGCCCCTACTGCGCCCCAGTTGTTGTCTGGGTCCCCAAACTATGGCCAGTTTAGGCCGGCAGGGCCCCCGCTGCGTCGTCCTCACCCAGCCGTGGCCGCACACCGGTGCCCAACGGTCACCGGCTCGCTCACGTGCCCGGACCGGCGACGCCAACCCTCACGGACTGGGTTAAAGGTCGGTGGAGCCTCACATGACCACAGGGCAGCCGAGGCCCGAGGGGCCGTCAGCAGACAGGGAGCAATGAGTAACGCGCCTGGGGGAGTGACCGGGCAGCATCCGGGAGGGGATCGGGTCTGGAAGGATCTATCACCGAAAACGTACTGGGGCAGGGCGGGCGGGCGGGCGGGCGCGGGGTTGCGCCCTGTGCAGCCCTGGCTGTCCTGGATCTCTGCAGACCAGGCTGGCCTCGAACTCAGAGATCCGCCTGCCTCTGCCTCCCGGGGGCTAAGATTAAAGGCGTGGGTCATCACCACCGGGTCAGAAAAAGTATTTTCTTAAACCTCATTAACTCGAGTGTTTGAAGACCTGACAAAGACCCACCGTGTTCTTCTGAGGCCAACACGGAACACAACGCCACACTGCTCCGTTTTACGCATGGACCTATTTTAAGGGAGAGCTACTGAAAGTTCCACATAGAATCTGTCTGTTTATCGAGGGCAGTGGAGTCAGAACTTCAAGGTTCCATGAGAAACTGAAAACAAGACCCCCAATAACCGGGAAATTCTGAGAACACAGAGACTAGAAACGGGTTCCGGTGGCTAATGTTTATAAACTATAAACCCATCTCAGTGAACAGCAAAGAACTCGAGGACAACATCAACTTTACTGGAGGCTTGGTTTACTGTGGCCAGACTACTGGGGTGACCAGTGTGGGCACCAGAACCCAAAACCCAGGAGTTCGGAGCAGCCCTGCATGGTTCTTCATGGCTGCACCATACGCAATACAGGGTGTTCCTCTCCATTCTTTGGAATCCATGAGACACACACCACTGCGCACCAAATCCCACCCCACATTCCATCTCCACACGTTTTATATCACCACCTGTTTAAAAGAAAAAATAATTCAGCCTCTTAACATAACCCTTCTGAGAGAGCAGGGTCTTTTTTTGTTTGTTTGTTTTTGTTTTTTTTCTTTTTCCTCTTCTCATAAAGAAGGTCATTTCCTCAGCTGGTTTTTAGATTGACATGAGCAGTCTTCAAGAGTTCCAGAGACATTCTCCTGGGGTGACATCGGTGCTGTGCGGTGGCAGTCACTGAATCAGCATCAGTTGGTGTCCATGTTGGAAGCCTCGTCGTCCGCCAAGCCCTGCTGTGAGCTGCCCAGTCTCGTCCCTCCGTCCGAAGAACCCGGGAAACTGGTGAGCGGAGCCGCACTGTGGCCTTCCTCATCCCGACGCTGATAGAACAACACGTAGGCAGCTTTCGTCTAAAACACAGCAAGGGGCGGGGTCCATCACTGGGAACGGCTCGCTGGTCCCCACCTCTTCCGCAGTTACACTACTAAACTCATCATGGCTCTTGCCTAGAATGCCAGCAAGGGGAGGAAGAGCCTAAGAGAAGAGGATTTTTTTCCAAGTTCAAAGCCAGCCTGGGCTTCCGAGTGAAACCCTGTTTCAAAAAAATCAATCTTAAACTGGATGTGGTACACACACCTGTCCCAGCACTCAGGAAGCAGAGGCAGGAGAACTACCTTAAGCTTGAGGCTAGCCTAACATACAAAATGAGTTTATAGTCAGTAATATATAGGAAGGCGCAATCTCAATAAACAAGCACTTTCAGGAATCCGACATCTTGTCTCGAATACCCACACCCAGGAGCAGCCATAAAGGCCTTTCCTAGCTGCCCCCCGATGACCCTGCCATGGCTGTGGGGAAATGCAGGGTTACTATGATACAGTACCTCAAGGAAAACTGAGCTGCTCCATTAGGAAAGATCTAGAATGACGGCAGTCCATTAACTCCACCCAGAGCCTCTCCAGCTAATGAAGAAACCATCTCGCCTAAGAGGACCTTTCTGGCTTTTACTTGATAGGATAACGGGGAGAAGTAGGTACCTGGGCAGGGTACTCACCACTATCTGATCCTCAGAAGCCAGGGACACATTGCTATCATCAAAGTAATACCATTTCCCATTCAGTTTGTTCTTCGCATATGCAGTGTCTGCCAAGTTACAAACAAAAACGCTCTAATGGCCACCGGAAAAAATTAATCTGATTATTTTATTAGGCTAGCATTAAACACAAGCACAAGTTCATACCCAAAAATATTAACACTAAAATGACGAATAATGGATAACCAGTGTGAAGCAGAGACAAGGGTACTATCC
The DNA here is from genome assembly GCF_049852395.1 of Peromyscus maniculatus bairdii. NCBI lineage: Eukaryota > Metazoa > Chordata > Mammalia > Rodentia > Cricetidae > Peromyscus > Peromyscus maniculatus. The sequence continues at coordinate 106,482,836 of NC_134858.1, read as the reverse complement.
CTAGTACAAGGCCAACTTGGCCGCGTCTAGGCAGGGTTGTATAATGAGACCATGTCTCAAACAGAAAAACCACCACCACCAAATCATGTAACAACTAGTATGTACATACATATAAGTAACAATACTTTTGTTTATTTCTCTGGGTAGCCCTGGCTGTCCAGGAACTCAACTCTGTAGCCCAGGCTGGCCTTAAACTCAGAGATTCACCTGCCTCTGCCTCCTGAGTGCTGGTATTAAAGGTGTGCGCCACCACACCCAGCTTTGTCTACTTTTTAATCAAGATCTGTGATTTAATTACATGAGGGTGGTGGGTATGAGCACAGGTGCCAAGTGCCCATAAGGCGGTGCTGTGCTCCCTGGAGCTGGAGGTACAGGCAGCTGTGAGCCGCCTGACATGGTGCTGGGAACTGAACTCTTCCTCTGGAAGAGCAGGGTTCTCCACTCTGGAGTATCTCTCTCGCTGCCCAGTGTCCAGTTAATGGCTGTGATCAAGCTGGAGACAGTGCAGTGACAGAGCACTTGCCTGAGATTTCCATCAAACAAAAATGGTCATTCGTAGAATCCAGAGCCACAGAGAAAACTGGAACAGCTGTAACTGAAACGCAGGTGGCAGTCTAAGCTAAGGATTAACTTAAGGATTCTGACAGCCAGAGCCACATAGTAAGATCTCATCTCAACAAAAAACACAAAAAGGTTTCCATTAAAGTGAACTTAAATGTCAGAAGTTCTGGGAAATAGGACAAAACAAAGAAATGACTACTTTTTGCTGGGTATGGTAGTGTACATGCATCATCTCAGCAGGTAAACAGGAGGGTGGAAAGGACAGGAGCTGAAGGCCATCAAGGGCTACCGGGCAAGTTACAAGCCAGCCTGGGCTATACAGTGAGCTCCTGTCCCAAAACCAAACCGAACCAAAAGTGGACTAAGTTTGGCATCTCTCGCTCCAGGGCTCTGCGCCCCTTGTATTTTCTCTGCTTCTTGATTTTGCAGGGCTGGGGTACTACTTCTGTAACGACAGGGATTTTATGTCGTCTTCTCCATTCGTCACTGGGAAATGGCTAACTACTCTCTGATCAAGGCCCTCAACAGCTGTGCTAACAAATGCTGTTACTAACACCACTGTTAGAAAAGGTCAGTGAGTCGGTTCGGTGGCCCACACCTGTAACCCAGCACTTGGGAGGCAGAGGCAGGCAGATTTCTGAGTTGGAGGCCAGCCTGGTTTACAATCTACACAGCTAGTTCCAGGACAGCCAGGGCTGCACACAAGAGAAAGCCTTACTTGAAAAATCAAAATAAACAAAGGCCAATGGTTTTGTCAGATGATCCAGAGGCACGGTGAGAGGCTACGGCCAACTGAAGGACTGCCAGGACCCTAGACACCCTGGCTGGACTACATGATGAGTCCCAGGCCAGCATCAGCTAATCAGTGGAACTGTGTTGACAAAAAACAAAACCTCTCACAAAGTTAGCACTACTGAATTAAAGAATATGAAAATTTAGAAAGGAGAAAGGAAGGGGGTGGGAGGGAGGAGAGACTGAGAAAGCCCACAGCCCCGAGACCATAAACAAGCCAAGGGCTTATGGCAGTGCCTGGCATCAAGGAAGAAGAGGCTGAGAGAACACCAGGAGGGCACTTCCTTGGTGGAAGGAAGCAGATGCCAATACTTACAGTGACCCACCCCCATGGCTCCATAGTGATTGGACACAGCAATTAGGTCATAAACATAAGGCCTTGCTGACCGGTCACAGACAAACTCGGACATGTTCAGAGCTCTGAGTAAAAAACATAATAGCCCACAAATATGTTAAAGTCTGTAACCCAACGACCCCTTCCATCCAACAGAGCAGAGTATACAGAAACACTCTAACTATGGGAGAAGAGACAGACCATTTGTCAGACCAGGAACTGGGCGAGATCCAAGGTGTGGTGTTACCACACCATGTAGGTTTCAGGAGGGGTAAAGAGATGCCTAAGAGGGCTTCAGCTCCGGAGTGGGGGAGGCTGTTACTAACAGAATTACAACCACCCAAGGCTATAATCATTTAAATGTCAGAACAGGCCCTAGGAAGCTTTACTCTATTTGAAATTTTCTTTGTTATTATTATTGTGTATTTATTTGTATGATGTGTTTGAGTGAGTACTGAGCGTGGCCATTAATGCCACATCACAGGTATGGAGGACTGAGGATAGCTTTTAAGAATTGGTTCTCACTGGGCGGTGGTGGTGCACACCTTTAATCCCAGCACTCGGGAGGCAGAGGCAGGCGGATCTCTGTGAGTTCGAGGCCAGCCTGGTCTACAGAGCGAGATCCAGGAAAAGCACAAAGCTACACAGAGAAACCCTGTCTCGAAGAAAAAAAAAAAAAAAAGAAGAAAAAAAAAAAGAATTGGTTCTCTCCTTCTACCATGGATTCCAGGAACCAAACCCAGGCCATCAGGCTTGTGTGGCAAGTGCTTTTACTCGCTGAGCTGTCTCAGTGGTCCACTTTGAAATTTTCAAAAATACAAAAAAGGTAAAAGTGAGGCGGTGGTGGCACATGCTTTAATCCCAGCACTTGGGAGGCAGAGACAGGTGTTTCTCTGTGAGTTCGAGGCCAGCCTGGTCTACAGAGTGAGCTTCAGGACAGCCAGGACTACACAGAGAAACACTGTCTGGAAAAAACAAAAATAACGGGAAAAAAAAGGTAAAAGAATTTTTAACTACCAGGGTGGCCTTGAATTTGCAATCAATGATCCTCCTGCCTCAGCCAAGGATTATAAGCATGCACAACCAAACTCATCTAAGGACCCCTTCCCTCGGGTAGGCTACTCTGGCCACCACGTCCCTGTTAGTGAGAAGCAGCACCCAGCCTGTGCTGTCCTGGCTGAGGCCAGGTTCTGACACCAATGATGGACCAGCCAAGCGGGCCCCAGGTCCAGCAGTGGCACAGACAATCCTCGGGACTGTTCTCGTAGGGATTTTCCCTGTTAGTGGGGGGAGGAAGGAAGGATGGCTCCACAAGCCAACCTCCCAGAGCCAAGTAATAGCAACCTAACTCAAGCACCCTCACCCGAGCAGCACAGGAGCCCCGCCCACGTCCAGCAGTGCGCTTGCTGACACGCACCTGACCGGGAACTCCACGACTGTGTCGAGCTTATCTCGCCAGTATCTGTTATAGGAGAAGCGTTTGAGATGAACCACCAGGATCTTGGGCAGAGACCACAAGTCAAACTTCTTTGTTGCCTGTTGGTGCTTCTTACAGGTAGGGCAGTACCTGAGGAGAACAGATAAGGGCAGCAGGAAGCCACCTGCGTGCTTATGTGGGGACACAGCCACTCTGTCACAAGAGCTACCCTTTCAGACAGGACTCAACTCTAGTTCTTTTTTTTTTAAAGAATTTTCTCTGCTGGGTTTAATGGTACACTCCTTTAATACCAGCACTTGAGAGGCAGAGGCAGGCAGTTCTCTGTGAGTTCAAGGCCAGCCTGGTCTACAGAGTGAGGACAGCCAGGACTAATACACAGAGAAACCCTTCTGGACAAAAAAAAATGTAATTTTAGCATTAGTGTTTTGTCTGCATTCATGTCTGCATGAGGGTGTCAGATCCCCTGGAACTGTAGTTACAGGCAGTTGTGAGCTGCCATGTGGGTGCTGGGAATTGAACCCGTCAGCCCTAGTTCTTACGAGCAAGGCAACAGGACAATGGCTTTTTTAGTCCAGAAAACACAGTCCACACACACAAAAATATATTATAGGCTGGGTGTTGGGGGCACACTCCTTTAATCCCAGCACTCAGAAGGCAGAGCCGGGCAGATCTCTGTGAGTTCGAGGCCAGCCTGGTCTACAGAGTGAGATCCAGGACAGGCACCAAAACTACACAGAGAAACCCTGTCTCAAAACAAACAAACAAAAAACTAATGTATTATAGGTCTGGCTATGCAAAAAGGTGACCTCTCCAAGTATAGTAAGGGTTTTCTGCGCATACAGATGGTCCCAGTAACCCTAAGACACCTTATGGCCTATGGATCCTCTGCTCAGAGTCTGGGTATGCATACCAGGGGTCATGTTCTCCCAACGTCTCCATGGTGGTAAAGAGCTCAATACACTCTCTCAGGGCTACTGCAGTCTTTTTCTTCTTCTGAGGCTGTGACATGCTCACGTGCTTCTCACAGGCCTGCAAGAAATAAGTGCTTAGTTCTGGTGGAGAACAATCTTACCAGCTTAAGATACTGAGGCTCTCAGCCAGAAAGTGGTGGCACACGTCTTTAATCCCAGCACTCGGGAGGCAGCAGCAGGCAGATCTCTGAGTTGGAGGCCAGCCTGGACTACAAGTGAGTTCCAGGACAGCCAGGGCTACCCAGAAACCCTGTCTCAGAGACAGGAAAGAGCTACAGGGCTCTCTGCATGGGACCCACTATATTATCTGGAGTCCCGGACCAAAACAACCAAGGCTCGGGTGCTCTTCATTTTAGTTCTTAAGGAAAATGTGTTACACTGTTGTCCAATCAGCAAGATTACAGACTGTTACTGTATCTCCAGAGCAGAAACCAGCACAGAGCACTGACCCCAAACCCTGAGTGACCTACCTCAGATTCCTGCTCATCATAGTAAAGGCTTCGGGTCTCACTGTCCCAGTCAATGGCCAGTGTGGATCGAGCTGTGGAGGGGACCAGAGTGTCACTCATTGTAGAATGACAGCAAAAAGAGAGGCTCTCCAAGTGACCAGTTAGAGGGGCCACCCTTAGGCAGGACCACCACACCTGCTCACCCATCACCAGCCACCAAGGAGAGCAATGCCAGGCCTTGGGGCAACCATTTGAACCCCAACCTCCCAAATCTTTTGACAAAGACTTCCTTAATGCTACACAGATAAACTCCAACACCCAGAATTCTGACAGGACATATGTAGAGTCAAGATGGAGTGACTGGGAACAGACTTTCCTCTTGCCTGAACCACAAGAACATCTGACAGGACAGATAAAGTAACTGTTTTCCACCTGGTTATCGGGGAGACGCCAAGTAACACAAAGATAGAAAGACAGAAAATGAAACAAGCCCTACACTATCCCAGCTCACCACTGTCAGCACCCCAGGGCACTGAATGGTCGAGAGACAGCAAGGGAGACTGAATTAAGGAAGCAAAGTTAAATTTGAGAGCAGGGTGTAGTTCCTACTTGTGATCTCAGCCTCTAGAAAGCAAAAGCAGGATCAGGAGCTCAAGACCATCCTCGGCTACAGAGTAAACTCAAGACCAGTTAGTCTGGGCTACATAAGACCCTGTGTCTCAAAAAACAAAGGAGGCCAGGAGTGGTGGCGCATGCCTTCAATCCCAGCACTTGGGAGGCAGAGGCAGGCGGATGTCTGAGTTTGAGGCCAGCCTGGTCTACAGAGTTCCAAGATAGGCAAGAATACACAGAGAAACCCTGTCTTGGAAAAAAAAGAAGGGGGGGGGGGGTAGGGAACTACAGTTTAATACTAGAGCCCTTCGTTCTTATGTACAAGTCTCTGAGTTCAATCCCTAGAACTATGAATTAAGTAAGTGAAAAATGTAAAAAGTCAGAGGCTGGAGAGATGGTTTAATAGCTAAGAGCCCTGTCTGCTCTCCCAGAAGACCCAGGTTCAATTCCCACCACCCAATGGCAGCTCTTGACTGTCTGAAATGCCAGTCCCAGGGGATGTGGTCTCCTCTTCTGGCCTCTGCAGGCTCACACATGGTGCACAGACATATGTTCAGGTAAAACACCCATTCACATAAAAAATTTTGAAAGGGATAAGTCAGGGTTTAAAGATGGCTCAGAGGTTAAGATCATTTACTGCTCTGCAGATCTAATTCCTCTGCAGGCACTACACACACATGGACACATACATGCATGCAGGAAAACACTCAAACACGTAAAATAAAACTTTGAAAATTAAAATGAAGGGAAGGAAGGGAAAGAGAGAGAGAGAGAGAGAGAGAGAAAGAGAAAGAGAGAGAGAGAGAGAGAGAGAGAGAGAGAGAGAGAGAGAGAGAGAGAGAGAGAGAGAGAAGGAAGGCGAAGGACTGGCGGTTAACTAGTTAAGTTCTGCCTAATCAAAGAAGGTGAAAGACACAGAAGCGCACAGCTCCTACTTGGCCCATGGAGACATCACACAAGATGCACGTTTACTTCCTAGGGATGCCTCTTCCCAACTGTATGCTGTTGTGATTACAAAGCTCCAGGTAACTGATAGACAAATCTATAACTACCCTCTAGTTGCATCATATTTGATTAAGTATTTTTATTGGGACAAAGAGAAAAATGAACTTATTCTTAAGAATGAAACAAGTCTACAGAAATGCTCCTAACAAGACCACAAGAAGTATCACTGAGCCAGAGGAAAGGTCTTGCAGATATGCGGTCATCGAGGATTCAGGTGAAAGCTGGGCATAGTGGTGCATGCCTATAATCCAAGGACTCATGAGGTAGAGACAGGAAGATAAGAAGTTCAAGGCCAGCCGGGCGGTGGTGGCGCACGCCTTTAATCCCAGCACTCGGGAGGCAGAGCCAGGCGGATCGCTGTGAGTTCGAGGCCAGCCTGGGCTACCAAGTGAGCTCCAGGAAAGGCGCAAAGCTACGCAGAGAAACCCTGTCTCGAAAAAACCAAAAAAAAAAAAAAAAAAAGAAGTTCAAGGCCAGCACCAGCTACACAGTAAGTCTGAGACCAAAATAGACCTACAAGAGACTCTCTTTGGGCCAGAGAGATGGCACTTGTTCCTCTTACAGGGGACTCGAATTCGTTCCCAGCATCCACTTGGTGGTTGGATCACAATTGTACTTTCAGCTGTAGGGGATATGATGCCCTTTTCTGGTCTCCATGATCAGCAGGCACAAACACTGTGCACAGACATACATGTAGGTAAAACATATACCTAAAAATAATCAAGAGAGTGGTGGTGCACTCCTTTAATCCCAGCACTTGGGAGGCAGGGACAGGTGGATCTCTGAGTCCAGGCCAGCCTGGTCTACAGAGCGAGTTCCAGGTCAGCCAGGGCTAAATAGAGAAACCCTGTCTCAAAAAACAAAACGAGAGAGAGAGAGAGAGAGAGAGAGAGAGAGAGAGAGAGAGAGAGAGAGAGAGAGGAGAGAGCGAGCGCGAGCGCACACGTGCTTGTCTCAAACTTGTCACCCCCACCACCAAAAGGAACAAGGTGAAAATCCTTTGAAGGATGAAGAGTATATGTGCCCTCAATCACTCTCCAAGGGCCTCACATGTCTGGTCCTAGAGCTACATAAAAACAGTTCAAACTTGATGGCGTGAGGGTCAGGTGAAGGGACTTTCAAATGGATCCTAAGGGTCCCAAGTCTAGCTGAACGGCCCGAGAAAGAACTCACAGTTGAGTTTGAGGAGTTTTCCGTCCGTTGCCAGTGAATTGATATCAGCAGTTCCATAGGAGTTCACAAGACTGAAGGTGAAAAGCCGCCTGTGCCGCGGCTGGCCTTTCACCTTCTGGGTGGCCTCACTAGGGTCGTCTCCCTGCTCGTCCTCACCACTGCCTTCTGTTTCCGAAAGCTGCTCTTTTCCCTCCTCTTGATGATCCATTTCTTCATCGTCGTCTCCTGATACACATGAGAAACAATCTGTATAAATCCCATATTTCAATATTACAATTTTTATTTAGCCAGGTATGGTGATGTCCCAGCACTCAGGAGGCTGAGGCAGGATAGTGAGCTCAAGGCCAGCCACAAGCACACTGCAAATTTGAGGCTAGCCTGGGCTACATGAGACTGCCTCAAAACAACAAAACCCACAAATAAACCATAAAACATTTATTTAATACTTAAGTGTGTTATATTTTCTTCCATATTTTGTTGTGTATGTTAAAGTGCACCTACCACTATCCACCTCTACAGTATTATGCACTTGATTTAACATGTGACAGTCCCCAAGGGGCTGACAAGGTGTGCTATTCCATGATGAGGAAGCAGAGACGTTAACAATGGACTGAGAGACCCTGCCTTCTACCAGCCCAGACTCAAATACTTCCATGTATTTAACACCTTCCAAGAAAGAAGAGGGAGTCAAGAACAACGTGGTCATTGCAACCCCACAGCAAGAATGCTCACCTTCATAGCTGCCCCTGGAGCCATTGCAGGCCCCAGGCTCCAAGGGTGAGCTGAGAAACTCATCAGGCAAAGGCTGTTTTATATAGCGGCTTAAAAAAACAAAAGACGATTAGTGTGAACTTTTAACTCTCTCCACTATGCAGCTATGAAGCAGTACCTAGTTTACATTCAGTTGCTAACAAATGTAATGTAATGGATCAGGAAATGAAGATGCAACTAAGAGATCACATGTAACTTAATAAGCCAATAAAGACACCAGAGAGGCTGGTTTCAAGTCTTCTAGGAATACCATGTGCATTATTTTATTTTATTGGAAACAGAGTTTCATATATCCTAGGCTGGCCTCAAATTTGCTTTCTATTTAAGAATAACCTTTAATTTCTGATCCACCTGCCTCCACTCTAACTGCTAAGATCCATGTGTGCACTATCCCCATGGCCGGCTTATGGGTTGTGGAGACTGAACATAGGGCTCTGTGCATGCTAGGCAAGCACTCTTCCAACTGGATGCCATCTAAGCATACTTGATAGGATTCTAGGAATCCGAGGTTTGAACAAACCCTGGCTCATGGTACTTAACATGTGCTGGTTACTCCATCCCATTAGCCTCCACCCTGACCCTCCCAGGGGCTGGCACAATGCCATTTTTCACAAAGATGAGAACATGGGATCAACAGAGATATTGCAAAGGACTAAAGTTGCTGGACCCATTAATCCCAGATAGTAACCAAACTGCACTTCTGGCACCAACCTGATGCGATCACAAACAGCCTGATACAAAGACTCGAGGGTCAGCTTGTGCTTAGGGACAGAAACGAGAAGGGGCTGTCCATACAGCACAGCCCCAGAAGAAGTACTTGACGGCCTGGACTTCTTCTCTCTGAAGTAGACTGGAAGAGTGATACATTCCGAGCCGTCCATGGAAGTGCTGTACACCTCATACCTGGGTGAATCACAGAAGAGGGTCACAGCAGGTCCCCAGCAGGACTAGATATAAGCTGCAAGGTGGTGAGGACTGTGATTATAACAGACAGAGGACCTTTAGCCATTTCCAAGGTGATTACAGATTGATCACTTTCAACACATGAGTCTACATAGCCCAGACTCTGCTTCTTAGCCCCAAAAGACTTCAACTGTGGGCTGTTCTCTGATTATCAACAGAAATAAGGGCCAGCATCTGGACCACTGTGGTGAACTCATCTACCAACTTTTCTCACCACAAAGCTCAATTTTAAAAAAAAAAATCAACCAATTTTTAGTCTCAGTCTTCCTTCTTCCTTTCCTATTCTAGGCAAGTTTCAAATTTACTATGTAACTAAAGAGGACCTTCAGACTTCTAATCCTCTACCTCTACCTCCCAGGTGCTGGGATTACAGACATACCTGGTTTATTTGAAGACAAGGATCAAACCCAGTACTTGGTGTACACTAGGCAAACACTCTACCAACTAAGTTGTTTATTTTTGAGAGGGTCTTGTTAGGTAGCCCAGACTGTCCTAGACCTACTATATATCCCAGGCTGGCCTTGAAGTCACAGAAACCGTTTCTGCCTGAATCTCCCCAATGCTGGGATTATAGAAGTTACCACAGGCCAGTAGTAAAATTCCCTCGAGCAAGTGGCTGGTTGAAAGCTGCCACAAAGTTTAAGTCCATTTCAACATCTGTACCCAAGTAGACAACACAAACCCTGTTTCCCAAAAGTGGCCACAAAGCAGCACTTTGGAATGTCTTCATGGTGATGAGAAAATGGAATCTCAGAGATCTGCAGCATGCCCGAGCTGCCAACAGCTAATCTTTTCTGATGGAGACCTTGGCCCTGTGACACTGCTTCAGAATCAAGAGATGGAGGCAGAGAACCCAGTCCCTCATACCACAGCCCTTTGTTTGTCCTAGTCTCGTATACGGCTGTGACTTTTTTTTTTTCCTTGGTGGGGGGAAGACAGGATTTCTCTGTGTAACTCTGGCTGTCCTGGAACTCACTCTGTAGACCAGGCTGGCCTCAAACCCGGAGATCCGCCTGCCTCTGCCTCTCGAGTGCTGAGATTAAAGTTGTGCCCCGATACCACCTGGCCTATCTATGACTCTTGTTGAGCAAGGAACCTCTGAGAGCAGAACCACTGAACTGTCCTCTCAGCAACCAGAAACTATTGACCAAAGCTGGGTCTATGCAGGGCTCTGTGGGGGCAGAAGGAATTCCTTTGGCCAGGTCCTAGGACAACTACATCAGGAGCACTGATGTCAGCCCTGGAAACACAAACAAGGCAAAGCCTCTACAACGATTCCTCTGGTCAGTTATCAGGAACTGCTAAGTACTTACACAAAAATGTCATCTCGAGGCATGATGTGGCTTAAACCTTCATCCATCTGGAAAATCTTATGGAACCGGTGATTATATACGTCTGTGACCACCATCTAAAGAGTACAGAAAGAAACATGACAGAAGGGCTCACAGAGCTCCTCCTCACTGATGCAAACCCAGAAACAAAGGGTGGAAACACCCTGCTGTCATGTTGCCTATAGAGACCACCATGGGAGTAGCCCCAGGGCTAGGACCAGGCCTGAAAGGGAGTCACGTGGCTGTCAACAGCACTGGCATGCTGCTAACATCTGCCCTCAAGTGAGTGCTGATCAGAGACTGGTCTTTGTCTAGAAACCCCAGGGGCTTTCCAGAGCCAATCTCCACACCCACACAGCACACAACGATGGAAGTAGAGCCCTACTCCCACCCCTCTGACAAGGGGTAACAACACTGCAATGGAGGGAATGGTGTTTCCCTGTGCTGGAGGGGATAACGGTCAAGGCCAGGAGCCATGAGGTATCCAAGATACACACCAACGATCACATTAGTGCTGTCCAATAATAACAGCCTTTCAAAAGCGACCAAAAGCTTGAAAGTGAACTCCGAAGGGCCAGTGACTTAGCTGTGGTAAGGGCCACGGATGGCTCCTACTCACATTCTCTGCAGCGACGCCCGACAGCTTGGAGAGCGCCTCACACAGGTCGGAGATGGCCCCCATCAACGGCACAGTCACACGGTACTGCAAAGGAGAAAGTCAAGGTGACAGGAGTCCTCCAAGAGACAGGAAATGGCCTGGGAGAAGCACACATCATGGGACACAGG